>NC_045599.1:596316-933816 GCF_009762305.2 Zalophus californianus
GTATGTCCTGAATCTCAGGTCCCCTCCCCTCCTGCACCAGATCTTCAGAAGGCGGACAGACAGAGTCAGCTCTGTGAACTGTGGGGCTGGGTAAGGCTCCAGAGTGCAGTGCCCTCAAGTTGAGTGATGGGAGAGGGGTAGGATCCTGGTTGTCCTGAGCAAAGTGGCCATGTGTTCATCAGAGTGGGCATCTCTGAGGGGACAGCATGGGACTGGGTTGGGCCTTGCAGGCTCTACCGAGGGCTGTGTGCCTTGGCCCCTCTTGGTCCGGTGTCCCCAGTTGGGGTGTGCTGGCTCATGTACAGATGCCTGGTCATGACTGTGGGGATGACTGTGAGCATGGGGGTGTGTGAATGGGTGTCCTGTCAGGTGGCATATGGATGAACTCGGGAACTCTGCTGGAGATCAGAATGGGGAGCTAATGGGGAAGGGTGGGGATGCAGTCAAGTGTGCCCTTTTGGGAGGCGGTGGAAGGGCAGGTGGGGCTAGGGTGTCAATGGTGCACCCCCGGGAAGGGCATGGAGGACCTTCTGGGGGAGGGGCCAGCCATGGTGGGTACAGGGGTACAGAGCAGTGGGAAGGGCCTGGGTTCAGGCCCCACTGTGTGACACGTGGCGTTAGGGCCCGGGAATCTTAGGGCTGGAGGGACCTGAGGGCACATCTGCACAAATGGAAATCTGGGGACGGGAGAGGCACCTGCTTCCACACCTCCAGGAATGGAGGGCTGATCTCCCACGGGAGATCCCACACCAGATCAGAGCATTGGGCCCCATGGCTTCTCCTCCTCACCCCACAAAGATCACAGTTTTGGGGCTTGGAACTTATGTGTTGTGCCTTCTGACAAGGGCATGGATGCAGGTCATCAGTCTCCTTTGGTGCAAGTGGACATATTCCAATGGGGTGTCGGGTGCAGGGGGGCTGAGCTGGCCCTCCGCGGGCTTGCCATGGGTGGTCTCTGTATCTCATTCTGCAAGCAAAGCAGGCCAGCTGGCCTGGGTGGATCTGTAGACTCGGACCCCAGGCTGGCCCCACAGACCCAGGGCACCCAGCCCCCTTCCTTTCGCCCTCTTGTGCAGAGGCGGCACCATGCCTGGTACGTGGCTTGCAGAACGTGGACGTCTTTGCGGGGGAGGTGGCCACATTCTCCTGTGAGGTGTCCCGCGCGGGTGGGCCGGAGGCCCGCTGGTGGCTGGATGGCACCCTGCTGCAGGATGGCCCCCAGAGCGCCATCTCCGTGCGCGACGGGACCCTCCACTCCCTCACACTCTCGGGCCTGGGGGTTGCTGACTCAGGCACCATCACCTACCGCGCAGGGCCCCTGGTCTCCACGGCCAAGTTGTTGGTCAAAGGTATTGGCCGATGGGACCTGCCCTGGGCTGGCGCTTCTGCACCTGCTGACCCGGCACGCTTGCTGCGGGTTCCCGGGCGGTGGGTCTGGGGCTGGCCCCAGGACACAGACGGGGCAGGCACACTGTGAGGTCTGCCATCCTGCTTTGTGGAAGAGAGTGGTGAACCTGCAAGCCCACCGCCCCCCCCCCACCTGTAGGGCCACGCCCTGCTTCCTGCCTGGGCCACCACCCTGTGGAGCACCTGAGGGCAGCCGGGAGGCGAGAGTCCCCTTCCTGGAGCTGGCCGGGGCGGCACTGTCGCTGCCCACAGCTGCTTCCCTTGCTGCGGGCTCGGCTGAGGTCTTGTACCCTTCCAGGAGAGAGCTAGCCTTTGGGGAGGGACACCGGTCGGGGGGGTCAGGCACTCCTGGGACGGCGGGCCAGCAAGGCTTCGCCTGGCACCCTGGTCCTCCTCTGTGCTTCTGCAGAATTAACGTGCACATCCACCAGCACCCCAGGGGCGCCCCATTTGTTGAGTAGGATGTCAGCAGGCCAAGATGGGGTGGGGACCCCAAGGAGGTCGGCGAGGCCCCTGGCGAAGGGACAAGCTGGGCTGGGCGTGCCATGTGCCCAGCAGAGGCCTGGGGGCTTTGAGGACGGGTGTCGTGTCCCTGCTGAGGCAAAGTATGCCCTGGGCCAGGGGGTGGGGAGGGAGGCAGGGGCTTAGGGGACAAGACGGGTGAGGAAGGGCCTAGCCCCGACGAGGCCGAGCCGACAGTGCCGTCTTCCGCGGGTGGTGGTGTGGGGGGCAAGGCTTGCCCTGCGAAGAGGGCCCCGGGCCGCCGTGACAGGTGCCTCTCCCGCCACAGCCCCATGCTTGCTTGCTGCTGAGCCGCTGAGACCAGAGGGCGGGTGGGGTGCAGCCGCGCGGCCCCAGCTGACGCGGGACCGGGGTGTCGGCCGACAGATCCCGCGGTGGAGGTGGTCAGTGCCATGCAGGACCTGGTGGTGGAGGAGGGCGGCCGGGCTGAGCTCCTCTGCCAGTATTCGCGGCCGGTGCAGGCCACGTGGAAGATGGACGAGCAGGAGGTGCGGGCCGACGGGTGCCGTGTCATCATAGAGCAGGACTGGACCGTGGCCAGGCTGTCCTTCCAGCCGGCCTTGCCTTGCGACAGTGGCATCTATTCTTGTGAGGCTGCAGGCACCCGCGTGGCGGCCCTGCTGCACGTGCAAGGTGAGGCCTGCCCGGCTCCGGCGTGGCTGGGACCGTCCTGCATGGTGCAGAGGCAGCTGGGGACAGCCAGCGCCCTGTGGCCACGTGACCCTGCCACAGAGACAGGGTCCGGCGTGCAGAGCCCCTCTGCTCCCAGAGCAGCCTGCGGCAGGACAGGACGGGGTGCTGGGCTGAGAGCTCCTCGAGCCCCGGGGATCTTAGCCACGCTCCTGTCCAGGCCAGCCGCCCAGCGGGCTCTCGAGCCCTCCGTCCCCGTCTGCGGCACAGCAAGGACACTCTCTGGGAACCCGGGGTGGGGGGCGGTGGACGGCAGCCTCTGTCGGGGGGGCATCTCTTGGCTGCTGCCACGTCCTATTTGGGAAAATCTGAACCCCTCCCCGTGGTGAGTGAGCTGGAGGCTGCAGGCAGCGGTCAGGGGGCCACCTGCCGTGTGGCGCGCCCACCGCTTCACTCTTGAAAGAACTGAGTTGTTAAAACGCTGTGTTTTTGGTCGCTGGGGGCACAGCTCCGAACAGACATTAAGGCCTCTGTGCAGGGGCCATTGCTGTGGGGGCTGAAGGCAGGGGTGATAGCTGCTAAGGGCTGTGGGGAGGTGAGCCCAGGCCTGAGGGAGGTGGGAGTGGGGCTGGGGTGTGAGGGCATCTGGCACGGACAAGGGAGCCTGGAGAGGCAGGAGAGGGCCGGCGAGCGCTCAGGGAAGTCTGGGATTTTAGCAAAACAGAGCAGCGGAGACATCTGGAATGGGAAGGAAGGATGCTGAGCACCCCAGTGACTCCAGGCTTGGCCTTCCCCTTGGTCCCCCTGCTCCTCCCCAGGATTAAGAGCAGCCCCCAGCTGGCCATCTGAGCACAGCGGAGATGGGGATGCACTTCTAAGCCCCCGCTGGTGCCGCTGATTCTGATGTGGGGAGGAAAGGGGCCGGGCTGTGGGGATGTCTGGTCTGTGGGGCGAGCAACCCGGGGCCGGGAGGGTGACCAGAAGAAGGACATGGACAGGTCCTCTGGGTACTCTGCCCTGCCCCTCTCACTCCCTGGGGCTGCTTGTCCAGAGCGGGCACCCTCGCCTGCAGGGCACATGGACTCTGTGGAGAAGCTGGGATTGAGCACGAGGGCTGTGAACAGGTTTCACTTGGGTGTGTACCCCAGAGAGCAGTGGGGGCCGTGCGCCTGGCTGCCCCCACCCCCATCCCTCAGGTCGGCGTCCGAAGTCATGTGGGTCAAGGTCACAGCCTTCCCAGCATCCAGGCCAGCCCTGGCTCACCTGGCGTTCCGTTCCGGCCTGACACGCACGCCCCTCCCAGGACCCCACCTGGCGCCTTGCATCCCTTACTCTGCTGGCCAAGTCCCCACTGCCCCTCACGAATCCCTCCTTCCTTCCCATCCTGGGGTCCCTTCTTGTCACTGCTCCTGCCCAGCTCAGTCATGCCCATTCTGAGGTTCCTCCTCCTCCTGGAAGCCCACTCAGACTGTTCCTACGGGCATCGCCTGCCCAACAGGTGGTGTGTCATGGGAATGGGCCGTGGCAGGAGACAAGCAGTGCAGCCAGGCGCTGGGCTGGAGCTGGGGCCAGGCATGCCCAGTCCTGAGCTCGGGACTCACACACACACAAACTCGAGCGCACGTACTGAGACTGGTGTCGTGTGTGCACGAGAGACCGGGAGGGGTGGGGACTTAGGGCAGAGGTCTGTCTGGTCTGTGGAGTGAGGGGAGCAGCTCAGCATGGCCGATAGCTCTGGCGGGAATGGGAAGAAAGGGGGGCATTTCCTGAGCCCCATACGCAGCCTGGGGTGGGGGAGGGGCGGGGGTTTGAGCCTGGCTGTGCATCAGGTCCCAGGTGGGACCACCTGGGAGGCTTCTCACCCGCCTGGTGTGGAGCACCCCCCTCCCTGGCCACGAGCGAAGGCCACCAGGGCAGTGATGGTGTGGGAGTGGGCAGGGCGTCAGGAGGCCCCCATGGCGACCCCACGTGGACACTGTGCGCTACCCTCCACTAGGCGGCGTTCTGTTCGGCCCTCGGGCCCTGTGCAATGAGGGGGAGGTTCTCCCACGGGCCTGCGCAGGGATCCCTGAGCGGCCTCCCTCCCCGCAGCCAAGAACAGCGTGGTGCGCGGCTTGGAGAATGTGGACGCCCTGGAAGGCGGCGAGGCGCTGTTCGAGTGCCGGCTGTCGCGCCCCGAGGTGGCCGCCCACACCTGGCTGCGGGACGACGAGCCCGTGCACACCTCCGAGAACACGGAGGTGGTCTACTTGGAGAACGGCCTGCGGCACCTGCTGCTACTTAAGAACCTGCGGCTGCAGGACACCTGCCGGGTGACCTTCCTGGCGGGGGGCGTGGTGACATCCGCGTTCCTCACAGTCAGAGGTTAGGGCTGGGGGGGGAAGGGGTGTGTGTCTGGGACCCCTCCCACCGCTGCCGCGCCACAGCTGTGTGGAGGGGGCGGGCTGGGGCCGCAGGGTGGGGCCAGGTCTCAGATCCCACAGGACCCCCGCGCCGTGGAGGTGCAGGGCGGCGGTCTGGTCTCCTCCTCTGCCGGGGGGGGGGGGGGGGGGCGGGGCTGGAGGGACCTGGAGGCACAGAGGTCCACTGGCCGTGCCTCCAGGCTGGCCCTGCGCCCGCACGCTCACCGCACCGCCCCCGCCCACAGGCTGGCGCCTGGACGTGCTGGAGCCGCCGCAGGACGCCACGGTGCGGGCCGGTGGGCGGGCCAGCTTTGGCTGCTCGCTCAGCGAGGCGGTGCCGGTGGGCGAGGCAACCTGGTACATCAACGGGGCCGCTGTGCAGCCGGACGACCCCGACTGGATGGTCACCGCGGATGGCAGCCACCACACCTTGCAGCTGCGCGCCGCCCAGCCGCACCACGCTGGCGAGGTCACCTTCGCCGCCCGCGACGCCGTGGCCTCCGCGCGGCTCACCGTGTTGGGTGGGTGGCTCGGGCCGCCTGCTGCAGGTTGGGGCTAGGGCTCTGCTGTGCAGTCCCAGAGGCTGCTGGGGTCTCTCCGTGGCCCCCGTCCGGGTGGGCTCAGGGCACACAGTCTCCCTTTGCTCTCTCAGAGGGGCTGGGCCCAGAGCGCAGTGGCTCACCGGCCTTGGGGGCGGACGGCCTGGTGCCCACTCCGCACCCTAGGATCAGACCCCAAGCAGCCAGGCTGGGCACGCGCGGGTGCCAACGGGAGCCTCCACCGATCAGCCCCTTTCCCTGCAGGCCTCCCGGACCCCCCAGAGGACGCTGAGGTGGTGGCGCGAAGCGGCCGCTCCGTGACGCTGTCTTGGGTGGCCCCTGCAAGTGACGGCGGTGGCGGTCTCTACGGCTATCGGGTGGAGTTGAAGGCAGCCGCCACGGGTGAGTGGCGGCTGTGCCACGAACTGGTGCCCGGGCCCGAGTGCGTGGTGGACGGCCTGGCCCCCGGAGAGACGTACCGCTTCCGCGTGGCGGCTGTGGGCCCAGCGGGGGCCGGGGAGCCGGTGCACCTGCCGCAGACAGTGAGGCTCGGTGAGGCGCTGCTCTCCCCACGCTTGGTGAGGGTGAGGTCTGCCCGGAGTGCTCCCCAGGCTGGAGGGCCCCGGGCACGCCTTGCTGAAGTGGCGTTGTTCCCCGCAGAGCCCCAGGAGCCTGAGCCTGCGGCCCCAGCTCCCGCGCCCCCGGCTCCCGCACGCCCGGCTCCCACGCCCCCGGCTCCCGCACACCCGGCTCCCGCGCCCCCGGCTCCCGAGAGCCGGCAGGTGGCTGCCGGTGAGGACGTGTGTCTGGAGTGCCAGGTGGCCGAGGCGGGCGAGGTCGTCTGGCTGAAGGGGACGGAGCTCATCCAACCGAGCGGGCGCTTCCAGGTTCTCTGCCGGGCTGAGCGGCAGACGCTGGTCATCCGGGGCTTCTCCGAGGAGGACCAGGGCGAGTACCACTGCTGCCGCGCCCAGGACCCCATCTCCTCTGCAGCTGCCTCCTTCCAGGGTGCGTCCTCGGGACCCAGCGAAAGCGGGAGAGCCCTGGGGTGTGGGAGTGAGCCGGCCCCTCGTCGTCATCAGCTCCAGCGCAGACAGGCAGGGGTCCTCTTGGGGAGGCGGCCTTAAGACTGAGGCCTGGTGGGACCCTGTGGCTTCGCTTCTTCAGACGGCTGGCAGCTCACGTCACACTGGTCCCCGAGCGGGACGCTGACCATCACATCCCTTGGCACCACTATGGTCCCTCGAGCTCTCTGGCCCCTGCCCTCTGAGCCTCCTCCGCCCTGCCTTCTGAGTCCCCCACTCTGTGCTCAGACCCCACCCTGCGAGCCCCCACTCTAAATCACTGCCCCCTGAACTCATGCCCCCACGCTATAAGGTGCCCCGCGCCCTGTGCTTCGAGCCCCCCGTTATGACCATCCCCATTCTGATCCTCTCCCCTCTGTGCTCGAGCCCCCCACATTATAAATCCCTCCCACTACCAGTCTCCCCACTCTGACCCCCTCCTCCCTGCGCTCTGAGCCCACCTCTGACCCCCTCCCCCCTGTGCTCTGAACCCCTCACACTATGAGCCCCTCAGCACTTGCACTGACTCTGGCCCTATGCTTGGGCTCGCTCCTCTGCAGGTGCTCGCTGTAGGTTGGGGTCTGGCTTCATCAGGGGAAGCTGAGGCTGACAAGGCAGTTCAGAACCTCTACAACCTATTTGTTGGGGGCCTTCAGAGCTCTTTGGTCTACTGAGGGAAACCACAGTCAGAGCTTAGGCCGGCCTGGGGTCAAGGGTTTGTCCACCCCCGCCCACCTGCTGACCATCTCCTGTCCTTCTCAGTGGTGCTGGCCCCAGGCTCTGGGGAGGAGGCCCCTGCGCAGCCCAGCCTCCCCCCTGAGGCAGCCCAGGAGGGTGACCTGCACCTGCTGTGGGAGGCCCTGGCCCGGAAGCGCCGCATGAGCCGTGAGCCCACGCTGGACTCCATCAGCGAGCTGCCCGAGGAGGACGGTCACTCGCAGCGCCTGCAGCATGAGCCAGAGGAAGCAGCCCGTGACCTCTCTGAGGACTACTCCACCGCTGATGAGCTGGCACGTTCCGGCGAGGCCGACCTCTCACACACCAGCTCTGATGACGAGTCCCGGGCGGGCACTCCTGCCCTGGTTACCTACCTCAAGAAGGCTGGGCGGCCCAGCACCTCACCCCTGGTCAGCAAGGTGAGTGTCCAGTGTGGCCTACACGGGGAGGCCTTGCCGTCTCAGATCTTCACCACCCCTCCACCCGCCACCCGCTCATTGCTCCATCATCTGTCCTGTGCTACCCACTGATACAGCCACCCATCCACGTGCTGTCCATTTGCCATCCGTTGTCCGTCCACGCGTCATCCACCACTCACCCATCCATCCACCCATCCATCTAACATCCACCTGCCAACCCACCCATCCACCACCATTCACTCATCCGTCTACCATCTCCTCATCCACCACCTGCCCACCCACCCACCTATCCACCACTCACCCATCCATCCATCCACTGTCCAGCCACCCACCATCCACCATCCACCATTCACCCACCATTCACTCACCCATCCATCCACCCATCCACCATTCACCCACCATTCACTCACCCATCCATCCACCCATCCACCATTCATGCACCCATTTACCACCCATCCATCCACCCATCCACCATTCACCCACCCATTTACTACCCATCCATCCATCCATCCATCCACCCATCTATCCATCCATCCACCCATCCATCCATCCATCCATCCACCCATCCATCCATCCATCCACCATTCACCCATCCATTCACCCATCCATCCACCCATCCATCCACCCATCCGTCCATCTGTCCATCTGTCCATGCACCCACCCACCCATCCACCCATCCATCCACCCATCCATCCACCCATCCGTCCATCTGTCCATCTGTCCATCCACCCACCCACCCATCCACCCATCCATCCACCCATCCATCCACCCATCCGTCCATCTGTCCATCTGTCCATCCACCCACCCACCCATCCACCCATCTATCCATCCATCCACCATTCACCCATCCATTCACCCACCCACCACTAACCCATCCATCCATCACCTGCCCGCCCATTCACCCACATACCACCCACCCATCTACCACTCACTCACCCATTCATCTGTCACCCACTCACCGTCTATCTCCATCTACCACACATTCATCCATTTACCCATCTACCACCCATCAACCCACCCATCCGCCTTTCACTCACCCATCTACCATCTACTCATCCACCACCCGCCCACCCATCCACCACCCAACATCCACCCACCCACCACTCACCCACCCACCCATCCACTACTCATCTACCCATCCACCATTGACCCACCCGCCTACCCATTCATTATACTACTCACCCATCCACCACCCAACATCCACCACTCACCTATCCACCATTCACGCCACCACCCATCATCTACTCACTTACCCATCCACCTTCCACCACCCACCTACCCACACATCCACTATTCACCCATCCGCCACCCATCCATCCACCGTCCACCCATTCACCCATCCGCCCGGCTGTGTCTCACAACCTGCCAGTCTCTGTCTGGGTGACCACTTAGACTGATTTCAGGGAGCGGGCTTGCCTCTCGGCAGCACCAGGAGCCATCAGGCACGCAAAGGCTGAGCAGCTGCAGGTGGGCAGGAAACAGAGGGGCATGATGACCTGGAGCTGGGGTGGGAGACCTGCGCTTTGCTTCCAGCCCTGCCCCAGCTGCCCCTGCACTGTGCTTTTCCTGTCGTGGGCCTCAGTTTCCCTACCTTCCCTGTGTGCACAGGCTGGGGTTCCCACAGTCCCACCTGGGAAGCCACAGAAGCATCAGGAGCAGCCAGCGGCTGTTTGCCCACCACTGGGAGATTTGAGTGACCCGTCCATGGACAAGGCAGCCGTGAAGATCCAGGCTGCCTTCAAGGGCTACAAGGTCCGCAAGGAGATGAAGCAGCAGGAGGGACCTGTGTTCTCCCGCACGTTTGGGGATACAGAGGCACAGGTGGGGGATGTCCTGCGTCTGGAGTGTGTGGTGTCCAGCAAGGCGGATGTGCGTGCTCGCTGGCTGAAGGATGGCGTGGAGCTGACAGATGGCCGGCACCACCACATTGACCAGCTCGCGGACGGCACCTGCTCCCTGCTGGTCACGGGCCTGGGCCGGGCCGACGCCGGCCACTACACCTGTCAGGTGAGCAGCAAGTTTGGCCACGTGGCCCACAGCGCTTGTGTGGTGGTCAGCGGGACTGAAAGCGAGGCAGAGAGCTCCTCGGGGGGAGAGCTGGACGACGCCTTTCGCCGGGCGGCCCGGCGGCTGCACCGCCTCTTCCGCACCAAGAGCCCAGCTGAGGTTTCAGACGAAGAGATCTTCCTCAGTGCAGATGAGGGCTCAGCACAGCCCGAGGAGCCTGGGGACTGGCAGACGTACCACGAAGATGAGCACTTCGTCTACATCCGCTTCGAGTCACTTGCCGAGTCCCACCGTGCGGCCACCTGCTTCCGGGAGATGTTTGGCACCATGGGCATCGGGGTGGACATCAGCCTGTTGGAGCAGGGGCCCCGGGGGGTGGAGATGCGCATCAGCAAGATGGGTCCCGCCCCTGCCACGCCTCAGGAGATGGTGCCCCGCCCACAGACTGCAGAGGCTGGTGAGTCGGCCTGCTGCCCGCGGCTGGGGGGGGCGGGAGTGGTGGCGGGGAAGGAGGAGGAGCAGGGCCAGCCAAGGTGACCTGCGTCAGGTGAAGACTCAGCGAGCTGGCTGGCCTCCAGCCTCTGGCCACTGCAGATGCAGCCCACTGAGCTGGAAGAGCCCCGAATTTGGGGATAGACAGAGCTCGATGTCAATCCCAGCTGCCTGTTGTGAGCTAGCCTCTCTGGGTGGGCCTCAGTGTCCTCCTCTGTGAAGTGGGTATAGGATACTGACTTTCCAGAGTTTGTGTTTTTTGCTCCGTGAGGGTTTAGGATACAACCGCTATGAAAGGGGGGATTCCACGGCCCCCACTACCTGCTCCAGCAACTTAGATTAATTTTAGAGCCATTCCACTGTTGGCTTGCGTATCGCTAGGGACAACGAGGGGTCTAACGAATAACCCATGGCGTCACGTCTGGGAACCTCCCTGCACAATGTTGGGCCATTCTCATCCTTGCAACCCTTGGACCCTCAGCCCACACAGCATTTGTCTCCCCTTACCTCCCCCTCCTCCCTGTTTCCTGTCCACGATGCCTCTGACCTCTCGGTGGCTTGGACCTAGGCGAGCAGAGACAGAACTGTGTTTGGCCCAGGCACCTGCGAGCGCCCCCCCCACCTCAGTGGGAGCAGATGACGCACGCTGAGCTGCTGGGGTGGCTGGGGGAGAGGCCTGGGGCCCACTCACTGCACACCCCGCTTGTCCCTCCCAGCCCCCGTGTTCCTGACTGGGCTGCAGGATCAGGAGGTGCTGGACGGCTACCCCGTGAGCTTCGACTGCGTGGTGACAGGCCAGCCCGTGCCCACCGTGTGCTGGTTCAAGGATGGAAGGATGCTGGAGGAGGATGACCACTATATGATCAGTGAGGACCAGCAGGGCGGCCACCAGCTCATCATCACAGCCGTGGTGCCGGCAGACATGGGCGTTTACCGCTGCATGGCTGAGAACAGCGTGGGCGTGTCCTCTACGAAGGCAGAGCTCCGTGTAGACCGTGAGTGTGGGGATCCGGGTTCGATGGCCCCAGGGCCCGAGCTGGGCGGGGCCGGTGCTGGGTTGCAGAAGGACCCAGACAACACTGGAGGATTGGGGCCAGGTTGGGGGTGGGGGGCCTCGTCTCCTTGGGTGGTGTCTAGGCTGGAGAGGGGCCTCGGACAGGTCACAGGTGCCCCAGGCACGTGTGGAGGTTAGCTGTGTGCATGAAGAAATACGGATTTGGTTGTCCTTCATTCCCAGTACACGGTTCCCGAGTCGCCGGAAGTTTCCCCGAGTGATAAGGGGACAGGAGGTGTGTTTTATTCTAATGCAGTGACTCCTGGTGGGCCTCAGGACGAGTAGGTCCATCTGATCTTTGAGAAAAGTGCGAGAGCGTTTAAGTGGAGGAAGGGTAGAATTTCGGATTCAAGGATAGAATCTCAAGTCATGCTGGAGTAATTGGGATATTTACAGGCAAATAAATAGACCTTGATCTCATACAAAAATGAGCTCAAAATGGATTACATACATAAATAGAAAATACAAAACCATGAAACTTTCAGAAAAAGAGGAGGAAATTTTTAGGACCTACGGCCAGGAAAAGACTTCTTAGATTTGACAACTAAAGCAACACCCATAAAAGGGAAAATTGGTAAAAGTTAGGAACTTCTGCTCTGAGAAAGACCCCACGTGGAGAGACTACATGGCAGGATAAGGTATCTGCAAACCAGGTATCTAAGTAAAGAACTTTATCTTAAAACAACATAAAGAATGCTCAACAGTAAACAGATAAAAGAAAATTAAAAATCCACTTGGAACCAGAGCAATAGATGTGTCCAGACGCTTCACGGGGGAGGACTTGCCGAAGGCTGAGGCACCTGGAGGATGTTAGCCTTGGCGGCAACGCTAATGGAGCCCCAGCGAGATGTCGCATGCACTCAGCAGGATGGTAACTTCATCAGTAGGGATCATCCGCTGTGCTGGCGTGGATCAGAGACATGGGAATGCAGCGTGGGACACTGTCTCTGGAAAAGCGGGTGTCAGAGCTGAGACCGAAGAGTAGGTGGGGTCTGGGAAGGACTGTTCTCCCGAATGGATTCATGGGCGGCCAGCCCCACGAGAGGTCGTTGAGCAGACACGAGCAAGATGCAGGGCCACGGCCACGGCCGTATCCACAGCACAGCTGTACGCAAGTCGGTTAGCGTGACCGAGGCAGAATTGTGTACATTCACCAAAGCAGGAGCTAGTCCATGCTGCCGCGGAGATCTAGATTTCTGGCATCGCTGTCCTTCCGCCTGAGGGTCATCTTTCCACATTTTCCCCGTCATCTGGGAATGCTAGAATTCTCTTAGCTTTTGCACGTCTGAGAAAAAGTCTGTATTTCTCCTGTGGCTCTGAAAGATATTTTTACTAGGACGATTCTTTTTTCTTTTCATACCTTGAAGGTGCTGCTCTCCTATTTACTAGCTTGGATGCTTTCCACTGAGAAATAGGGTGCCATTCCTATCTTTGTTTCTCTGTGCAAAGCTAGCCCTTTCCCCTGGGATTTAAAATCGGGACTGCTGAGCCACGCTCTGTCCCACCCTGCCTCCCCCAGCCCCTGGACACCGATGAGCTACACTCCCATCTCTGTGGCTTTGCCTTTTCTGCCCAATCTGACATGATAAAGATGTACAACCCTGTTTTCTTCTAAGAGTTTTATAGTTCAGCTCTTACATGTAGGTTTAGTTTTGGTATATGGTGTGAGGTAAGGACCCGAATTCATTCTTGTCTCGTGGAAATGTAGTTATTCCAGCACCGTTCACAGAAAAGACTATCTTCCTCTGTAAAATTGCACGGAACTCCTGTCAAAAACTGACTTCCATGACACGTATGGGTTCATTTCTGGGCTTCTAACTGTCCTGTTGATCTGTACATCTGTCATCCTGGCAACACCACACTGTCTTGATTACTGTAGCTTCGTAGTCAGTTTTGAAATCTGGACATGTGAGTCCTCCAGCTTCACTCTCGTTCAGAGCATCTGGGTCCCTTGAGTTTTATGACTTTGAGGACCAGTTTGTCATTTTCCTCAAAAATGGTCTCTGGGTATTTTTTAGGATTTCCTTCTTTTCACTGGTTTCGAGGCATCTGACTGTGCTGTTCTTGGGTGCACTTTTCTTTATATTCCCGCGTGCTTGGTGTTCATGGAGCTTCTCGGGATTCGGGGTTTCTAATTTTCATGAAGCTTGGAAGTGTTTTTAGCTGTGATTTCCTCAAGTCTCTTTCCTTCCCCGCTCGTCTGGGGACTGCAGTCACAGGCACGAGAAGCCGCGTGCAGCAGCGCGACCACGCGCTGACTCTCTTCATGTGCAGCTCTTGGGTCTGAGTTCCATTTCCCCACATTGTTTGTCCCACTATCCTCCAACTTTCGCTGTCCTTCTGAAGTCACTACGCTGCCATCAGGCCTGTCAGTGTACCGTCTGTCTCAACAAGTGCTACTGGAAGCTTTTCTCACGTGTGCTGGGTCTTGGTTATGCAGTTCTAATACCTGCTTTGATGACCTTGTCTGCCACTTCCATGTGCGTCCATCCTGGCTTGGTTTTGATCCACTGGGGGCTGTTTTCCTGCCTCCGTGTGAGTCTGGAGGTCCTTGACGGGATGCCTGCCCACGTGGCAGCTGGAGACTTCGTATTTCTGCAGATCTTCTTGAGGTCTTCCTCTGAGGTGGGGGGCTGGCAGAGCTCCATCCAGGGCCGATCTCCTCCCTCTGCTGAGGGCTGATCCCCCTTCCTGAGGACCGGAAGCCACAGAGTGGGGAAGTTCCCAGTCCAACTGGAAACACAGCATCCTCCCCACTGTTTCGATGGCCCCCTCAGATGGCTCGTCCCCACCCTGTGCACATGCTAGTCAGTGCTCTGCCCTCTCTCTTCTCTGGCTTCCGTCCTATGGACACCAGCAGTCTTCATCTCCCAGTATGCCAGCTCCTCCACTCAGGGTCTACCTGGTTCGGCCTCAGCTTCCTCTCCTGGAGCTGGAAACTCAAGGCAGGAAGGTGAGGCAATCACAGAACTCATCGTTGTTTCCAATCTGTAAGCGTTCAACAAGAAATTCTCTGACGCCAGCTGGAGTTTCTACAATGACCTCACCTCTGAACCTGTCCACATGGACTCAGCATCAGACCCACGTGGAGTCAGCATCAGACTCGCGTGGACTCAGCATCAGACCCACGTGGAGTGAGCATCAGACTCGCGTGGACTCAGCATCAGACCCACGTGGAGTGAGCATCAGACTCGCGTGGACTCAGCATCAGACCCACGTGGAGTCAGCATCAGATCCACGTGGACTCAGCATCAGACCCACGTGGAGTGAGCATCAGTCAGCATCAGACCCACGTGGAGTCAGCGTCAGACCCACGTGGAGTCAGCATCAGACTCGCGTGGACTCAGCATCAGACCCACGTGGAGTGAGCATCAGTCAGCATCAGACCCACGTGGAGTCAGCATCAGACCCACGTGGACTCAGCATCAGACCCACGTGGAGTGAGCATCAGTCAGCATCAGACCCACGTGGAGTCAGCATCAGACCCACGTGGAGTCAGCACCAGACTCGCGTGGACTCAGCATCAGACCCACGTGGAGTGAGCATCAGTCAGCATCAGACCCACATGGAGTCAGCATCAGACCCACGTGGACTCAGCATCAGATCCATGTGGACTCAGCATCAGACCCGCGTGGAGTCAGCATCAGACCCGCGTGGACTCAGCATCAGACCCGCGTGGAGTCAGCATCAGACCTGAATGGAGTCAGCATCAGACCCGCGTGGAGTCAGCATCAGACCCATGTGGAGTCAGCATCAGTCAGCATCAGACCCACGTGGAGTCAGCATCAGACCCACGTGGAGTGAGCATCAGTCAGCATCAGACCCACGTGGAGTCAGCATCAGGTTTGGGGTTCAGGCCCACAGACCCCCTGACTGCAGATGCCAGTCACAAGTCCAGGGGTCCCCCGTGCTCTGACCCGCTGGCTACAGATCCGAGGTTCCCACGGCCCCCTCCTCAGGTTCCATTAACTTGCTAGAGCGGCTCACAGAGCTCAGAGAAACATTCTCCTTCCTACGTTACCAGTGTATTATGAAAGGATGTAACTCAGAAGTAGCCAGATGGAAGAGACACGCAGGGCAGGGCACTGGGGGAGGGGCGTGGAGCTTCTCCCCACATGTCTACGTGGTCACCAGCCCAGAAGCTCTCCAGGCCTGACCTTGTGGGTTTTTATGGGGGCTTCAGGACATGGGCATGATTGATGGACTCATGGGCCCTTGGTGATTGGTGGTTGATTCCTTCTCCCCTCCCTGAGGTCAGGGGGTGGGACTGGAACTTCCAGCCATCTGGTCCCAGGGTTGGGTCCCCTGGTCACCAGCCCCCACCCTGAGGGGCTTTCCAGAGTGACCTCATTACATAGCAAAAGACACCGTCATTGCTGTCCTCACATGGGAAACTCCAAGGGCTTTGGAGCTCAGTGCCAGGAGCAGTGACAAAGACCAAGAACATGCTTCCTATAGAAATCACACTCTCACCACTGTTGTACTTCGTGCAGGGGCACAGCACGGTGAGGGTGGGGGAGGGTGTCTGGGTCCAGGCTGCACTAACAGGTGCCACGGGGCAGGTGGCTGAAACAACAGAAGGTTGTTACTCCTCGGGGTTCTGGAGGCTTCACTGGAGACTTGTGTCTGAGCTCAGGGTGCCCCTGCTTGGGTTCCAGCAAGGCCCTCTTCTGAGCTGCAGACGCGGTATTCTCACGGTGTCCTCGCGGGGGGTCGCTCCTTGTCGGGGCACTCCTCTAACCCTGATTACCTCCCAAAGACCCCGCTCCTGACACCCACACATTGGGGTTGGGATTTCCACATATGAATTTGGGGGGAGGACAGGAACATCCCACTCCTGGCAGAGAATAGGTCCAGTCCCTGTTCCTCCTTCGTGGCTGGATGTGGAAGCCCCCAGCTGCTGGTTTTGAGGCCTGCATGCGTCACCCTCTTGTTCCCTAGTGGGTAAAACTGGATGACGCAGCCCCATCATGAGGCCCAGAATCACCAGAGTTGACCAGTGGTTGAGGTTGCAGTTACTTCCGAGCCTGGAAGCATGGGCTTGTGGGTGACAGCGTGGGGTGTTAAGGGCCAGGGGACAGCCAGGTCCCCCAAGGCTTCTGCCCCAGGAGTGTGCGTGGCTCCCAGGGCTGATCTTGCAGTGAGAGCCGGGTGGCTGGCCCCTGGCGTGGGGCCGTGCTCGGGCAGGTGGGGCACAAGCCTCATGGCGGACACTCTTCCTTTCCCAGTGACCAGCACAGACTACGAAACTGCAGCTGATGCCACGGAGACCTCCTCCTACTTCAGCGCCCAGGGCTACCTGTCCAGGTAGAGGGCCATGCACAGGCAGGCAGCACCCAGCGGGCTGGTGGTGCAAGCCCCAGTGGGTGGCAGGGCTGTCTGGGACCGACAGAATCTGAATCCTGGAGCTCTCCACCAGGCCCCATGGTGTCTGTCCAGCTCATGAGGATTCTCCAAAGCCATCCACGCCTGACCTGGCCCCCCAGGCGCCGGACCCCTCCCCGGGCCCCTGAGCCCCCCAGGCACTGGACCCCTCCCCGGTCCACCTCACTGCCCCTGAGCCCCCCAGGCACTGGACCCCTCCCCGGTCCACCTCACTGCCCCTGACCCCCCAGGCGCTGGACCCCTCCCCGGTCCACCTCACTGCCCCTGACCCCCCCAGGCGCTGGACCCCTCCCCGGTCCACCTCACTGCCCCTGACCCCCCCAGGCGCTGGACCCCTCCCCGGTCCACCTCACTGCCCCTGACCTCCCCAGGCACTGGACCCCTCCCCGGTCCACCTCACTGCCCCTGACCCGCCCCCCCAGGCGCTGGACCCCTCCCCGGTCCACCTCACTGCCCCTGACCCCCCCAGGTGCTGGACCCCTCCCCGGTCCACCTCACTGCCCCTGACCCGCCCCCCCAGGCGCTGGACCCCTCCCCGGTCCACCTCACTGCCCCTGACCCCCCCAGGTGCTGGACCCCTCCCCGGTCCACCTCACTGCCCCTGACCTCCCCAGGCGCTGGACCCCTCCCCGGTCCACCTCACTGCCCCTGACCCCCCCAGGTGCTGGACCCCTCCCCGGTCCACCTCACTGCCCCTGACCCGCCCCCCCCAGGCGCTGGACCCCTCCCCGGTCCACCTCACTGCCCCTGACCCCCCCAGGCGCTGGACCCCTCCCCGGTCCACCTCACTGCCCCTGAGCCCCCCAGGTGCTGGACCCCTCCCCGGTCCACCTCACTGCCCCTGACCCCCCAGGCGCTGGACCCCTCCCCGGTCCACCTCACTGCCCCTGACCCCCCAGGCGCTGGACCCCTCCCCGGTCCACCTCACTGCCCCTGACCCCCCCAGGCGCTGGACCCCTCCCCGGTCCACCTCACTGCCCCTGACCCCCCCAGGCGCTGGACCCCTCCCCGGTCCACCTCACTGCCCCTGACCTCCCCAGGCACTGGACCCCTCCCCGGTCCACCTCACTGCCCCTGACCCGCCCCCCCAGGCGCTGGACCCCTCCCCGGTCCACCTCACTGCCCCTGTCCCCCCCAGGTGCTGGACCCCTCCCCGGTCCACCTCACTGCCCCTGACCCGCCCCCCCAGGCGCTGGACCCCTCCCCGGTCCACCTCACTGCCCCTGACCCGCCCCCCCAGGCACTGGACCCCTCCCCGGTCCACCTCACTGCCCCTGACCCCCCCAGGCGCTGGACCCCTCCCCGGTCCACCTCACTGCCCCTGACCTCCCCAGGCACTGGACCCCTCCCCGGTCCACCTCACTGCCCCTGACCCGCCCCCCCAGGCGCTGGACCCCCTCCCCGGTCCACCTCACTGCCCCTGACCCCCCCAGGTGCTGGACCCCTCCCCGGTCCACCTCACTGCCCCTGACCCGCCACCCCAGGCGCTGGACCCCTCCCCGGTCCACCTCACTGCCCCTGACCCCCCCAGGCGCTGGACCCCTCCCCGGTCCACGTCACTGCCCCTGACCCCCCCAGGCGCTGGACCCCTCCCCGGTCCACCTCACTGCCCCTGACCCCCCCAGGCGCTGGACCCCTCCCCGGTCCACGTCACTGCCCCTGACCCCCCCAGGCGCTGGACCCCTCCCCGGTCCACCTCACTGCCCCTTCTCTGTCCTCTCCACCAGCCGGGAGCAAGAGGGCACGGAATCTACCTCAGAGGAGGGTCAGCTGCCCCAGGTGGTGGAGGAGCTGAAGGACCTCCAGGTGGCCCCCGGCACACGGCTGGCCAAATTCCAGCTGAAGGTGAAAGGTGAGGAAGAGAGAACTGGCCAGGTGGAGGTTGGGCTGTCACTGGTGCCCCGTGGGACGGAGGCTCGGTGCTGACCACTGCCCTGTGGCTGCAGGCTACCCCACACCCCGACTGTACTGGTTCAAAGACGGGCAGCCCCTGACGGCTTCTGAGCACATCCGCATGGCTGACAGGAAGACACTTCACACCCTGGAGGTCTTGTCGGTCACCAGGGAGGACGCTGGCCAGTACTCAGCCTACATCAGCAACGCCGCGGGCGCCGCCTACTCGTCCGCTAGGCTGCTGGTCCGGGGTGGGTGCTGGGGACGGAGCGTCTACACCTGGGCCGCCGTCTGCCACCCCCCCCCCCCGCCTCCATACACGTGCCCCGGGATGGGTGGGGGGCACGGGTTAGTCAGCGGACTGTGCAGAGGAAGAGGTCAGTGGTTACTCTGGGAGGAGATGTCTGCACTTATTTGTTCTCCAAAGTTCTGAGCATCACCACCTGAGCCAGCAGTGGTTGAGGGACCCAGCGCTGCCCAGGCTTCCCTCTGACCTTCATGCGACCTTGCGTCAGTGCCACAGCGACCCCCACACTCCTGGCGCGGTGGGGTGGGGGGACATCACACTGGGTCTGAGCAGCCTCAGTGTGAGCTCCCTGCATGGCCTGAGTCTCAGGGAGGTTGTGGATAGGAGTGGGTACCCCCACCCTCGGCAGGTGCACGGGCTCTGGGGAGACAGGCCCCTCAGTGCTGCAGGCTGATTCCACTTCCTGCTCTTTCAGGCCCCAAGGATCCTGAAGAGAAGCCAGCCCCAGGTGAGCCAACTTGGATGGTGGGAGGCTCAGCCACAGTGCCTGCGGGACACCACCCTGCAGACCGAGGAGGGTTGGGTGCAGGCTGTAGAGACCCAACCTCCGGGTGCATGAGGCTGGGACCTGGGGACTGGGGCTGCAGCAGGTGCCCCTGGAGGCCTTGGTGCCCCAACAGGGAGCAGGGGCTTGACATGCGTTCATCGCCGGTGTCTGCTGTTTGTCCAGATGCACACCAGCAGCTGGTGCCGCCCCGATTCCTGGAAAGATTCGCCTCCAAGAAGGTGAACAAAGGCTCCAGCATCACCTTCTCAGTGAAGGTGGAAGGTAAGGCTCTCCTACTCCCCCCCCCCCCACCAAGGACCCCTCCTCCAGGGGCCTCAGAGCAGACCCCTCCCCGCCCCCCACCAAGGACCCTCCTCCAGGGACCTCAGAGCAGCCCCCGCCCCGCCCCCCCACCAAGGACCCTCCCCCAGGGGCCTCAGAGCAGACCCCTCCCCGCCCCCCACCAAGGACCCTCCTCCAGGGACCTCAGAGCAGGGCCCTCCCCACCCCCCAGCGAGGACCCCTCCTCCAGGGACCTCAGAGCAGACCCCTCCCCGCCCCCCACCAAGGACCCTCCCCCAGGGACTTCAGAGCAGGCCCCTCCCCGCCCCCCAGCGAGGACCCTCCTCCAGGGACCTCAGAGCAGGCCCCTCCCCACCCCCCACCAAGGACCCTCCCCCAGGGACTTCAGAGCAGGCCCCTCCCCACCCACCAGCGAGGACCCCTCCCCCAGGGGCCTCAGAGCAGACCCCTCCCCGCCCCCCCACCAAGGACCCTCCTCCAGGGACCTCAGAGCAGACCCCTC
The DNA here is from genome assembly GCF_009762305.2 of Zalophus californianus. Taxonomy (NCBI): domain Eukaryota; kingdom Metazoa; phylum Chordata; class Mammalia; order Carnivora; family Otariidae; genus Zalophus; species Zalophus californianus. The sequence goes on from NC_045599.1 coordinate 616,447, forward strand.
CCCGCCCCCCAGCGAGGACCCCTCCTCCAGGGACCTCAGAGCAGGGCCCTCCCCACCCCCCACCAAGGACCCTCCCCCAGGGACTTCAGAGCAGGCCCCTCCCCACCCACCAGCGAGGACCCCTCCCCCAGGGGCCTCAGAGCAGACCCCTCCCCGCCCCCCCCACCAAGGACCCTCCTCCAGGGACCTCAGAGCAGACCCCTCCCCGCCCCCCAGCGAGGACCCCTCCTCCAGGGACCTCAGAGCAGGGCCCTCCCCACCCCCCAGCGAGGACCCCTCCTCCAGGGACCTCAGAGCAGGCCCCTCCCCACCCCCCACCAAGGACCCTCCCCCAGGGTCTTCAGAGCAGGCCCCTCCCCGCCCCCCACCAAGGACCCTCCTCCAGGGACCTCAGAGCAGACCCCTCCCCGCCCCCCAGCGAGGACCCCTCCTCCAGGGACCTCAGAGCAGGGCCCTCCCCACCCCCCAGCGAGGACCCCTCCTCCAGGGACCTCAGAGCAGGCCCCTCCCCACCCCCCACCAAGGACCCTCCCCCAGGGACTTCAGAGCAGGCCCCGCCCCCCCCCCCCACCAAGGACCCTCCTCCAGGGACCTCAGAGCAGGCCCCTCCCCCCCCCCCCGCGAGGACCCCTCCTCCAGGGACCTCAGAGCAGGGCCCTCCCCACCCCCCAGCGAGGACCCCTCCTCCAGGGACCTCAGAGCAGGCCCCTCCCCACCCCCCACCAAGGACCCTCCCCCAGGGACTTCAGAGCAGGCCCCTCCCCACCCACCAGCGAGGACCCCTCCCCCAGGGGCCTCAGAGCAGGGCCCTCCCCACCCACCAGCGAGGACCCTCCTCCAGGGGCCTCAGAGCAGGCCCCTCCCCGCCCCCCAGCGAGGACCCCTCCCCCAGGGACCTCAGAGCAGGCCCCTCCCCCCCCACCAGCGAGGACCCCTCCCCCAGGGGCCTCAGAGCAGGCCCCTCCCCGCCCCCCCACCAAGGACCCTCCTCCAGGGACCTCAGAGCAGACCCCTCCCCGCCCCCCAGCGAGGACCCCTCCTCCAGGGACCTCAGAGCAGGGCCCTCCCCACCCCCCAGCGAGGACCCCTCCTCCAGGGACCTCAGAGCAGGCCCCTCCCCACCCCCCACCAAGGACCCTCCCCCAGGGACTTCAGAGCAGGCCCCTCCCCGCCCCCCACCAAGGACCCTCCTCCAGGGACCTCAGAGCAGGGCCCTCCCCGCCCCCCAGCGAGGACCCTCCTCCAGGGACCTCAGAGCAGACCCCTCCCCGCCCCCCACCAAGGACCCTCCTCCAGGGACCTCAGAGCAGGGCCCTCCCCGCCCCCCAGCGAGGACCCTCCTCCAGGGACCTCAGAGCAGGCCCCTCCCCACCCCCCCACCAAGGACCCTCCCCCAGGGACCTCAGAGCAGGCCCCTCCCCGCCCCCCAGCGAGGACCCCTCCTCCAGGGACCTCAGAGCAGGGCCCTCCCCACCCCCCAGCGAGGACCCCTCCTCCAGGGACCTCAGAGCAGGCCCCTCCCCACCCCCCACCAAGGACCCTCCCCCAGGGACTTCAGAGCAGGCCCCTCCCCACCCTCCAGCGAGGACCCCTCCCCCAGGGGCCTCAGAGCAGGGCCCTCCCCACCCACCAGCGAGGACCCTCCTCCAGGGGCCTCAGAGCAGGCCCCTCCCCACCCCCCAGCGAGGACCCCTCCCCCAGGGACTTCAGAGCAGGCCCCTCCCCACCCACCAGCGAGGACCCCTCCCCCAGGGGCCTCAGAGCAGGCCCCTCCCCACCCACCAGCGAGGACCCCTCCCCCAGGGGCCTCAGAGCAGGCCCCTCCCCACCCACCAGCGAGGACCCCTCCCCCAGGGGCCTCAGAGCAGACCCCTCCCCGCCCCCCACCAAGGACCCTCCTCCAGGGACCTCAGAGCAGGGCCCTCCCCACCCCCCAGCGAGGACCCCTCCCCCAGGGGCCTCAGAGCAGACCCCTCCCCGCCCCCCACCAAGGACCCTCCTCCAGGGACCTCAGAGCAGGGCCCTCCCCACCCCCCAGCGAGGACCCCTCCCCCAGGGGCCTCAGAGCAGACCCCTCCCCGCCCCCCCACCAAGGACCCTCCTCCAGGGACCTCAGAGCAGGGCCCTCCCCACCCCCCAGCGAGGACCCCTCCCCCAGGGGCCTCAGAGCAGACCCCTCCCCGCCCCCCACCAAGGACCCTCCCCCAGGGACTTCAGAGCAGGCCCCTCCCCGCCCCCCAGCGAGGACCCCTCCTCCAGGGACCTCAGAGCAGGGCCCTCCCCACCCCCCAGCGAGGACCCCTCCTCCAGGGGCCTCAGAGCAGACCCCTCCCCGCCCCCCCACCAAGGACCCTCCCCCAGGGACTTCAGAGCAGGCCCCTCCCCACCCCCCACCAAGGACCCTCCCCCAGGGACTTCAGAGCAGGCCCCTCCCCGCCCCCCACCGAGGACCCCTCCCCCAGGGACCTCAGAGCAGACCCCTCCCCGCCCCCCACCAAGGACCCTCCTCCAGGGACCTCAGAGCAGGGCCCTCCCCACCCCCCAGCGAGGACCCCTCCTCCAGGGGCCTCAGAGCAGACCCCTCCCCGCCCCCCACCAAGGACCCTCCCCCAGGGACTTCAGAGCAGGCCCCTCCCCACCCACCAGCGAGGACCCCTCCCCCAGGGGCCTCAGAGCAGACCCCTCCCCGCCCCCCACCAAGGACCCTCCTCCAGGGACCTCAGAGCAGGCCCCTCCCCGCCCCCCAGCGAGGACCCCTCCTCCAGGGACTTCAGAGCAGGCCCCTCCCCGCCCCCCAGCAAGGGCCCCTCCCCGTGTCACTCACAGCCCCTCAGGGGGCTCAGAGGCCACCCCATTTCCCGGAGCTCCCTTCCCCATGGACCCTTGACTGTCCTGCAGGCTGCCCGGCCCCAGCTGTGCACTGGCTGCGGGAGGAGGCCGAGCGGGGTGTGCTGTGGATCGGCCCTGACACACCGGGCTACACGGTGGCCAGGTCTGCCCAGCGACACAGTCTGGTCCTGCTGGACGTGGGCCGGCAGCATCGGGGCACCTACATCTGCATCGCCACCAGCACGGCCGGCCAGGCCCTCTGCTCCGCCGGCCTGCACGTCTCTGGCTGTGAGTTGGAGCCGGGGGACCCCAAACACAGAGCCCCCGCCAGCTGCCATCCCCTTTCCTGTAGGCTGGCTCGGCCGGCTGAGACCCTCCTAGAGGCCCCCTGCCACCCCGAGTGTCTCCGTCCCGGCCCCGCTCCAGGCCCCGCTCCATCGGGAGGCTCTGGAGGGCCAGGGTCAAGGTCCCTTGGGGGCAGGGACATCCTGGACCAGGTCCCAAGCAGAAGTGGCTCAGGGCTGTGGGCTGTCACCCTGGTGGCTCACCCCGTTCTCCTAACAGTGCCCGAGGAGGCGGGGGCGGCAGACGAGCGTGCTGGGGGGAAGGAGGTCCTCATCTCCAGCTTCCTGCAGGGGTGAGTGCAGGGGAGCAGGCGCTCCGTGCCTCGGTGTCCCCATTGTGAAATGAGGGCCCTGGCTGAGGCACTCTCTCAGGACACCGCTCCCCTTTAGGACCCAAGCTGTGTCTGCGCAGATGTCGGAGCCTGTGGGGTTCGCTGATCTTGCGGGGCAGAGGAAAGGTACGGGCTGGGTGGGAGCATGACCTTGCAGGGAGGGGGCCGACAAGCCCTGGTGCAGGGTTGAGGCATGGAGGGGGCTGCCCCAGGCTGTGTGGCCCCAGAAATGGCTCCTTGTCCTCCCCTGGGCCTGGTTCTGAGCCTTGTGGATCTGGGGGCCCCACCGGCCCTTGGCTCAGAGCTCAGGTCCAGCAGGCTGCGGATGCCCGGCCCGGAGGCAGGTGGCCCCTGGGGGCTGGGTGAGGGCAGTGTGGGGGGTAGGGGCTGGGCATGCCACCATGGAGAGCTCCTCCGTCCTGGATTCTCCCCCGTCCCCAGCGAGGTCTGCCACCTACACAGGGCCTCCCCGCACCCTGGGGTATTTGTAAGTTCAGAAGGCGAGAAGGGGGGTGCCGTGTGCTCCGCCTGCTGGTTGCCCCCCTTTGGGGTCAGTTCTCGGCTGACCCCTGCTCACCAGGCAGCCCTCATGAGCTCCTAACCTGACCCTGCAAAGCTTCCCACAGTGATGGTGTCAGGTCCGTGCCTCCCTTGACACCGCGGACCCCCAAGCCCGGGACGGGGCCTGGAGGTGGTGCCTGGGCATGTCTGTGGGGCACGTGACCAGCTGAGCTAGGTTCTGGCCCCCAGCAGAGCCCCCGGTGGTGGAGGCCCGTGGCCACCTGTCGCTGGCCGAGGTGGGCACAGAGGAGTTCCTGCAGAAGCTCACGTCCCAGATCACCGAGATCGTGTCGGCCAAGATCACACAGGGTGAGGGCTCTGTGGCCGCGGCGCAAGGGCGGGCGCTCTTTTGTCCACACCCTGGGCCCCCATGGGAAGGAGACAGGGGCGCAGGCCCTTCCTGGGTATCATGTGTCCTGTGTCCCCCAGCCAAGCTGCAGGTGCCTGGAGGTGACAGCGATGAGGAATCCAGGACGCCATCTGCATCCCCCTGGCACGGCCGTTCCCGTCCCTCCTCCAGCGTCCAGGAGTCGTCCTCGGAGTCGGAGGATGGGGACTCCCGAGGCGAGGTGCTCTGCCTGGCAGGGGCGGGTGGGGCACTGGTGGGGGGCCGCACATCTCGGTGGCCGGTCTCACTGCCACCCCCGGTGGGATTTCCATGAGCAGAGATGGTTGATCCTGTTCTGGAACTGTATGGAATCTCAGGATGGCTTCTCCCCCAGCTTAATGCACCCTGTAGTCTCTGGAGGCCTGGCTGGCTCCCGTCCAGGTCCCCCGCCCCTCTGGGGCCTTTGGGGGCTGTTGGGGCCTCCATGGGTCAGGCTGGCCCCCCATCCGGGTCCCCCGCCCCTCTGGGGTCTTTGGGGGCTGTTGGGGCCTCCATGGGTCAGGCTGGCCCCCCATCCGGGTCCCCCGCCCCTCTGGGGTCTTTGGGGGCTGTTGGGGCTTTGGGAGGTCAGTCTGGCCCCCGATCCGGATCCCCCACCCCTCTGAGGTCTTTGGGGGCTCTTGGGGCTTTGGGAGGCCTGGCTGGCTCCTGTCTGGGTCTCCCGCCCCTCTGGGGTCTTTGGGGACTGTTGGGGCTTTGGGAGGTCAGTCTGGTCCCCCGTCTGGGTTCCCCACCCCTCTGAGGTCTTTGGGGACTCTTGGGGCTTTGGGAGGCCTCGCTGGCCCCCCATCTGGGTCCCCTGCCTCTCTGAGGTCTTTGGGGGCTGTTGGGCTTTGGGAGGTCAGGCTGGCCCCTGTCCAGGTCCCACACCCCTCTGGGGTCTTTGGGGGCTGTTGGGCTTTGGGAGTCCTGGCTGGCCCCTGTCCAGGTCCCACACCCCTCTGGGGTCTTTGGGGGTGTTGGGGCCTCCGTGGGTCAGGCTGGCCCCCCGCCCTGGTCTGAGTCAGCATCATTCCCCCAGATCTTTGATATCTACGTGGTCACAGCTGACTACCTGCCCCTGGGGGCCGAGCAGGACGCCATCTCGCTGCGGGAGGGCCAGTACGTGGAGGTGTTGGACTCGGCCCACCCACTGCGCTGGCTTGTGCGCACCAAGCCCACCAAGTCCAGCCCCTCGCGGCAAGGCTGGGTGTCCCCTGCCTACCTGGACAAGCGGCTCAAGGTACTGGACGGCTGGGGTGGGGTCCTGGGATTGTCGTCCCCTGTGAGGCCAGAGCCGAGGCCACCTGCCCCCCTCCCCCATTTTCTCACCAGCTGTCACCTGAGTGGGGGCCCACGGAGGCGCCCGAGTTCCCGGGGGAGGCCGTGTCTGAGGATGAATACAAGACAAGGCTGAGGTGAGGGTCCGGCAGGTGGGGGCGAGAGCGGCTTTGTGGTGGTGGTCACGGGATGGTGGTGGGGGTGCCTCCCTCTACCACTTTACCAGGCTCTTTCTGACAACGGGGGGCAGGCTGTGCGGGGGGCTTCAGTAGCCTTTGGGTCTCTCCTCACCTCATCCGCTCCCAGCTCCATCATCCAGGAGCTGCTGAGCTCCGAGCAGGCCTTTGTGGGCAAGCTGCAGTTCCTTCAGGACCACCACATTCAGCACCTGGAACGATGCCCCCACGTGCCCACGGCCGTGGCCAGCCAGAAGGCAGTCATCTTCCGCAACGTGCAGGACATCAGTCATTTCCACGGCAGGTGGGCGGGCCCGCGGGTGTGCGCACATGCATGCCAGCCGCACGCGTGCATGCCCACATTCACACGCACACTCCTGCACGTGTGGGCACGAGTGGGCACGGCTGCATGAACCTGCACTTCCTTGCATGCAGGCACACAGATGCACATGCCCCCCCACACACCCGTAGCCCCCGCAGCCCAGCGCACTCAGTTCCAAGTAGCCATGCAGCCCAGCCCTGGGGGTAGCCTGTTCCGTCCCAGAGCTGAGGCCTCACCCGCCCCTGCCCACCATGTCCTCTACTGCAGCTTCCAGCAGGAGCTGCAGAACTGTGACACAGACGACGATGTGGCCATGTGCTTCATCAAGAACCAGGAGGCCTTTGAGAAGTACCTGGACTTTCTGGTGGGCCGCGTGCAGGCCGAGTCTGCGGTGGTCAGCACGGCTGTGCAGGACTTCTACAAGGTGCCCCCCAGCCCGCGCCCCGCGGCTCACTGAGAAAAGCAGAGCCCCCGGAGCCCCGTGCTCCCCTTCAGATGGTGACACAGCGGGGCAGGGGTGCTGGGGAGGAGGGCGGTGCGCGCGCGTGCGTGTGTGTACACACGTGTGTGCAGCGGGGCAGGGTGCAGGTGGCGGGGGAGGAGAGCGGTGCGCGCGCGTGTGTGTGAACGCGCACGCACCCCAATGCCCCAGCCCCCCCCCGCTCTCCACCTCTGCTGGCATGTCCCCAACCCCGCCCCGCGGCTCCCACAGAAATACACGGAGGAGGTGCTGTCCGCAGCGGACCCATCGCAGCCGCCCCCACCACCCCTGCAGCACTTCCTGGAGCGGCCAGTGCAGCGCATCCAGCAGTACCAGGCCCTGCTCAAGGTAGGGGTGCGCGCCAGGCCCCCTCCCCGGCCTCGTCGCTTGGCAGCTGGGAACGCGGCCTGACGCTGTGCCCCCCAGGAGCTGATCCGCAACAAGGCGAGGAACGGGCAGAACTGTGCACTGCTGGAGCAGGCCTACGCGCTCGTGTCGGCCCTGCCGCAGCGCGCCGAGAACCAGCTGCACGTGTCACTCATGGAGAACTACCCAGGCACCCTGGAGGCCCTGGGCGAGCCCATCCGCCAGGTCGGGACGGGGACATGAGCGGGGTGCCTGGGCAGGGCCGCGGGGGGCGGGGGGGTGCTAGGCTGGTGCTGACTGCTCCCTGCAGGGCCACTTCATCGTGTGGGAGGGGGCGCCGGGCGCGCGGATGCCCTGGAAGGGCCACCACCGCCACGTCTTCCTGTTCCGCCACCACCTGGTTGTCTGCAAGACCAGAAGGGATTCCCGCACCGACACCTTCAGTTACGTCTTCCGGAACATGATGAAGGTGCGCGTGCGCCCTGGGAGCCTGGGGCAGGGGGCGGGCGGGCAGAAGCCTGTGTCCAGACAGTCAGCCTGCATTCCCTGCCCCCCACAGCTGAGCAGCATCGACCTGAACGACCAGGTGGAGGGTGACGACCGTGCCTTCGAGATCTGGCACGAGCGGGAGGACTCGGTGCGCAAGTACCTGCTTCAGGCGCGCACGGTCATCACCAAGAACTCGTGGGTGAAGGAGATCTGCAGCATCCAGCAGCGCCTGGCCCTGCCCGTGTGGCGTGAGTGCTCCTGCCCCTGGCAGGCGGGGAGGTCACACTCAGCACCTGAGCCTTTCTGGCCCCCCAAGCCCCAGTCCCAGGACGCACAAAGGATAGGCTCCATCTGGGGCACAGTCAGCTCAGCCTCTCGCGAGCCTGCGCTGGGCTGTAGGGCTGACCCTGACCTGAGTGCTGGGAAGCCTCAGGGTTCACACAGGGCCCCCCCCCCCGGCACAGGACAGGTGCCCAGATTGTGTTAGGGACAGGAAGGGCCACCTGAGCGGAAGGTCGAAAGGGGCGGTGTCTGTAACAACCGTACCCTTGGACGCTGGGTCTTCTGAGCGAGGACGTGGGGGCACTGCCGTCCCACCCACCAGGAGCTCAGAGTCTGTGCGTGTGTCTGCGCAGATCCCCCAGATTTCGAAGAGGAGCTGGCAGACTGCACAGCAGAGCTGGGCGAGACCGTGAAGCTGGCCTGCCGTGTGACGGGCACCCCCAAGCCCGTTGTCAGCTGGTACAAAGGTAGGCTGCTGCAGACGGAGGGATGTGGACACCGCACCCGCAAGAGCCTTCCAGAGGGAACTGGGCCTGGTCGGGGGCCCTCGGGGGGCACGAGGGACGGGCATCCTCTCCCAGTGGCTGTTGACTCTGCCTGGCTGGGAGCCCAGCTAGACGAGGTGGTTCAGAGCAGGGGGTGTGCCCCCGTGATTCAAACGCAGTGACCCTGTCCACTCCAGATCTCGTTCCTTGGCTGTCTTGTTGGACGAGTTTGTCCCGAGGGCTAGCACCCCATTCCAGGTACCAGGGACGCAGCGGCAAAGAGGCCCCGCCCAAGGGTGCTGGCCGTGTAGGGGGCTAGACTGATGGCAAACCAGTGGACACACAAACAAAGTGGGGAGGTGGTGTGGCCAGCCAGAGAAATGAGGAGCATGGAGGGTTAGCTGGCAGGCCTCTCTGGCAGATGTGCAGGAGCCCTGGGGGGCCAGCCAGGTGGCCAGGAGAGGGCAGGGTGGACTCTGAGGCCCGCCCTGTGGTAGGGTCTCAGGTTTGGCTCTGGATGTGATGGGAGCCACAAAGTTCGGGGGTCCCCAATTCTGACATCGGTTGCTGTTTGGGGTCCCCTGGACCATCCTTGCTTCTGACACTGCCATTTGGGGATCCCCAGGGCCACCCCCCATTCTGACACCAGCTGCTGTTTGGGGGTCCCCAGGACCATCCTCGCTTCTGACTCAACTGCCGTTCAGGGTCCCCAGGGCTGCCCCCAGTTCTGACCCAACTACCGTTTGGGGGTCCCCAGGGCCACCCTCAGTTCTGACAGCAGCTACTGTTTGGGGGTCCCCTTGGCCACCCCCAGTTCTGACGCCCAGTTTGGGGGTCCCACGACCAGCTGTGGGTTCAGTGAATTGCTAGAAGGACTCACAGAACTCAGCAGAGTGTGCACTCAGGGTCTGGCTTATTGCAGGAGCAGGAAGAGGTGCATGGGGAGGTTTCCAGTTGGGTGTCCAGGCGGGGTCCTGGTGTCCCTCTGCCCTCCCCTCCGGTGGAGTCCTGCGGACCTCATGTCTGTCCCACGTGGACGCGTAGCAGTGCAGTCCAGCCCCCCGGGGACGCTCCTCTGAGCCTGGTGTCTGGGGCACCTGTTGGGGGGTCGCTCACGCAGGCACAGCTGACGTCTGTTACAGACTCTGCAGAGCTCAAGCCGCTGCCACGTGGCCCTAAGCCCCAAACCTAAATCACCGCAGATGGGGTCCAAGGCCCCCAGGTAAACCAAGACACTCTTACTGGGGGTCACTTGGGCTGGCCTGGGCTGGCAGGTCGGTTTCCAGGGCTCCAGTGCAGCCCGAATACCCGAATCCAGCCCTGGTCTTGAAGGAGCCGTCCCAGGGTGGTCAGGCCCTGGGGGCATTTGTGTGTCCCTCCTGGTTAAGGACAGGGCTGCTGAGGACACCTGGGGGCGTTGCCGGGCCTTCCCTGGGTCCCACGGTCAGAGCCACAGGCCGGAGCCGGTGGACACAGCAGCTGGTGTCCAGTGGCAGTTTGGGCGAGCCCCCTCCTCTGCCCTGGGGTCTTCTTCTGGAAGGAGGCCCCCCTGCGCCCACGTCCTGGGGTCTGGGAGGTCCCTCCTGGCTGCTCCCGCCCACCCCCCCGCACAGAACCTGAGAGTGCGCCTGCCCATCCCACGATCCCCTCATGGCCAGACCTGTGCCTGGGACGGCCAATCCAGGGCCGTTCAGAGAGTTGCCTGGAAGCAAGAACAAGCCCCCGGGACCACCCTGCCTCTGGCCAGGCTGCCCCCAGGAAGGCGAGCCGGCCGGGCCGTGTCTGTATCCGAGGGGAAAGGAGGACACACCTCACCCTGGAGCGGTCGGGTGGGGAGTCCTCTGCCCCTTCAATGCTGTCAGCGCCCTGGAGGGGAACACTTGTGTCTGCGGACAGCTGTGTGTCCGGTGACCAAACTGCCCTCCTGAGGGGTGGAGGGGAGGAAGTGTGAGGGTCGGCAGATGCTGACACATGGCGTCACAGTACAGGCAAGAGCCGCTGTGCCCCAAAGCAGCGTCATGGTGGGAGAGCCCACAGGGAGCCCCCCGAAGACTGCGATCTGCCAGGATGAGGAGCACGCCCCGTGCGATGGGGCCCCACCATGGACTCAGAGCATCATCCCTCTGGGCACGGTCTCAGGCGGCATGCCGTGCAGGAACCCTGCTATGAGCCTACTTTCCGAGGCCACACGGTGGGCCCAGAGGTCTGGGGAAAGGGACAGGACCCGGTCAGTATGACCAGCCGGGCTCCCCACCAGGGGTCTGTGCTCCAGGGGTGGCCCCCCATCACTGCCCCCAGACTGCGACCCCCCAGGCAGCCCAGCCTCCTGTCCCTGGCAGGGCGCCCTCCGTGACAGCGCTGCCTTCCTTTGCAGATGGGAAGCCAGTGGAGGTGGATCCCCACCACATCCTCATTGAAGACCCCGATGGCTCGTGTGCCCTCATCCTGGACAACCTGACTGGCGTGGACTCCGGCCAGTACATGTGCTTTGCGGCCAGTGCCGCCGGCAATGCCAGCACGCTGGGCAAGATCCTGGTGCAAGGTGAGCCCACCCTGGGAGGGAGGCCGGAGTAGGAAGCATCCGGACCCCACTCCACCTCAGTGGCCCCACTGGGGGGCACAGGTCTGCGGGTGGACTGCCGGCGACGTCTGGGGCACTCATGAGTGGGGGTAGGCTCCTGCTCCATCATGGTGTCTGTGTCTCTTCCCCTTACCCTGCTCTGTGGCCCCACAGTACCCCCACGATTTGTGAAAAAGGTCCGGGCAGTTCCTTTTGTGGAGGGAGAGGATGCGCAAGTCACCTGCACCATTGAAGGTGCCCCACACCCTCAGATCAGGTGGGCTGGGCAGCTTGCACCCGGGGCACGGGAGGGGCGGTAGGCGGCAAGCTGGCTGCCTGAGGGGTGGGCTAATCCTGATGCTAAACATGGCTCCCGCTGCGGGGAAGGCAACACCCGCTGGAGGTTGGGTGGGTGGTGTCAGGAGCACGTGGGTTCTGGATGGAAGTCTGATCCTGCAGGGTGGGCAAGAGGAGGGTCTCCAGTGGAGGAACCTGGGGAGGCCCTCCTCACCCCCTGGCGTTGGCTGCAGGTGGTACAAGGATGGGGCCCTGATAACGCCCAGCAGCAAGTACCGAACCCTGAGTGAGCCCCGCAGTGGTCTGATGGTGCTGGAGATCCTGACAGCCAGCAAGGACGACCTGGGCCATTATGAGTGCGAGGTGAGGTGGGCAGGCACAGGGGACCTACCTCGGGGCCCACCATCACCCAGGATCCCTGAACCTATGACGAGGGAGGGGACACCTGGCCCACCATCACCCAGTGTCCCTGATGAGGGAGGCACCCCAGGCCAACCATAACCCAGTGTCCCCAATGAGGGAAGGACCCCAGACCTACCAATCACCCAGTGTCCCCAATGAGGGAGGGTCCCCAGACCAACCATCACCCAGGCTCCCTGATGAAGGAGGGACCCCAGACCCACCATCACCCAGTGTCCCCAGTGAAGGAGGGACCCCTGGCCCACCATCATCCCGTTTATAGTGAGATTGGGACCTATAATGAGGTTGGGACCCCCAGCCCATCACCCAGTGTCTATGGCAAGAACAGAGACCTGGGCGGGAGCTCTGTGTGGCATCCTCTCTACCAAAGCCACCTGTCCACCTGCAGGGCCAGTGGTGGTCTCTGGAAGGTGTGTGTAGGCTGTGGCTCTTCCTGGCTACCAGCCTCCTCTGTGTGGTTGCTGCTGGTAGCTTGGGTTGGGCTAGGTGGGGCCTGCCTCCCCCAGCAGCTCCTGGGGAGGCACACACACCAGAGTTAGCTCTGGACCCACACTCTCTGATTCTGTTACTACTAGCCACACATGCGATTTGAGTTGAAATCAGTTATTTAACTGTAGGTAAGGATTTGGTTCTGTTTTCGCTGCTCAGGGCCCACATGGCCACCACAGTGAACTGTGCAGATAGTGTCCCCACCACCTAGGAAACCCCTGGGTCATGCTGGGTCTGTGTGGGGACCTTTCCTCTGTGGCAGGCTCTGTGGCTCTGGGACACAGCCAGGGAAGGCCCTCCATGTTAGAGACGGCCTCAACGGTCCCAAGGGAGCCACTGGCTCTAAGCGCGCTCTGCCATCCGTCCTACAGTTGGTGAACCGGCTGGGCTCTGCGAGGGGCGGGGCAGAGCTGTGCATGCAGAGCCCTGCTGTGCGGGCCCGGGAACAGCTTCACAGGGAGCAGCTTGCAGCCATGGAAGGTAAATGCTACTGTGGGGCCAGGTTGGGGGGAAACCAGCAGCCTTTCCAGTTAGGGTGTGCTTCCTGGAGGGAGGGGCAGTGAGGGCTGAGGAAGGGGTCTGGCTGGGAGAGATGGAGATGCAGAGGCCATGGCTCAAGGGCTGGTTCCCAGCCCCCTCCCGGGGCAGCGTGAGGTGAGCCTTGAGCCCAGAGCTTGGCAAGGCTGGAGGGCAGCCCTGGGGGGTCCTGCGTCCTGCTTACCATCCCTGGGGCAGTAATGAGTATGTAGAGAGGCCAGGCCTGGGCCCAGCAGGCTGCTGGGTAGTGGCCAGCAAGACGTCATAATAGGCAGCAGGAATGTTGTGGAGGACAGCTCTGTGGGAGGCGTGCTGAGTGCAGAGCACCAGCTGCGGGGTCCCAGCTTGGCTCCCAGGAGAGGGAGTGATGTCAGGGGCCTGGTACTTCCACCCTGGGTTGAGCTGTTCATGGAAAAATCAGAATGCTGTGGCTCTACCTCCCTAGCCTGGCCTGGGGAGGTGTCTGGGGTCCTGGGATGGGTCTTACGAAGGGGAGATGTGCACCTGGGTGGGAGGTGAAGGGTGGGCAGCAGGATACCTCATGCCTCCACTCACATCTGAGTCTAGGGTTCCAGCTGTGCACAGCCGAAGAATGGCCAGGATGGGAAAGGAGGAAGCTGGCATCTGTCCTGGGCCTGCTCAGTCAGAGAGCAGCCTTATGGTGCCTGCAGGGCAGGCTGCAGCTCCAGGGACGGCTTCTTCCAGTCTGGGTTGCCCCACCTAGAAGGGGCTACCTTGTCAGTTGATGAGCCTCCTGTCCCTAGAGGCATGCCGGCAGAGGCTGGATCAATACCTGGTGGAGCTGTAGCTCTCACAGTAGGTCGGACTGGAATACATGTCTTCCCAAGTCCTGAGTGTTGGCTCCTGTGACGCCTTGGGCTAATGGATCCAGTCCATCCTGAGGCCCAACGTCCGGGGGCCTCTATCTGTATGGACCCTCCCAGAGTCAGCCTACCTGGCATCTGGAGCTCGACCTCACAGGCTTGATGCCTTCTACAGCCATCACAGAGTGATGGTCCATGTTCCTGCCCCCACCCCCAGAGGGCCCTGTGGTGTCTGCAGGCACCTACACTTCCTGCCATATGGCGTCTTATGTTGGGGAGGTGCTGAGCAAGGACTTCAGCACTCCTCGGGCTGGCGACAAGCGTGTCCTACAGAGGCATTCACTTCATTGTCATGATGGGTCACTTTCTGTCAACGTCTCATGGCTGTGAAGTCTGGAAGAGGGGCAGCCCTCTGATACCAGAAACATGGCACCTCACATCCAAGAAAGCCAGTCCTCACAGACCCAGGAGTTGGAGCCCGCCGCCTCCTGCTTCCTAACCCTATCCTGCCGCTTCATCTTTAACCCGGTGGCTCCACAGCCAGAACAGCGCCAGCCGGCCTTGTGGGGTGGGTGCTGCCCCCTCGCTTTTGGAACTGCACTGGGCCAGGAGCCCTGCTTCGCACGACTGCACTGCTCCGACGGCTGCCAGTATTCACTGGGGCTTAGAGCCCATCAGGTGGCAGGTCAGGTCAGGAACAAAGGCACCAGGAATGTAGCAGCCAAGACATTCCCTGAGCACCACTCCTCAGAGCAGCAGGGCAGGAAGTCCAATCGGGAGGGTGAGGGAAGGAGCTCTAGGTTCTCCTACTATTCTGCACGCAGGATGTGGACTGCAGGTGGCAAACAGGCTGGCTCTCTCTGGACCCAACTTAATCCAAACACACAAGGCCTTTTGACTGGATCCCATCCTCTCTCCCAGGGGGCGACCCTCCGGGAGGCAGCTGACAAACACACACATGCACATACATACATATGTGTGTGCACACACATACACAAGTAAATGAGGCTCTCAAGGGCCGTACAGACACAGCTGGTACCTTTAGTTCACATGCACCCAATCCGAGACAAGTTTGAAATACTCTTGGTTATCTAAGGGAAATCCTTTCTCTATATGGCAGCAAAGCCTAAAATCCCATACACTGGAAGCCAGAGTGCTGTGTGCTGCAGGCCTTGCCACCTGATTTTTCTGAGCATCCCACTCAGCTTTGTCCCCAGGATGGCAAGAGGGACTCTTGAGATCTGAGGGTACTGGTGTGTGCTGGACTGCCTGTTGTGCAGCAAGGTGTGGCTGGGAGGGGCATCTCCATGGTAAGCCTGGCCATGCCCAGAAGCTGCAGAGGAAGAGGCCTCAGGATGGGTGAGAACAGGTGCTGCCTGGTCCCAGACAAGTCCTGTCCTGTCTCCGGGACTCAGGCCCTCCATCTGCTGACTCCAAAGAGATGGAAAGCTAGGGCAATCAAGGCAGTTGAGTTTATGGGGAACTTCTATGGAAAGACCTAGGTTTCCTTGCTCATTTGGAGCTCAGGACCCTGTCCAGGTGTCTCTGGTTGCTCCTGATGGGATTTCCATGGCCTCATGGTACAGAGCTCAGATATGCCATCTCTAGGAACTCCAGTGTCCCTTTCCCCTGGAGAGATACCTTTAGTCTTTAGGATTTTTAATAAAATAGGCACCAGCCATCCCAGTCCCAGTTTGGCTCACATGGGCCTTTCCTTCCCCCCAACCTCTAGCCTTCAATTTTTGTCTGAGAAGTGGGACCTCAGGTTTGACAAAATCACAGGGCTCCCTGGGCACATGGGCTGAAGAAGGAGCTGGGATTTCTGCATGGGCAGCCTAGACGGGGTCCCTACTCTTGCTGCAGTCCCTGAAAGACCCTCATTTCCTCATATGGGACCCACTGATGTCACACTTGCTCATCCCCCGGCCACTCAGAGCAGGCACTGTCATCTCCGTGTTAAAGATGACAGAACTGAGATTCCAGCGTGACAGGCAGATCAGGCAGGGCTTGGAAACAGTGCTCCGAAGCCGAGCAGGTTACTGTACTGCCATGGCCACTCAAATGGCTCAGCACCTGAGCGCTGGCTGATCTGTAACCCTGGCTATTCCGACTGTTTTCTTTGTAGTCACTGAGCAGGAGACTAAAGTCCCCAAGAAAACCGTCATCATGTAAGTGCAGGCGTGTTCCTAACCTTCCTTCTGACTGCAGTGCCCCCTGCATGCCCACTAACCCACGTGGACCTTGTCCGTGTGGCCTGTCCACCCGCTTGTTTAACTGCCTGCTCACATGGCCTTTGCTCACCATGCAGACTTCCAGCACTTTGCAGATGCCACCAAGGGGACCCACCTTCCCCTGGGGCCTTGGCTACTTTCACACTAAACAGCTCTCTCTTCCGGGGTCTCTATGGCTCCAGTGCCTCCACAGGGTAGACTTACACTGCATACTTCACAGCAGCTCACTCAGGGCTTACGCCCAGAATCATGTCAGTTAATTTGGAGCTGGGACCAAGAGCTGCTTCCCACAGTGGGCTATAGGGAATATTCTACTCCTCAAACCTTAGGATCTAGGGCAGTTTTGTCCGACAGAGCTTTCTGTCATGCTGGAAATACTCTATTTTTATGATGCCCACTACAAGAACAGGCACTAGCCACAAGTGGGTACTGAGTATTTAAAATGTGTCAAGTGCCACCAAAGAACTGAATTCTAGATTTTACTTATTCTCATTAACTTGTATTTAATTAAAATAGTGTAACCCTGATGGGCAGCACAGCTCTAGGGCCCTTAAAGATCTCCAATCCCAACCCTAGCATTAGGGAGATGCGGAAACTCAGGTTCAGGGAAGAGGTTTGCTCAGGATGGTTCATGATTGAAAGCCAGCAGGTAACCCATTTCCCCGGTGCCACGCCCGTTGTCCCCTTTTTATTAGGTGCCTTCAAGGCTGGGGTTGTTGCTGATTAAATAACACAGGAGGTCTGGAGCTGAGTAAGCCCACAGAAGGCAGAGTTGATTTTCACCTGGATGATCCAGTAGGAGGTGTCTGCAGGTGGAGATTGTGTAAAAGTTTGTGGAAGCCAGGAGGCAAGAAAGACTGGTCTAAGACCAGATGACTGGGAAGCTCCTGTTGGTTCCTCATGGGCCTATGACCTCCTAAAGGGGCCTGCAGTTGGCCAAGTTTTGGAGAACGCTATCACCAGACATTTGGTCAGATCCTGGATTTACCCTTCCTCAACTTCCTCCCTCCTCCCCCAAGGCACATTGCTGCCCACAGTACATGGGGCAGTAGTAAGCATTCCTGGAGGCATGCAACTGTGCCAGAGCTATACACAGATTAACTCTACGTTTTGTCTACAAAGGGAGCATTTTTATTATTTACATCTTACAGATGACAAAATGGAGAAACAGAGACAGAGCCAGGCTGCCTCATCAGTAAGACTTCAGAGAGGACTCACACCTGGGGCAGCCGGACTAGGGGACTCAAGAGGCATCCTGAAGTCCAGTCTATTCCAGGCTTAGGGAGGTACCAACACACACCCTGTGTTGCTGGAGGAACTCAGCAGGAGGAATTGTGCCAGGCATCTCTCCCAAGGGCACACCACAGAGTAGGGACTCAGGGTACACAGGGAGGAAAAAGGGCTTGGAGAGAGACCCCTGCCACCTGGCAGTCCCACCTGCTGTCCTGGGAGCCTCAGTGCAGGATGCCCACATGCCTTCATGGGGGCAGTAATGAGCTCAACACAGGGAGGCATTTAGGAGGCATGACCCCAGTTTCCACAGGACTGACTGTCCTGCCTTGGCGAACTGAAGAGGCATGAGGCCAGTAGATGGACCTGGCCCAAGCTCCCATGATATGTGGGCAAGCTCCGACCCAGGGACAAGCCTAGTGTTCCCGAGCCTGGGCATGAGGCCGGAAGGCAGTCCTGTGATTTTTGATTAGGCCATGCCTCTAAGCCTCAGTTCCCCCATCAGTTGAGTGGGGTGTAGCATTTCCTTCTTACCTGCTGAGGGCTGAGGAGGCAGAGCGTATAATTGCTGTGTACCCCAAGGGGTAGCACACATTTCTGGGCCCATTCCTGGGAGTATATGCTCCTGGGTGGAGCCCTGAGTTGGATAAAAGCTGAATGAGAGAGAGAGAGAGAGAGCATGAGCCTGCCTTAGTCATAGCAGGCAGGTGACGACAGCATTGAGCTGTCACCACATGCGTGCCTCAGTCCAAGAGAAAATGCAGGTCCCAGGGCCCAGGAGAGTTGTGAGTTCCCCAGGGTCTGTGTGTTACTCAGCACATCCCTGCTCCCTGATACTGCCTGATATTGATTGTACCCACAGCACCCGCCAAGGTCAGGGGCACAGGGTGGCAGAGGGGTCCTGGGGCTGACTGGTGGACTTCTGAATCATGGCCCTGGGCATGTGTGCAGCCTTCTCAGCCTCGTGGTCCACACTTGCAAAAGGAGGTCAGATTCATCCTCCAAGGCTGCTGCAAAGTCCCTGGCCAGTACCTGATGTTCACCCATATGCAGCTGGCCTTGTGTTCTGCCTCCTCTTCTCCTTCCTGCCCACTCCCATTTAGGTGGAAGGGGCCCAGGAAGAGGAAGTGCTTGTCTGAAGTCACACAGCCCGTGACAGCCAAGCCATGCTCAGAGCCGGGTATTCTTGCTGGGTTTCACACCCCCAGACGAACAGATCAGGAGCACAAGCAGCAAGATCAGGGCTCTGACAACACCCCTGGACTTAGGATCAGCTGCCAACCTATCTCCAGCTGAGGACCATTGAGGCTCCTGCCCTCTGAGAGCTCACTGGGGTCATCCTCCATGATACAAAGCACTCATGGGATAGACAAGGAAGGCCACATGCCTGTGTCCCTGCATCCCTGTCCATTAGTTCTGCGAGGAGCATTGGCATCTCCAAAAGAAGGTGGCCATAAATGGAGGAGAGACACAGGTGGAGACATTGTGACCCAGACTTGGTCTGGGGTTTGGAGGTGCACTGTGATGAGGCGTGGGTCTCCCTTGTTGCCTCAACTCTTATTTTGAGATCTGCACACTGGAGCCTGAGTTGGTCAGATGAGGCTTTGTGCTTTGTTCCATTGGTTCTCTGGCTAGAGGTTCCAGAGGGCGGGCTCAAGCACACATGTAGGAATTTGTTTTGCAGTGTCACCAATTGCTCACTACACTAACCTGATCACTCACATGGCCCCTGCATGTGCTGATGGCGTGGGCAACGGGCAAGGGTACAGGTCTCTGTGCACATTTCCTCTTGGCCCTCTCCCTGCAGAGAGGAGACCATCACCACCGTGGTGAAGAGCCCTCGTGGCCGGCGCCGGTCCCCCAACAAGTCCCCCTCCCGCTCGCCTTCCCGCCGCACTGCCAGCCCGCCCAGGCCAGGCCAGTTGGCCTCCGAGCTGCTGTACTCACCAGGGGCCAGCCAGCCCTGCAGGCCTGAGGTGGAGCCAGGCTGGAGACCTACTGTACCCACACTGTATGTGACGGAGCCTGAGTCCCACACGCCGGGCCTGCCCCAGGGCACGAGGCCCCAGCCCAAGTGGGTAGAGGTCGAGGAGACCATTGAAGTCAGGGTGAAGAAGACGGGCTCCAGGGGTGCATCCCCTGCCAGAGAGGCTCCTGACAGCTCTGCAGGGCTTCTCTTCACGCTGCCTGGTGGGACCCCCATAGGAGATCCCAATGCAAACAATTCCAACAACAACCTACTGGCCCAGGAGCCGCAGGCCCAGGGCAGGGCACTGGTCAGCACTGGAGAGCCTCTCATCTTCTGCATGGACACAGGGCCAGAGGAGACCTGTGAGCCGTTCCCTCCCCAGGCGGCTGAAGAGGAAACCCCCGTGGAGGAGGTGGAGGAGGTGGAGGGAGGAGGTGCCCTCCTGACGGAGGAGCCCCTGGGCACCAACAGCCTTTGGGGCCGTGACCCCAAGATCCTCACACATGATGGCCGAGTGCTGACGCTGGCTGACCTGGAGGATTACGTGCCCCGGGAGGGGGAGACCTTCGGCTGCCATGGCCCTGTGCCCAGCACTTCTGACGACCCACCCTGCGAGGTCTCTGTGCTCCAGAGAGAGATCAGCGAGCCCACGGTGGGGCAGCCTGTCCTGCTCAATGTGGGGCGTCCTCTGGGCCCTCGAAACCCACCTAGCTTTTTCAGTCGCCGGGAGGCGTCTCCCTTGGGACCTCAGGTCCTCGGCCCCACGGGAGTCTCCTTCTGTATGCAGGAAGCCCGGGCTGGGGGCGCTGCATCCTGGAAGCCGTCCTTCTGCATCCAGGTCCAGAGGTCTGCAGACAGCGGCCAGAGCAGCTTCAAAACGGAGGTTAGCACCCAGACAGTCAGCTTTGGGACGGTGGGCGAGACCGTCACCCTGCACATCTGCCCGGATGGGGACAAGGCCCCTGGCCCCGCCCAGGGCTGAGGCCGTGAGCAGCAGGTGCCTGGCTGCCAGGCCCCGTGGCTTCCTGGAGGAAACCAGCGCTCCATGGACACACGTGTGCTCTGATCCTCTCCCTAACTCTCCAAGAACTCAGGGCTGGAGCCTGCTCGCCCCTCTCTCCCCAGGCTCTTGCTACCTCATGGGGCCTGGTCCAGCTGAAGGCACCGTGCCCAGACCTGGCGTCTCAGAAAGTACAGAAGGCCGGAGGGACTCACAGACTGCAGCTCTGGGCTTGGGGCTCTAGACGCAGGTCAGGGACTCTGCATCTGTCCTGCCGCATTCATGAGGCCAGGCTGCCAGGTGGGCCCTGCCTGCTTCAGGCTGGGGCCCCAGTCTCCCTCTCACTGGGGAGCTCCCCAGCCACATCTTCACTATGAATGTTTCTCTTGGCCTCCGGGAGGCCTGTGCAGGGCCTAGCCCTACAGGAACTCCTGGGCCTCTCTGCAGGGTGCACCAGGGTCTGTGCGTGGGAAGCGGCCCATCAGTGACCCCCAATGATAATAAACCGGTTCCCTGCACTGCCTCTGTTCTGCTCTCCTGCTTCTCTGTCTGGTGGCTCCGGCGTCTTGTGGTGGAGGGCCCTGGGTCGGCACCCGGCATCAGCCTGTGGGTTCTGGCCCGTTCTTGGGGTCCCTGGATGGAGGCGTGACGGCCCACAGGTCTAGCTTGCTCACATGGTCTGTGTGGCTGGTCACAGGTGCATATACTGGGATCAGGATGGCCCATTGTGGTCGTTCCCAGCCTGCTGTGCAGTGGGGGCTGTTGGCGAGGTTGACACAGAGGGTGTTCGTGTCAGGGGTGTGCTGATGTCTTTGGACTGGGTAAGGACAAGATGGGTTCCCCAGTGTCAGAGAGGGCAGACAGACAGCAGACTGCCCAGTTGTCTCTCTGTCCTGGAGGGCCCGAGGATACAGAAGATCGGCAAGAGAGAGGGTCTGGGGCAGGGGAGAGCTCCAGGCAGGGGCACCTGCTGGGAATGGAGTGGTGGGCATCCCTGGGCATGTGTGCGGCTGTGGTGTGGCTGTACCAAGTTACCTCCAGGTAGAAGAGGAAAACATCCTGGGAGCTGGGGGCAGAGAGCCCACATGTGGGACCGTTGGAGGGTTCCCTCGGGGGCTGTGTGGGAAGCTGGCGTAGGGGCCAGTGAGGATGTGGTGGCCTGGGTGGGCAGGAAGGGGCCCCTGGTCCCTGGCAGCATCAGGCTGTCCCCAGGCTTCCCTAGAGTGTGGGGCTGGGTCCACCCTGGCCTGGGTGGCCCAGTGCCCTGGGGCCTGGAGTGGGCCATGGGGTGGGGGGAAGCCAGTCCCAGGGTAGGGGTGGGTTGACCTGAGACTGAGGACAAACCAGGACAGAGGGTAGGTACCCACGCCCTCCTGTCCTCAGAGGAGCCCGCATGCTCCTGAAGGCCCTGAGTTCACTGCCTTGAGTGGGTGGGTGGGGCAGGCAGCTGGGAAGGGCAGCCTCTGAGGCTTGGGACTAAGTGTCTGGAGCCTTCTTCTGGGGCCCAGGCCACCTCTCACTCCTGCGCACTGACCTGCCTCTCTCGCAGATGCTGCTGTCCGTCCCGCAGTTGCCCTGGAGCCAGCAGACCAGGAGGGCACGGTGTGCACCAAGGCTCCAGGACCCTCCATGTGGGACCATGCTGGCCCCAGCCCTGGCCCCGGGGGGCCACCCAAACTCCAGGACGCTGGCCCCCAACTCCCAGGCATGGAGGATGCAGATGCACCTGGTAAGGCCCAGCGGCTTCAGGCTGACCACCTAGTGCCACCTGCTCTAGAGTCCCCCCTGTGCTGGCCCCAAGCTTGGCCACCCCAGGTATCCATCCTGTGTGGGCGAATGGGCAGGGCCCTGGGGACCCTGACATCCCAAGGGCTCCATGCACTCAGCCTCAGTCTCCCCATGTGTGAAATTAGGCAGGGGAGCGGGTGCTGGGAGGTTCTTCCCCAGTGCTTTTGTCCTGGGAGCCAGAGGCTTTGGTGGTCAGTCCTGGGCAGAAAGCCTGGGGAACCTGTGCTCCTGGGTAGCTGAGGAGGTGAGGACGAGGGAAGGAGAAGTAGGGGAGGGAAGAGGGAGGAGGGGGGAGGGAGGAGAGGGAGGAGAGGGAGGAGAGGGAGGGGTAGACCCCCCACCACCCCGGACAGACGAGGCCCCCCAGGGCTATGCCCCGAGGCCCCGCCCCCGGAGGCCATGCCCCGAGGCCCCGCCCCCGGAGGCCATGCCCCGAGGCCCCGCCCCCGGAGGCCATGCCCCGAGGCCCCTCCCCCGGAGGCCATGCCCCGAGGCCCCTCCCCCAGGGCTATGCTCTGAGGCCCCTCCCCCGGAGGCTATGCCCCGAGGCCCCTCCCCCGGAGGCTGCTGCACCTACTGGGGCCCTGCACGGTGGCTGGCGAGGGGAGCCTCGGGGCTGGTGGCCCAGGCTGGGAGCTAGGGCAGGGCTCTGGGCTCTGTAGGGAGGTCGGGAGCCCTGGATGTCAGGAGTGGGTGTTCCCTGTCCGTTCTTACCTACAAGGCCCTGCAGCCCTGGAGCCCCGGCGCTGTCTTGTGCTGGGCCTGGAGGACGGCAGGGGGCACATGGTGGGGGACAGTCCCAGCTCCATCCCAGTGTCTCACTAGGCCCCTTGTCTCCTACCAGTTGAGCCCCAGAGAGCGCCACAGCCTCTCCCCCAGGAGCAGGACTCAGGGGCCCATGCCGAGGGCCAGGGACGCATCGTGCCCATCCGGTAACCTCCCTGGCGTGCTGGCTGGGGGCAGTTCATGAGAGGGACAGCCCAGGGGCAGAGCACGGAGGAGAGGCGGCCCTCAGGATGAGGGGTGTTGGGGGAGCCCTCTCATTGCCCAGGGCTGGGTGTCCTCTCTGTACGTCCCTTCCCGAATCGTCCGCTGCCGCTCAGGGAGGGGGAGGCATGCACCCCCATCTGTGGTGAGGCTTGGCCGCCCGCACTCCAGAAGTGTAGCAGACAGGCAGACGGCTCATCCAGCTCCATGACCACAGGATGGAGGGCACAGCCCGGCCGGGGGCAGGCACAGTGGAGCTATGGGATGTCCACAGCCAAGTGTTCACGGAGACCACCCGTAGGACATACGTGTACCAGGCCAGCGACACAGCTGCCAGAAGTAGGTTACACATGTTCTCCCCATGCCCTGGGCTGCGGCCGGGGGGGGGGAGGGGCACTTGTGCGGAGGAAACTGCGAAGCCACCTGGCCTGTTCTGGCCTTGCTGTGGCCGGGGCCTCACTGCCCGTTTCCTTGCATTCCCTAAGAGGGCCGTCCCTGGCAGAGGTGAGCTCTCTCTCACTGGGGGTGCTGACAGGACTGAACTGGATGTTGGGTGCCCCTTCCCCCAGCAGGGGTTAGCCCGCTCTGCATGCCCCGCCCTTGGACAGCTAGGGTCTAGGCAGGACAGACAGGTTAGACTGAGTGGCCATCAGGGGCCCGGGCAGAGTCAGGAGGGGATTGTCCTCATCTGGGGAGGCAGGTGCCCCGAGGGAGTATCTCAGGGCCTGGCTGCCCACCTGGGGTGTCAAGACAGGCCCAGGGTCAATGCTGGGCCACCAGGGGGTCTCTGACTGCAAGCCCCATTGACGAGTCCATGCTGGCGGGGCTGTGGTGGGCAGGGCGGGCGGCACAGACTGGGTCCCCCCCTCACAGGCTCCATCCTGCACCCCAGGGCCCCCGTCCATGCAGGTCACCATCGAAGATGTGCAGGCACAGAGGGGGAGCACAGCCCAGTTCCAGGCGGTCATTGAGGGCAACCCGCAGCCCATGGTGACCTGGTACCGGGTATGGACAGGCGCCGTGTGGGGGGCCGGGCTTGGGGAGTGTGTGGCATTCCCACCCGACAGCAAGGCGCTCACCGGAGGGCGGGACAGCCTGCCTTGCAGGGGTCTCCAGGTTGGGCTGATGGTCGCCCCACCGGCCTGTGCCCCCAGGACGATGCCCAGCTGGTGGATGGCGCCCGGCTCAGCCAGCAGCAGGAGGGGACCACCTACTCCCTGGTGCTGAGGGATGTGACCCAGCACGACGCTGGTGTCTACACGTGCCTGGCCCGCAACGCTGGCGGCCAGGTGCTGTGTAAAGCGGAGCTGGTAGTCCACGGGGGTGAGTCGGGGGATCCCTCCTAGAACCCGAGTGTCTGCTCCTTGCGGGCACGGGGGGAGGGTGGTCTGTGGCCTCTCACAGGAGGCAGCACAGGGATGCTGCTCTTGGGGGAAATGGACATCTTTACCCACACCGAGAGCTTCTCGCCCCTCGACTGCAGGAGACAGCGAGCCGGGCTCAGCGAAGCAAAGCTATCGAAGGAAACTGCGTTCCTTCTACGAGGTCAAGGAGGAAATTGGAAGGTATGGTCCAGAAACCCAGCCCCAGGAGCCGCTGCCCCGCCCCTAGTCCCCGCCCCTCAGCCCCGCCTCCCGAGTCCCCGCCCCTCGGCCCCGCCTCCCCGAGTCCCGACCCCCCTCCCCGCCCCGCCGCCCGCCCCGAGTCCCTGCCCCGGGAGCCCAGGCCTTTCACAAGCACCGCCCCGGAAGCCTGCTTCCCTGGAGGACTCCTCCAGCCCCGACCCGGACCCCGACCCCGGGGAGCCTGTCGCAGGCGCCCAGCGTGGCTCCCCTCCTCCCAGGGGCGTGTTTGGCTTCGTGAAGAGGGTGCAGCACAAGGGAAACCAGATGTCCTGCGCAGCCAAGTTCATTCCCCGGCGGAGCAGGACGTGCGCCCACGCGCACCGCGAGCGGGACATCCTGGCCACGCTGAGCCACCCGCTGGTCACCCGGCTGCTGGACCAGTTTGAGACGCGGAAGACCCTGATCCTCGTCGTGGAGCTGTATCCCGCCGTCAGCCGGAGTGCGGAGAGGGGCGCGCCCTGGGCGGGCGGGGCTCCGAGGGCCACGCCGGGCCGGTGGTTCTGGTGTTGCTGGACACGGCACCGTCCTTGCGGCTCCGGCCCCACGGGCCCGGCACTTGGGCGGGGCTGTGTCCCCAGGGTCCAGGACACGCCTTCACTGGGCCGCTGCCGTGCCCCGCGTGGCCTCCCCAGCAGGGCCGTGTGACGTCGGTGGCTGCCCCCAGCGCTACCGCTGAGAGGGTCCCCAGGCTGCCCGGCCACGGTCCAGCGAGGGGCAGACACGCACGACTCGCTCCCCTCCCGCTCTGCTGCTGCCGCCCACTGACCTCAGCCCCTGCCCTCAGGGCCCCTGCTCCTTCCACCCTGGTCAGCTAAGCACCACCCTTCCAGCGTGGCTCCCGTCCCCACCCCAAGATGACTTGCCAAAGGTGTGTGGGGCTGGGTGGGTTCCAGACTCCAGAGCTTTTCCTGACCTGAGCCCCAGGTGCTCGTCAGAGGACCTGCTGGACCGTCTGTTCAGGAAGAGTGTGGTGACAGAGGCTGAGGTGACTGCACGGTGTGCTGCTCCCCGTGCCAACACAGGCCCCCAGCGCTCCCCAGCTCCGAGACCGTCTGAGGTTGCCCAGGGCCGCATGGCGCGTGGCAGCTCCTCAGCAGAGCTCTCCAAGCCTTCCCACGGCCTCCCCGTCGCGGGCCCTGCCTGGCCAGGGGGCCATGCTCGCCTGCCCCCGAGACACAGCGCTTCCTGCTTTGGCCAGGCTGATCCACCCACCGCCCGGCTGGACGAATCCTCTGGCCCTGGGGACCGGGGGGCGGGGTCTGGGAGGCTTTGTACATGGCTGCCTCGTGGGAGCACCCCAAGCTCAGATCTGAGGGAAGTGGGGGCCCTGCAGGTGGGCGTGGCACAGGGAAGGAAGTGGAGGAAGAGGTGGACGATGGCTCGCACCTGAGCCCTGACCTTTGTTGCAGGTCAAGGTGTATGTCCAGCAGCTGGTGGAGGGGCTGCATTACCTGCACAGCCACAGCATTCTCCACCTGGACATAAAGGTACTCGGCCCCCTTGGGGTCCCCAAGGCCTGGGGAGGGACAGGTGGGAGCCTGGGGCCTGCTGGCTGGTGGGGGAGCCACAGGCCGACCACGTCTAGATTCCCTGTGAGGCCTTGGTTGCCCCTGGGGGTGGGGGGCTCTTCCACGGGGGTGCAGCTGGGATGAATTGGAGGCTGTCCCCAAAGGGCACTGAAATGCACCCCCAGGACTGTCCACGGTCCCACACTGGCTTCACCGTTGCCTTGGAACAGCCCATCACAGACCCGGGGGTTCCCTGCAGCCCCTAGGGCATGGCCTCACCCCTCCCTGACTCTCCCTAACAGCCCCCCAACATCCTGATGGTGCATCCTGCTCTAGAAGACATTAAAATCTGCGACTTCGGCTTTGCCCAAAAAATCTCCCCAGGAGAGCCACAGTATAGCGAGTATGGCTCCCCGGAGTTTGTGTCCCCGGAGATCATCGAGCAGAACCCTGTCAGCGAAGCCTCTGATGTCTGGTGAGCTCGCAGACCACAGCCCCTGACACATGCTCCCTCCCCACCCCCCACGCCTCAACCCTGAGCACACACTGTGACTGTGGTTTTGTTCCTGCAGGGCCATGGGGGTCATCTCCTACCTCAGGTGAGCAGACCCCTGCCTCTGTCAGCCACCTCGTCTGAAGCCTGCCCTAGACCCCCCCGCCCCCGCATCAGGCCCGTGGGAGGCTGGAGCACTACCGGCCAGCTGCCCAGGTCAAAGACCCAGGCCCCACAGGGCAGCTCTTGTGTGAACCAGCCGTCAGCCAACTGAGAAATGGTTTACGCTGAGCTCTTTCCTTACGTACGCTGTTCCGGTGTTCCGGAGGGACTCTGCCTGGTCCCCAGGCAAAGCAGTGAGCTGTGTCCCTAAAGGGAGGGTCTGGGTGGTTTGCAGAAAGGTCCCTCGTCACAGTCCCTGCTGCCCTGAGGATGCTGCTGGTGTAGACAGCACCTGGATCCCGGGCTGAGGCTGGGTACACACGCCAGGCTGACCCTTGATCCCCGTCCCAGGCTGAGGCTGGATCTCGGGGCTAATCTCAGACCATTGGAGGGCTCTCAGGGCTGCATGGGAGTGGCACTGTGGCCACCTCCAGGCAGGACTGGGTGCTCCCTTGTCCTGGCCACGTGCCCCCTATGGATCCAGAAAACCAGGTCACATCTGAAGGCAAGTCGTGTCTCTGCTTTTAGCCTGACCTGCTCGTCACCGTTCGCTGGTGAGAGTGACCGAGCCACGCTCCTGAACGTACTGGAGGGGCGGGTGTCCTGGAGCAGCCCTGCGGCTGCCCACCTCAGTAAGGATGCCCAGGACTTCATCACGGCTGCCCTGCAGAGGGCCCCAGAGTGAGTGCCCAGCCCTGCCCCCCCCCGCCCAGGGTTCTCTTAGGCCTGGGCCTGGGCAGCCGAACCTGGCCTTCCTCTCCTCCTAGTGCCCGGCCCAGTGCAGCCGAGTGCCTCGCCCACCCCTGGTTCCAGGTGAGTCCGAGGTGAGCCTGAGCAAGCCTGCACAGGGAGAGAAACTGAGGCCAGGAGGGGCGGAGGCCTGTGTGGGCCACCGGGTGCACCAGGGTCTCCCCTCACCGCCCCTCTCACCTGGGCGCCCTCAGAAGTCCGTGCCTGCAGAGGAGGCCCACTTCATCAACACCAAGCAACTCAAGTTCCTGCTGGCTCACAGCCGTTGGCAGGTGAGCTGGGCAGCGTGTGGGAGTGGTGGGGCGGCGCGGGGACAGTTAGGGTGCGGGGGGAGTTGGGGACAAGGGAAGCCAGGTCCCGAGGGCTGGCTGTGCGGCCCCGCCCGCCTGGCCTGGGAGAACAGGAAGCCTCGCCCGGCGCTGGCCCTTCGTTGGGGTCTGCGCTCTCCGAGCCGCCGGGGCAGGTCCGGGCGGAGGTGCGTGCAACTCCAGCGAGGGCAGGGGCAGAGCGGCAGAGCCCTAGGGCCTGAGGAGTGCAGCTTGTGACGCTCCCAGCTCCTGGGTGCCCCGTCTGCGCCCAGTAGGAGCCGGGGCGGCGCGGGCCCACGGCCGACGCGCCCCTGTCCTCCGCACCCCCCAGCGCTCGCTGATGAGCTACAAGTCCATCCTGGTGATGCGCTCCATCCCCGAGCTGCTCCGGGGCCCGCCCGACAGCCCATCGCTCGGGGTGGCTCGGCACCTGCGCGGCGGCGCCAGCAGCTCGTCGTCCTCGTGCTCCGACAGCGAGCCGGCGCCTTTCGCCCGGGCCAAATCGCTGCCGCCCTCCCCGGTGGCCCACTCCCCGCTGCTGCACCCTCGGGGCTTCCTGCGGCCGTCCGCCAGCCTGCCGGAGGAGCCCGCGCCTCCGCCCACGCCGGGCCCCCGCGCGGAGGCGCCCGCCGCCCGGGGCTGCGTCCCGCGGGAGAGCGTCCTCCGCAGCCTCTTGTACCCGCAGGCGGGCGAGGGCGCGGAGCGCGGAGGCCCCGCCGCGGGCGGCCGGCGGCACCTGCTCTCGGGCGGCTACTTCGCCCGCGCCCTGCCCGGCCTGCGAGAGCCGCTGCTGGAGCACCGCGCGCGGGAGGAGGAGGCCGCGCTCGCGGCCGGAGCGCCCTGCTCCGAGGCCGCCCTGCGGCGGCCGGACCGCAGCGCCCGCGGGGCCCCCGGCCGCGGCCGCTCCCTGGAGCTCGGCCGGCCGCCCCCCGCCGCCTCGGCGCCTGAGGCCGGTGGCGAAGCGCCGTGCCCTGGCCCGGCCCGCTCGGACCTCCAGGCGGACTCAGGGGAGAGCTGGCCGGGAGGGCTCTCGCGTGCCAGGGACACGGAGCGTCCGGAGGGATCCCGGCAGGAGCCGGGACTATTTGCGTGCACCGGTGGCGACCCGGGGTCCGCTGGGCAAGAGGGGTCATCGCAGGACAGCCGCGGGGGGCAGGCCGCGCCTTCCTTTCATCCCCAGAGGAGTCCTGCTCCGCCGGAAGGCTGCGGCCCCGCTCAGGCTGTTACACCACAACCTTCTGGCTCCTTCCCCGCAAAGCCGGGCACGGGGTCCCTCCTGGCACCCTTGAGCTCCTTTCTCTCTCCGGCCGAAGGAAGCCCCCAGCCAGGCTCTAAGAAGGGACCAAAGGGCACCCCTGTCCCTGGGAGGCCGAGTCCCCCCAGCTCCCCAGGGCTGGCCTCCCCAGTGGGCGCGGAGCCTGGCCCCTCCCAGGCCGCGGAGCCGGAAGACGCATCAGAGTCAGAGCCCAGCCCGCAGCGCCCTCAGGAGCAGGCCACCACGCGCAAGTTCTCACTGGGGGCGCGCTGTGGGGGCTTCGCGGGAGTAGCGGGCTACGGCACCTTTGCCTTTGGCGGGGACGCGGGGGGCATGCTGGGGCAGGGTCCTCTGTGGGCCAGGATGGCCTGGGCCACCTCTCAGTCCTCCGAGGAGCGTGATGATGCTGGGGCCCAGAGCCCACCCCCCCAGGCTAGCGCAGAACCCCTTCCCGAGGGCAGTGGGGCACCCCCACGGGCCTCCCCAGAGCTGAGCTCGTGGGAGGACTTTGGTGGGGGCTCCCAGGTGTCCCTGGTGCAGATCCGAGACCTGTCTGGGGACGCAGAAGCAGCCGACACCGTGTCCCTGGACATCTCAGAGGTGGAGCCTGCCTACCTCAACTTGTCTGACCTGTATGACATCAAGTATCTCCCGTTCGAGTTCATGATTTTCAGGAAGGTCCCCAGGCCACCAGAGCCACCGTCGTCCCCCGAGTCTGAAGCCGAGGGGCCCTGGCCGGGCGCGCCGGGCCCGCCAGCCAGGTTGCAGATCACCGAGGAGCCGGAGGACATGGACACTCTGCTCAGGGAGGCCCCCCGCAGCAGGAAGCGCAAGTGGCCGCCCCCCTCCAGCGGCCTCTTCCACTTCCCAGGAAGGCACGCCCTGCTGGAGGAGCCCGTGGAGCTGGGACTGCGCCGGAGGGTGAGGGCCTCCGTGGCCCCCATCTCCCGCCTCCTCAGGGGCCGGCCTGGAGGTGACTCCCCCACCCCACCCCTCTCTCCCCTCCGCCCTGGCAGGTGCACCCTGGGGCACCTCAGCTCCCATGCGGGGAAGGGCTGCCGTGATACAAAAGCCGCTCTCTCCAGGGTCCCCCTCCCCGTGCCACACAGCAGCCCTGTTCCTGAGGCCACCCATCACCCATGTGGCCTCAGCCTCTCCCCACGTGCATCTGGGCCCAGCGTGGGGACCTAGGGAGGCTTGGAGACACTCACACAGAGAGCATCCAAGCAGGCCAGCCCTGCTGGCCCGTCCCTGACCCTTGGGCCCTTGGCCAGGCCTCCCCAGGCACCACGGGCTCCCGAGTCTCACCTGCCCCTGGTGCCCTTGTGCAAAAGGTACACCGATCCTGACAGGGGTGGGGAGGGGGTGGTGTCTGCAGCAGAATAGCTCCTTTGCGACAAAAGCCCCTGGGATCTGGGCTCTTCTGCCACGTGGGGATCTCTCCACGGGCGGCTCCGAGTTCCTCCTCTCACGCTCCCAGGGGAGCTGGGCCCCTCGCGTGCGTCTCCCAGAGGTCTCTTCCTCCCTGCAGGTCTGGAGAAAGAGAGCCCCCCCAGGAAGAAGGCAGGCCTGGCTTCCTTCCGATTGGGCCTGAAGAGCAGGGCCCGAGGTGGGTGCACTGCCCAGGGCCCGAGCCACACTGCAGCCTGGGGGACCCAACTGTGGGGGAACGGAGCCCCTCCCTGGTGCCCAGACCGGCAGAGGGGGCAGGCTTACATCCACAGGGCTTGGAAAGCTTGCCTGCCCCCCTTTCCATGCCCTAGCGCCATCATTTCTGAGGGAGCTCTCAGATGAAACGGTGGTCCTGGGCCAGTCCGTGACTCTTGCCTGCCAGGTGTTGGCCCAGCCAGCTGCACAGGCCACCTGGACCAAAGGTCAGGAGGAATCCTGGGGCTGGGGCGGGGGGGGGGGGGGGGCAGGAAGGCAGCGGGTGCCCCTTGCGGGCATTGCTGTTATTGTACAGAGGGAAACGGGCCCCAAGAGGGCGGGCGTCTCAAGGCTGGGTGCCCATTGGAGCTGCCCCCCAGGCCTGCTCTGTCCTGCTGCAGACGGGGCTCCCCTGGAGGGCACCAGCCGCCTCCTCATCTCCTCCACGCTCAAGAACTTCCAGCTTCTGACCATCCTGGTGACGACTGCTGAGGACCTGGGGGTGTACACGTGCAGCGTGAGCAACCCTCTGGGGATGGTGGCCACCACGGCTGTCCTCCGGAAGGCAGGTGAGTGGGCCGCGCCAGGCCCCCTCAGTGGGACGGGGCGCAGACTGAGTCTAATGGGCCGGGAGACCGCCTGTCCCTTGGTGAGTCGGTTGGTGCTGCTGCCCTTCCCTGAGGAGGCCCTTGGAATGGGATGCTTACCACCCGGTCATCCACGTTGGGGCCGCAGAAGGCCTGAGCTTGGCTCTGCAGACTGGGGCCCCCACGACCAGGAAGCAGAGGATGCAAAACAGGGGCCGTGGGACTAGCTTGATTCCCAGCAGTGGCCAACCACCAAGTGTCCAGGCTGCGGGGGGAAGCTGAGTAGCCAGGACAGGCCCCTCTGATGGGAGCCGGCGGCTGGCAGAGGGTAGTCAGGGAGGGCCACTCCGTGGCGGGTTGCTGATGTACGCCTGTGGGAGGGGAGCCTGGCAGAGCAGACCCCTCCCGAGGCCCCCACCAGAAGAGGCACCGGGCCCCTCTACCAGCCGGTGCTGGAAGGGGACCCTGACTGAACGGGTCCAGGGGGATGGTGGGCTCAGGGACCTGGCAGCAGGTGCAGGAGGGTGAGGCCGGGCTGGCTGGGGCTCTGCGCGGCATTGGAAGCCGCGGGGAGCCCCCCTCAGGCTGCCAACCCTGGACCTCCAGAGCGCCCCTGCTCTTCCCCACGCCCTGCCATTGGGGAGGTGTATGCTGACGGGGTGCTGCTGGTCTGGAAGCCCGTGGAGTCCTGTGGCCCTGTGACGTACATCGTGCAAAGCAGCCTGGAAGGTAGGGGCCCTCCGTATGGTCTCCCCTCCTGGGCAGCCATGGTGTCCGCACAGGAGGGCCGCAGGGCGGTGCCCCTGGGTGGCTTTGGGAAGAACCCAGCCACCTGGGGGTCTCTCCGCCCCCTGACCCGGGCTGTCCCTCACCTACTCGCGTGTGGCCCAGGTGGTACCTGGTGTACGCTGGCTTCCGACATCTTTGACTGCTGCTACCTCACCAGCAAGCTTTCCAGGGGCGGGCTGTACGCTTTCCGGACGGCCTGTGTCAGCAAGGCGGGCATGGGTCCCTACAGCAGCCCCTCAGAGGAGGTCCTCCTGGGAGGGCCCAGCCACCTGGGTGAGCTGCGCTGGGAGGCCTGGCGGGGTGGTGGGGGCGGGGTGCCCTGCCACTTCACTCAGTTACACACACTCCCTGGGATGCTTTGTTCTCACCGGTAGGCCCCTGCCCCCAAATGGCCCAAGGTTGGAGACATCAAAGTGTGGGAGTTCACAGAAGGGCCCCCTGCTAGGGGGCCTGGGAAGGGGTACGGGAGACAAATCGGGGGGACTGGGGCTCTAGGGGTGCCTCCCTGTCACTGGCTCCTTCCCCCACAGCCTCCGAGGAAGAAAGCGGCACCCCGCGGCCCGCCCAGCCCCTCCCCAGCGCGCAGACCTTCGCCTTCCAGGCGCAGATTCGAAGGTGCCATAGCCCATCGCCTCCCTGGCTTTGCCTGCTCTCACCGCAGCCCCCTCCGCGCCACCCCTCCCTTCTCACATCCGCACAAGTTTGGTGCGGAACCTCCGCGGCCCCCTCCCCGAAGGCGTGGGTCACCTCCCGCTGAGCTTGCTTTCTCTGACACTGGGAAGGAGGGCGCGTGGGGGGGCCCTCACAAGGCTGGCCGGTGCTGCTCCCAGGGGCCGCTTCAGCGTGGTGCGGCAGTGCCGGGAGAGGGCTAGCGGACGCGCGTTGGCCGCGAAGATCGTGCCCTACCGCCCCGAGGACAAGGCTGCCGTGCTGCGCGAATACGAAGCGCTCAAGAGCCTGCGCCACCCGCACCTGGCCCAGCTACAGGCCGCCTACCTCAGCCCCCGGCACCTGGTCCTCATCTTGGAGCTGTGCTCGGGACCCGAGCTGTTCCCCTGCCTGGCGGAGAGGTGAGGCCTGGCCTGGACGCGGGGCCGCGGGCGGGACGGCACACACGCCGGGGCAGGAGCGGCGCGAGGTGCTGACCGGCTCACACCTCCCCGCCCCCCTCCCGGCCCCGCCCCCACCGGTCAGCCCAAAGCCGGGGAGCCGAGCAGAGCGGGGAGGCGGCCCTCCCAGGCCCAGAGAGAGAGCGGCTGTCCCCGCGCCCCCTCTGCCGTGGATGGAGCCGAGCCCCCCCTCCCCGTGCGCCCCCAGGGCTTCCTACTCGGAGTCGGAGGTGAAGGACTACCTGTGGCAGATGTTGAGCGCCGCCCAGTACCTGCACGCCCAAGGCATTCTGCATCTGGACCTCAGGTCGGAGAACATGATCGTCACCGAGTACAACTTACTCAAGGTCGTCGACCTGGGCAACGCCCAGAGCCTCGCCCAGGAGAGGGTCCTGCCCTCCGAGAGGTTCAAGGACTACTTGGAGACCATGGGTGCGCAGGGAGCGGACGCCAATCTGACCCGGGGGAGGGGGGGGGAAAGGGTGGGCCAGCAGGAAGCCCCGCCCCCCGTCCTGCCTCCCTCCCCGTTGCCCTGCACACACCCAGCCTCTCGCCTGGGTGCTCCGCTGTGTCCTCCCCCAGCTCCCGAGCTCCTGGAGGGCCAGGGTGCCGTCCCGCAGACCGACATCTGGGCCATAGGCGTGACAGCTTTCATCATGTGAGTCCCCCAAGCGCAGGGGCGGGAGACTGGGGATCCATCCCGGGTGCCCCCGGAGCCCCCGTGTGTCCTCCATCCGAGGGTGACCTCAGATCCCTGTGCCTCCCATCCATCGAGGGGGACCCCAGAGCCCCCGGTGCCCCCGCACATCCACCCGAGGGTGACCTGAGTCCCCTGACCCCCGCGCGCGCAGGCTGAGCGCGGAGTACCCCGTGAGCAGTGAAGGGACCCGCGAGCTGCTGAGAAGCCTGCGCAAGGGGCTAGTCCGTTTGAGTCGCTGCTACGCGGGGCTGTCCGGCGGCGCCGTGGCTTTTCTCCGGAGCACTCTGTGCGCTCACCCATGGTAAGGCGGTCCCGCCGCCTCGACCACCGGGTCGGCCGGGTCCAGCCCCCTCCCCCAACCCCGCCTGGCCCACTTCGCTCCCGCCTCCCTCTCCAACCCGGCCCCGGCTCTGAGAGCTCAGCTGACAACTTTGCCCTCTCTCCAGGGGCCGGCCGTGCGCGTCCAGCTGCTTGCAGTGCCCGTGGCTAACGGAGGAGGGCCCTGCTGGCTCCCAGCCCGCGGCCGTGACCTTCCCCACAGCGCGACTGCGCGCCTTCGTGCGCGAGCGAGAGAAGAGGCGGGCGCTGCTGTACAAGAAACATAACTTGGCCCAGGTGCTCTGAGCACTTGGCCTGGAAGAGAGGATGTGTGTGGGGGGGGGCGGGGAGTGGTCGACCTGCTGGGCTTCACCCCCTACTCTTCCCCTAGGACTTGCTGTATATGCACACACACGCCAATAAAAAGCAGAAACGGACGAGGTGTCATCTGTTTCTTTGCTTTGTCTTGTGTGGGGAAGGAGGTGAGGGTCCTGGCACCTCACCTGGGGTTTGGGGGTGGGGGGGACCAGGCAGCAGAACCGCCCTTCCCTGTGGAATGGCTGCCAGGGAGGCCTCCCGGTTCACGGAGTGGAGGAGCCAGAGTGGCCGGGGCAGCCTCACCTGCAGTGACCAGCTCATCCAGCTTACGGTCCTGCACAAACTGCGACAGTTGGTCCCCAGCCTCGCCCCACCAGCTGGCCTCCAAGGCACCGCTCCTGGGGCTCCTGGATGCTCGGAGGTGCACAGATTGAAAACCATCAGCCTGGTCCCGTGGTCACCTCCCGGGCCTGCTGTGGCCTCCAGGATTGGCTGTAGCAGCCCCTTCTCAGTCGGAGGCAGAAAGGAGCCTGGCGAGGGAGCAGCCAGGCCACCGGGAGGGAGGCAAGGGTGGACTCCTGTATGGGAAGGCCGCAGAGGCTGCAGGAGGATCCTGAACCCTCTGAACCCCACCTACATCCAGCACCCCCCCCCCCCCCGGCGCCTGCCAGGACTCCCTTCTGGGACACGCCCACTGTGCCCAGGGCCTCTCTCTGAGCCCTCTGCGGAGAGTCCCTCCACACTCCCGTGGCTCTGATGATGCTTGTTCACACACATGATGAACACACCTCTGGTCTTAGCCCTCACGGTTTGCATCTGAGCCCCCTCTTTCCTCTCCATCACATGCTCCCCAGCCTCAGCTGGCCATGTCCACATGGAGCCTGGCTCTGTGCTTGGGGACCCAGGTGAGCCTCTGAGCAACTTGTCTGAGGCTGCATTTCTTTGGTAACCTCTGGGCTGGATGCTGGGATGACATGGCCTGGTCTCAGCCTGTTTAGATCATATTTTGCAGAGTCGGCCCAGCTTCAGCTGGCAGGTGCTGAGAGACATTCCCTAGGGATGCATGCACAGAGACCATGTCTCCTCCAGAAGCTCAGCTTCCCCCAGTCCTTGCTGCTTGCTGGCCGGGTTTCCCAAGCACAGCTCTCCTGGGGAGTTCTGCCTCTTGGGCTCCGGGCACCGTGGCTAGTGCCTTCTCACAGCCCCGTTTTGGACTCACCCTTCCGAACGTCATGTGGTATGATCCATGGCCCTTTGCCCAGACTGAACCCTGCCGGATGAACTCAGTCCCGAAGTCCTCGCATCTATCGGTTACGTGTATTTTAATGGGTGGGTTGTTTCTAAAGATCAAATCTAATGTACTACATTTTGTTTTTAACAGCTCTGTTGTATTTTATTAGATGGTAACTATTTCAATTAAGTTTTTTCTTTTGAGATCATTTGTTGAATCACAATGCAGTTGAAAGAAATACTATAGAAAGAGCCCAGTCACCCTTTACCCAGTTTCCCCCAATGGCAGGATCTGACAAAACGATAGTGCAATAACAACCAGGATAGTGACATTGATATAGGCAAGCCACAAAACATTTCCATCACAGGGATCCCTCATGTAACACGCCCCGCCCCCTTTTTATGGCCAGCATCACTTCCCTCGCATCTTAACACTCTTCAACCATGGCAACCAACAGTCTGTCTTATATTTGTTGCTCTTGTGATTTTAAGAATGTAGTAACTTCTATGTAACCTTTTAAGATTGGTTTTTTCCCCCCTCTGGTAATTCATGAATAGAGTTGCAAATGTCAGTTGTTTGTTACTTTTTACTGGTGAGTAATATTCCATGGCATAGATGCTCCACAATCCGTACAGCCATTCACCCACTGAAGGCCATTTAGATCCTTCCCAGTTTGGGGCTATTTCATATAAAGCTGCTATAAACGTTCATGTACAGATTTCCGTGTGATCATAGTCTTCATTATTCTGGGATAAATGCCCAGGAGTGCAAATGGTTTCATTTGCCATCTGTATCTTCTTGGGTGGAATAACTGCCCATGTCTTTTGCCCATTTTCTGATAGGACTGTTTATTTTGAATTTTGAGGGTTCTGTATGTATTCTGGAGACGAGTCCTTTGTCGGATATGTGATTTACAAATATTTTCTCCCACTTGGCCGCCTCACTTTTAAGCATCCTCTCGCCAAAGCCTTTCAGAGAGCAAGGTCTAAATTTTTAGAACATTGTAAGTGGTAGCACAACACATAAGACATAAAATATATCATTTTAAGTGTACAGTTCAGTATTGTTAGTCATATGCATATCGTTGTGCAAGCGTTAATGCTAACCATCTGTACGAGCCTTTCATCTTGCAACACGGAAACTCTGTGCCCATTAGAAAAACAACTCCCTATCTCCTCTTCTCCCAGCCCCTGGTAACCACCATTCTACTTTCTGTTTCTACGAATTTGACTGTTCTAGATACCCTCATATAAATGGAATCATACTGTATTTGCCTTTTTTTGGTCACTGGCTTGCTTCACTCACAGAATGTCTTCAAAGCTCATCCATGTTGCAGCGTGCGTGAGAACCTCCTTCATTCGAAGTCACGGTTTCTTTGAGTGTTCTTTCAGCCCTACTGATTTCCTTCTCGGTTTCCAGGACTCCTAATGATGCTACTGTCACAGCTTGTGTAATAGTCACCCTCCACAGGTCCCCATTCACATTTTTTCACTCTATTCTCTCTCTGTTTTTACAGATGGGGTGAGTTCTATTGTCCTATCTTCACGTTCACTGATTCTTTTTTCTGTCCCCTCCATTCTGCAGTTGAGCTTTTATTCTTGGTTACTGTACTGTTCGGTCCTAAAATTTCCGTTTGGTTATTCTTTATATCTCGGCTCTTTTGCTAGGACTTTCGATTGCTTTGTGGGAGCATTCTACTTATTTGTCTCGCATGTTTTTGTAATTTTTTTTGCAGCACTGAAACATTTTTATCATAGCTTTAAAACATTTATCAGATAATTTCAACAACTTTGTCATCTCAGGTTTGGTGCCTATTGCTTTTTTTTCCCCACTGACATTACTAGGATGTTCCTGGTTCTTGGTTATGACAAGTGACTTTTTACTCAAATGTGGACATTTTCATAACATGTTATGAGACTCTGGTTCTTATTTAAGGTTTCCATTTTAGCTGGCTCTGAGATAATAAGAAATATATTTGGTTTTTGTCCCAGGTTCCTGGCACAGAACTCCTACAATTTCCAGGCTCTTCGGGAAGTGATGAAAATGTTTTTTGTTACTCCTGAGGAGTTCCTTTAGAGTACACCTTAGTTCATGCCAATGAGGTGACTTAGGATGGGACCCATGCGTGGCCTCAGGATGACCAGGAAGACCGAGTGCCTAGAGAGTTGGAACTTCCATCTCTACCCCTGATCTTCAGGGAGGAGAGGGGGTTAGAGATTGAGCTCTATAAAAACTCTTTTTTTTAAAGAAAGGTTTTATTTATTTATTTGAGAGAGAAAAAGAGCGCTGGGGGAGGGGCAGACAGAGAGGAGAGAGAGAGAATCCCAAGCAGACTCATGCTCAGCATGGAGCCCAATGTGGGGCTTGACCTCACGACCCTGAGATCATGACCTGAGCTGAACTCAAGAGTCGGACGCTCAACTGACTGAGCCACCCAGGCGCCCGTCTATAAATCCCTTGAACAATGATATTCAAAGAGCTTCTGCATTGGCGAACACATCAATTTGCTGGAAGGGTGGTGCTCCCAGAGAGGGTATTAAAACCCCATCCCCTTCCTATACCTGTCCCTGGGCATCTCTTCCACCTGGCTCTTCCTGAGTTGCGTCCTTTATAGAAAACTGGGAAACCTGAGTGGTTCCGGAAAGCTGTGAGCCATTCCAGCAAGTCATCAAACCTGGGGAGGGAGTGGGGGGAATCTCTGATGTATAGCTGGTTGGTTAGAAGTACAGGTGGCCTAGGACTTGCACCTGGCATTGTAAGTGGGAACAGTCTTGGGGGTTGGGCCCTTATCCTGTGGAATCTGGGGTTAATTCCAGGTAGTTAGTGTCAAAACCAAAATGAATTGTTGGATAGCTGGTGTCCAACCATAGGAGAATTGGTTGTTGGTGATGGAAAGCAGCCCAGACTGGCTGTCTCCAACACTTCTCTGGCAGAGAAAGGGCTGGTGCCACCTCATTAGTGCCTGGTGGACGGAGAAGTTCGGGTCCCACTGACATTGCAGGGTAGGGGTCCCGGTTCCTGCTGAGCAGAGGAGGGCATTCCAGCGGCCCTCTGGTCTCATTTCGACACTCAGGTGTTGCACAGCAGGGCTGAAAGGCCAGCTCCCGATGTGGTCTTCTGTGATACCCTCCCAGCCGGGGTGGGTTTGGGGCAGCTCATTACAGCCGGGCCAGGGCCAAAGTCTGGGATAGTCAAGTTCTCTGTGCTGTGCATGGAGCCTGCTTCAGATTCTCTCCCTCTCCCTCTGCGACTGGACCAGCTAGGCACCCCTATCTTATTAATTGGATTTTGCATTTTAAGAATATTGACAGAAAGCTAGAAATGTTCCAGTATTGCCCCTCTATTCCTTTCTCCTAGTTCTTGGTTCTCGCCTATGTTTTGTTTCATGTTCCCTAACTTACATGTTCGCTATTATCTTGATTATCTGGGAAAAAAACAATATGACCCTATTCATCTTAAAAGCATTTTGTGAAAACTCCTACTTTCCTATTTCTCTGGGTAGGTGTCTTAGTTACTCAGGCTGCCGTAACAAGATACCACAGATGGGTGGCTTAAACAGCGAAATTTCCCCCCCAAGTTCTGGAGGCTGGAGGTCAGAGATTAGGGTGCCAGGACGGTTGGGTTCTGGTGGGATCTCGCTCTCGTGCTCGCAGATGGCCGCCTTCCTGTGGATCCACGCACAGCGGAGACGGACACATGGGGGGCCCCAGGACCTCATGGCAGCCCAATCACCTCCCACAGGCCGCCTTCTAACACTATCACAGTGGGGTCAGGGTTTCACTCTATGCATCTGGAGGGTGGAACGCAAACATTCAGTCCAGGGCGGCAGAATTCATCACGTTACCTGTGTGGGTTGCAGTCTGTGTCTTGGGAACCCCTCTGCATGCCCACCTCACTGGAGGGGCTGCTTGGAAGCACACGGGCCAACCACCTGCCTCTGCCTGGATTCGGGAAAAGCTGTCCTGAAGCCAGTCTTCCTGGCCATTCTCTTTTGTTTTTCCTGATTGGTTCTTTCCACAGAGAAAAACAATTTTTTTAAGATTTTATTTATTTATTTATTTGAGAGAGGAGACAGCATGAGTGGCAGAGAGCAGGGAGCCCGATGCGGGGCTCGATCCCAGGACGCTGTGATCATGACCTGAGCCAAAGGCAGACCCTTCACCGACTGAGCCACCCCGGTGCTCCTCCAGAGATAAACTTCTTTTTCTCACACCCAAATCATTATTTTCCCCTCTTATTTATATACTTTGCCTTTCCATGCCATGAGCTGATAATGCATTTTGTCATGTCCTTGACTTCAGCTGTGCCCGAATTCTAGAAGGGCAGACCTCCAGATACTCATTTTTATTTTGTTAAAAATAAGACAACAGGCCCCAAAAGGAATGCTTTACGTTAAGCCCCATATCACCAAACCCAGACATGTTAAGGACAATGTCTGCTCTTCCAAAAATGGAATCTTAAGCTAATCGGTCAGGAATCACCCGCTCACCACTGGTGAGCAAATCTGCCTGATGGACCCCCGCATACCCCCTAAAGGAAAGTAACCTTGCAATAACCAACGCCTTTTTGCCCATATGACTCCCTTCTGCTTATAAAACTTCATTTTGTACAGTCCTTTGTCATGACTTCCAATCGGCTGCATTGGGTGCTGTCTGATCCATGAATCAATTTTTGGCCCAAATACACTCTAAACATTTTTAATCTGCCTCAGTTTATCAATCAACAGTTTGATCAACAAACATATGTATTTGTATATGTATTTGTTGATTGGCTTACAAAATATATGGATTAATATATATTCAATTGTATATCTGTGTCAATTTATACTTCTATCTGTATCGAATCATCTACCCACGGCGTCTATCTTGTATCAGTCTGTCTATACGTATCTACCGACACGTATATTGATCTTACTTCTGTATCAGTATGTATATCAACACAACCAGCCCTGTCCTGAGGTTATTTAGGCGCTGCCCTGGGTCACCTCATCAGGATCCTGCAGACGATATATGTAGTTATGTATAATATATGTATTGATGGAAACAAACTATCGGGCCTACAATGCTAAGAACTATTCCAGGCGCTGGAGACAGCTATGAGAAAACCTACCCCAAACCCGACCTCGTAGTGATTGTGTTTCCTTCTTATTGCACATTTGGCTTGATCTGTCTTTGCAAGGTTCAGAGCTTGGACAGGACCAGGCTGAGACTTGGTGAGACTGCAGAGGTGGGTGCGGGAGGACGTTCTGGTTTATCCTGGGCCCGAACGGTAGTGCTGGGCACTCCTCACTGGCTGGGGGCAAGTGTGCCCGGCTGTGAATCAGCCATCGCCCTGAAATTAAACGGAGAAGTGGGGCGGGTGAGGAGGCCGAGGGCCTGCCCAGCGGTGAGGGCTCTGTGCCGCCCGGGACGCCACCCTGGTCACACACAGTAACCACAGCTGATTTCTGTCCCCAGTTCCTGGCACAGTTTCACACTTGAAATTCCCCAAGTGATAGGAGCCTCCTGTGCGATGCTAATGAGGTGACCCCTGGTGGCCCTACATAGCTGGGGATGGAGACTGTTTCTCTAAAATGACCAGGGACGACGCATGGTGATGAGAGGGTTGGAACTCTGACCCCTGAGCCCTAACCTCCCGGGAGGTGAGGGGGTTGGGGACAAAGTTTAATCACATCAATCACTGTGTAATGAGGTACCAATGTAATGGAACCCGAATAAAAGTGCCAGACCCCAGGGTTGAGGGAGCTGGTAGGGAGAATACCCTGGTTCCAGGTGTGGGCACGGAGGCTCTGTGCCCCCTCTAGCCTTGCTCTGGGCATCTCTCCCACTGTCTGTTCCTTCGTGATGAAAACCTTAAGTATGGTGTTTGCCTGAGTTCTGTGAATCATTGCCACAAATTACTGAGGCTGAGGCATTCGTGGGAGCCCCCCAGCTTAGAGCCAGTTGGTCAGGAGTGCAGGTGGCCCCTGGGCCTTGCTGCTGGCCTCTGAATATGGCATCTGGACACCTATTTCAATAGTGGTCATGGCTCAGAGCAGGACAGATAGGTGAGCAGACAGAGATCTCCCACTGAAATGGGGACACTCAGTTTTACTCTAATTACAGAGGACTGGGCAGCCAAGAACCAAGACCAGGCAAACAGGGGTGTGGACTATACAATGGGAAAAATTCTCTCCAACGGATGGTTTGGGAAAACTGGACAGCAACATGCAAAAGAATGAAACTGGACTGTTTTCTCACACCATACACAAAAATGAACTCAAAATGGATCAAAGACCTAAATATGAGATGTAAAACCATAAAAATCCTAGAAGAAAACACAAGCAGTAACTTCTTTGACATAAGGCATGGAAACATTTCTCTAGATATATCTCTTAAGGCGAGGGAAACAAAAGCAAAAAAAAAACTATTAGGACTATACCAAAATAAAAAGCTATTGCACAATGAAGGAAACCATCAACACTATGAAAATGCAACCTAGTAAAGGTATTTGCAAATGACATATCCAGTAAGAGATTAATATCCAAAATATATAAAGAACTTATAAAATTCACCACCAAGGGCCACCTGGGAGGCTCAGTTGTTTAAGCATCTGCCTTCAGCTCAGGTCATGATCCCAGGGTCCTGGGATGGAGCCCCGCATCAGGCTCACTGCTCAGTGGGGAGCCTGCTTCTCCTCTCTCTCTGCCTTTACCCCTGCTTATGCTCTCTCGTGCTCATAAATAAATAAATAAATGAATAAATAAATAATGGAATTAAGAACGCAAGAAATAACAAGTCTTGATGAGGCTATGGGAAAAAGGAACCCTCTCACACTGTTGGTGGGAATGCAAATTGGTGTAGCCACTGTGGAAAACAGTATGAAGATTCCTCAGGAAGTTAAGAATAGAATTACTACATAATCCAGTACATCCATTACTGGGTATTTACCCAAAGAAAACAAGAACACTGATCCAAAAGGATATGTGCACCCTTATGTTTATTGCAGATTATTTACAATAGCCAAGATATGGAAGCAATCCAGGTGTTCAACCATTGATGAGTGGGTAAAGAAGGTGTGGTCCATACATATAATGGGATATTACTCAGGCTTAAAAAATAATAAAATCTTGCCATTTGTGATAACATGGATGGACCTAGACTGTATTATGCTAAGTGAAATAAGTCCGTCAGAGAAAGACAAATATCATGGTTTCACTCTTATTTGGAAATTAAGAAACAAAGCAAATGAACAAAAGAAAGAAGAAACAAACAATCAAAGAAAACCAGACTCTTGAGTACAGAAAACAAACTGGTGGTGGCCAGGGGGAGGTGAGTGGGTGGTTGGATGAAAAGGGGATTTAGAAGTACAAACTTGCAGTTACAAAATAAAGAAGTCATGGAGATGAAAAGTAGAGCAGTAAGATTGTAATTACATTGTTTGGTGACAGATGGTGACTACACTTATTGTGATGAGCACTGGGTGATGTATAGAATTGTCAAATCTCTATATTGCATACCTGAAACTACTATAACCCAGTATGTCAATTATACCTCAATAAAAAAAGAAAAAATACCTGACTAAATATGAGCAAATAGAATCTTATAATATATAAGAAGGATAATCCATGATGATAAAGTAAGACTTAGGAACACTAAGTTGGTTTAACATTCAAAAATTAATCCATGTAAGAGAGTGACATTTGTAAAATGGCACATTAGGAATCTCCATTCTTATTCTCCATTAGAAAATTAAAAAACAAAACAAAAACAGACACTGGCTAAAATAACCTTATACAAGCTCTGGAAAACAATGGAAGGTTTACAACAACCAAGCTAATGCCCAATCATGAAAAGGCCACCTTCCAAATGGAATGAAAGTTCATGGTGTTTTTCTTTGCATAACCTGCTCCTCCAGCATGGCACAATCATGGTCTGAAGCACCAAGGAGTTTATTTTCCAGTTCCCTCCCTTGACCCAGGAGGAGCAGAGTTGACCTTATATGCAATGGACTTACCTGTCTGGTGGATGCCTGAAAGACTGGCTGATCTCCATCTTGCCTACCTAGGATCTCAAATGGAGAAAAGGGGCAGCCACTGATCATGAAAGCTAGAGGGAGATACTGACTTATAGATATTTGTGGCAAGAAATTACAGGTGGAGACATACAAGAGACAGAATCTAAGATCCCAAGGAGAAGCTAGAGTGAGACTCTTTGAGAAATTAAGACATTCAAAAGCAGTATGTGTACAAAAGAATTTAAAAAGCCAGTGAATTCCAGGCAAGATGTATCAGTAAATTCCCAAGAAGACCTTAAGTTTTCACTTTGATCTGATCTCTAGGCTTGAAGCATGTTCAACTAATCAGTAGAGAACTGCCCCAGCACAGAGCCAACATGAAAAGACAAAAAGAAGTGGCTGTTTTGTCAAATGCCCAGTTTTCTACAAAAACAAAAATCACAAGGCATACAAAGAAAGAAGAAAAAAAATGGGCCATTCAATGGTACAGAATAAATTTCCAGAAACTGTCCCTGAGGAAGCACAGATATTAGACTTACTAGATAATAACTTTAAAACAACTGCCTTAAGTATAACCAAAGAGCTAAAGGAAAACAAAGGCAAAGACCTAAAAGAATTCAGGAAAAAAATATATGAGCAGAATAAGAATATCCAACAAAGACATAGAAATTGTATTAAAAAAACTGAATAGAACTTCTGAGCTGAAAATACAGGAAACATATTGAAAAAATTCATTTCTATTTTATTATTTTATTTTCTTAGATTTTATTTTTAAGTAATCTCTACACCCAATGTGGGGCTTAAACTCACAACCCAGAGATCAAGAGTTGTACACTCTACTG
Organism: Zalophus californianus; assembly: GCF_009762305.2. Classification (NCBI taxonomy): domain Eukaryota; kingdom Metazoa; phylum Chordata; class Mammalia; order Carnivora; family Otariidae; genus Zalophus; species Zalophus californianus. Next base: position 660,731 of record NC_045599.1, read on the forward strand.
ACTGAGCCAGCCAGGTTTCCTGAAAAAGGAGATTTCAGACAGTAGATTTGTGCAGGCAGAATACAGAGACAGTGAATTTGAAGAAATTATCTAGTCTGGGGAGCAGAAAGAAATCAAATGAAGAAAAGTGAAGAGAGTCTAAGGTTTTGTGGCACAACATCAAAGGTACCATCACATGCATTATGGGAATCTCAGAAGGGGAATAGAGACAGAGAAAGGTCAGAGAGATTATCTAAATAACAGCTAAATACACCTCAATTTAATAAAATACAGAAATCTAAAAATCCAAGAAGGTCAATGAACTCCTAATAGGATAAACTAAGAGACCCACCTGAAGCACATTATAATCAAACTGTTGAAAGAGAAAGGCAAAAAAACAGCAAGAAACAACTCATCACATCCAAGGAATTCTAAATAAGATCATAAGTCATTTTCTCAATAGAAACCAGAAGGCAGTACTGAAAAGTGTAAAAGAAAAGAAAACTGTCAACCAAGAATTCTGTAGCTGGCAAAACTGTCCTTCAGATATGGGGGGGGTGGCGCCCGGGTGGCTCAGTCGTCAAGCGTCTGCCTTCAGCTCAGGTTCATGGAACCAGGGTCCTGGGATCGAGCCCCATATCGGGCTCTCAGCTTGGCGGGAAGCCTGCTTCTCCCTCTCCCACTCCCCCTGCTTGTGTTCCCTCTCTCGCTGTCTCTTTCTCTGTCAAATAAATAAAATCTTGAAAAATAAAAAAAAAGTTAGAGGGGCGGAGCAAGATGGCAGAGGAGTAGGAGACCTGGATTTCCTCTGGTCTCAGGAATTCAGCTGAATAGGGATCAAACCATTCTGAACACCTACGAACTCAACAGGAGATCGAAGAAAAGAATAGCAACAATTCTCTGAACAGAAAAGCGACCGTTTACTGAAAGGTAGGACGTGCGGAGAAGTGAATCCGAGGCGATATTCGGGAGGATAGACGGCGGGGGAGGGGGCCTCCGTGGCCGCTTCTGGCAAGTGATAGAGCCACGGAGCACAAAATCGGAACTTTTAGAAGCTGGCTCTGCTGAGGGACGTCGCTCCAGTGGCTAAGCTGGGAATGGAACCCTTGCGGGACAGTGTGGTCTCAGGACCCTCAGGGTCACAGAAAGACCGGGGGTGCCTGAGTGCAGCAGAGCTCCCAGGTATCGGAGCGGGGAAGCCGGCTGCAGAGACGGAGCCGAGGCGCGGGCTCTCAGCTCGGGGTTGCCATAAACTGTGATCCGCGGCCCAGTCGGGCCACTGCTCTTCCAGCAGGGACCCAACAAGCAGCAGATCTGGGGAGACTCCCCTTCCTCCCCCGGGAGGAGCGGCGCGGGAACGCACCGCAGGGATCTGCTGGGTTTGGAGACTCCACACGGGGTCGGGTGCCAGAGATAGAAACGCTCGGTCACAGGCCGGGTGAGCACGGAGTGAGGCCAGAGACCGGGGACACGGGAGTGACTGCTTTTCTCTGGGGGCGCACTGAGGAGCGGGGCCCCGAGTTCCCGGCTCCTCCGGGCGGAGATTGGGAGGCCACCATTTTCACTCTCATCCTCCAAAGCTGTACCAGAGCTTGCAGGGAACAAAAGCTCCTGAGAGCAAACCCGAGCAGCTTGCTTAGCCCGGACCGACAAGGGCGGGGCAATTCCGCCTCCGGCAAAGACATTTGGGAACCACGGCAACAGGCCCCTCCCCCAGAAGATCAGCCCGAACAGCCAGCAAGCCAAGACCAAGTTTACCGATCAAGGAGAACGGGAGAACTCCAGCGCTAGGGGAATACTGCACATAGATTCATGGCTTTTTTACCATGATTCAGTAGTTTATCAAAGTTAATTTTTTTAACTGTTTTTTTTTATTTTTTCTTTTTTCCCTTTTTCAACCAACATCTTAGCAATCCCTTTTTTAAAAAAAAAACATTTATTTTTCCTTTTTAGAAAATTTATCCCTTCATAGTAGTTACCCTTATTTTTGGCATTTATATATAAGTTGTTCTCTCTTTAAAATTTTGAGATACAGTTTCTTCTAACAGACCAAAATATACCCTAAATCACTAGTGTATGGCTTTGTTCTAGTCTCCTGCCTGATCACATTCTCTCTCTTTTTTTTTTAAATCTTCTTTCTTTTTTCAAACAACTTCTTATCGTATCAATTCCTTTTATAAAATCTTTTATAATTTTCATCTTTACAGTCATCTTCCATCCCTTCATTGTATCAACCCTTATTTTGTACATATATAAGTCTTTCTTCCTTTAAAATTTTAGGAGGCACTTTTTTCTAACAGACCAAAATACGCCCAAAATCTAGTGTGTGGCACTGATCTATGCACTAGCCTGATCATATTTGATCATATTCGGTTTTTTCGTATTGTTCTGTTTTTGTATTTATCTTTTTCTTTTTGTTTTTTTTTTTTCTTTTCTCTTTCTTCTTTCTTTCCCTTTCTTTTCCCCTGGTTTCAGGTCTTTTCTGATTTGTATAGAGTATATTTGCTGGGGACGTTGTTAACCTGTTAGCATTCTGTTCTCTCATTCATCTATTCTCCTCTGGACAAAATGACAAGACGAAAAACATCACCTCAGCAAAAAGAACAAGAGATAGTACCGTCAGCCAGGGACCTACTCAATACGGACATTAGTACGATGTCGGACCTAGAGTTCAGACACATGACTTTAAAGATACTAGCTGGGCTTGAAAAAAGCGTGGAAGTTATTAGAGAAACCCTTTCTGGAGAAATAAAAGAACTCAAATCTAACCAAGTCGAAATCAAAAAGGCTAGTAATGAGGTGCAATAAAAAATGGGGGCACTCACTGCTAGGATAAATGAGGCAGAAGAGAGAATCAACGACATAGAAGACCAAATGATGGAAAGTAAAGAGGCTGAGAAAAAGAGAGAAACAACTACAGGATCACGAGGGCAGAATTCGAGAGATAAGTGATACGATAAGATGAAACAACATTAGAAAAACTGGGATCCCAGAAGAAGAAGAAAGAGAGAGAGGGGCAGAAGGTATATTGGAGCAAATAATAGCAGAGAACTTCCCTAATGTGAGGAAGGAAACAGGCATCAAAATCCAGGAGGCACAGAGAACCCCTCTCAAAATCAATAAAAATAGGTCAACACTCCGACATCTAATACTAAAACTCAGGAGTCTCAGAGACAAAGAGAAAGTCCTGAGAGCAGCTTGGGAGAAGACATATGTAACCAAAATGGTAGAAACATTAGATTGGCAACAGACCTATCCACAGAGACCTGGCAGGCCAGAAAGGACTGGCAAGATATCTTCAGAGCACTAAACGAGAAAAATATGCAGCCAAGAATATTATATCCAGCTAGGCTCTCATTGAAAATTGAAGGAGAGATAAAAAACTTCCAGGACAAACAAAAACTAAAGGAATTTGCAAACACAAAACCAGCCCTCCAAGAAATATTGAAAGGGGTCCTCTAAGCAAAGAGAGAGCCTAAAAGCAGCATAGACCAGAAAGGAACAGTAACAGTACAATATACAGTAACAGTCACTTTACAGGCAATACAATGGCACTAAATGCATACCTTTCAATAGTTACCCTGAATGTAAATGGGCTCAATGCCCCAATCAAAAGACACAGGCTATCAGATTGGATTAAAAAACAAGACCCATCAATATGCTGTCTGCAAGAGAGTCATTTTAGACCCAAAAACGCCCCCACATTGAAAGTGAGGGGGTGGAAAACCATTTACCATGCTAATGGACACCAAAAGAAAGCTGGGGTGCAATCCTTCTATCAGACAAATTAGATTTTAAAAACAAAGACTGTAATAAGAGATGAGGAAGGACACTATATCCTACTTAAAGGGTCTATCCAACAAGAAGATCTAACAATTGTAAATATCTATGCCCCTAACATGGGAGCAGCCAATTATATAAGGCAACTAATAACAAAAGAAAAGAAACACCTGGGCAACAATACAATAATAGTGGGGGACTTTATCACCCCCCTGACTGAAATGGACAGATCATCTAAGCAAAACATCAACAAGGAAATAAAGACTTTAAATGAAACACTGGACCAAATGGACTTCACAGACATATTCAGAACATTCCATCCCAAAGCAACGGAATACACATTCTTCTCTACTGCCCATGGAACATTCTCCAGAATTGATCACATCCTAGGTCAGAAATCAGGTCTCAACCGGTACCAAATATTGGGATCATTCCCTGCATATTTTCAGACTACAATGCTTTGAAACTAGAACTCAATCACAAGAGGAAAGTCGGAAAGAACTCAAATACATGGAGGCTAAAGAGCATCCTACTAAAGAATGAATGGGTCAACCAGGAAATTAAAGAAGAATTAAAAAAAATTCATTGAAACCAATGAAAATGAAAACACAACTGTTCAAAATCTTTGGGATACAGCAAAGGCAGTCCTGAGAGGAAAGTATATAGCAATACAAGCCTTTCTCAAGAAACAAGAAAGGTCTCAAATACACAACCTAACCCCACACCCAGAGGAGCTAGAGAAAAAACAGCAAATAAAGCCTAAACCCAGCAGGAGAAGAGAAATAATAAAGATCAGAGCAGAAATCAATGAACTAGAAACCAAAAGAACAGTAGAACAGATCAACGAAACTAGAAGCTGGTTCTTTGAAAGAATTAACAAGATTGATAAACCCCTAGCCAGACTGATCAAAAAGAAAAGACAAATGACCCAAATCAACAAAATCATGAATGAAAAAGGAGAGATCACAACCAACACCAAAGACATACAAACAATTATAAGAACATATTATGAGCAACTCTATGCCAGCAAATTAGATAACCTGGAAGAAATGGGTGCATTCCTAGAGATGTATCAACTACCAAAATTGAACCAGGAAGAAAGAGAAAACCTGAACAGACCTATAACCACTAAGGAAATTGAAGCAGTCATCAAAAATCTCCCAACAAACAAAAGCCCAGGGCCAGATGGCTTCCCAGGGGAATTCTATCAGACATTTAAAGAAGAATTAATACCTATTCTCCTGAAACTGTTCCAAAAAATAGAAATGGAAGGAAAACTTCCAAACTCATTTTATGAGGCCACCATTACCTTGATCCCCAAACCAGACAAAGACCCCAACAAAAAGGAGAATTACAGACCAATTTATCCTTGATGAACATGGATGCAAAAATTCTCACCAAAATACTAGCCAATAGGATCCAACAGTACATTAAAAGGATTATTCACCACGACCAAGTGGGATTTATCCCTGGGCTGCAAGGTTGGTTCAACATCCGCAAATCAATCAACGTGATACAATACATTAACAAAAGAAAGAACAAGAATCATATGATCCTCTCAATAGATGCAGAAAAAGCATTTGACTGGGCGCCTGGGTGGCTCAGTTGGTTAAGCGACTGCCTTCGGCTCGGGTCATGATCCTGGAGTCCCGGGATCGAGTCCCGCATCGGGCTCCCTGCTCAGCGGGGAGTCTGCTTCTCCCTCTGACCCTCTTCCCTCTCGTGCTCTCTATCTCTCATTCTCTCTCTCTCAAATAAATAAATGAAATCTTAAAAAAAAAAGAAAAAAAAAAAAGAAAAAGCATTTGACAAAGTACCGCATCCTTTCTTGATCAAAACTCTTCAGAGTATAGGGATAGAGGGCACCTACCTCAATATCATAAAAGCCATCTATGAAAAACCTACAGTGAATATCATTCTCAATGGGGAAAAGCTGAGAGCTTTTCACCTAAGGTCAGGAACGTGGCAGGGATGTCCACTATCACCACTGCTATTCAACATAGTATTAAAATTCCTAGCCACAGCAATCAGACAACAAAAAGAAATCAAAGGCATCCAAATCAGCAAAGAGGAAGTCAAACTCTCACTCTTTGCAGGTGATATGATACTGTATGTGGAAAACCCAAAAGACCCCACCCCAAAACTGCTAGAACTCATACAGGAATTCAGTAAAGTAGCAGGATATAAAATCAATGCACAGAAATCAGTGGCATTCCTATACACCAACAACAAGACAGAAGAGAGACAAATCAAGGAGTCTATCCCATTTACAATTGCACCCAAAACCATTAGATACCTAGGAATATATTTAACCGAAGAGGCAAAGGATCTATACTCAGAAAACTATAAAATACTTATGAAAGAAATTGAAGAAGACACAAAGAAATGGAAAAACGTTCCATGCTCATGGATTGGGAGAATCAACATTGTGAAGATGTCAGTGCTACCTAGAGCAATCTACACATTCAATGCAATCCCCATCAAAATACCATCCACTTTTTTCAAAGAAATGGAACAAATAATCCTAAAATTTGTATGGAACCAGAAGAGACCCAGAATAGCCAGAGGAATGTTGAAAAAGAAAAGCAAAGCTGGCGGCCTCACAATTCCAGACTCCCAGCTCTATTACAAAGCTGTCATCATCACGACAGTATGGTACTGGCACAAAAACAGACACATAGATCAATGGAACAGAATGGAGAGCCCAGAAATGGACCCTCAACTCTATGGTCAACTCATCTTTCACAAAACAGGAAAGAATGTCCAGTGGAAAAAAAGACAGTCTCTTCAACAAATGGTGTTGGGAAAATTGGACAGCCACATGCAGAAGAATGAAACTGGACCATTTCCTTACACCACACACAAAAATAGACTCCAAATGGTTGAAAGACTTAAATGTGAGACAGGAGTCCATCAAAATCCTAAAGGAGAACACAGGCAGCAACCTCTTCAACCTCAGCCACAGCAACTTCTTCCTAGAAACATCGCCAAAGGCAAGGGAAGCCAGGGCAAAAATGAACTATTGGGATTTCATCAAGATAAAAAGCTTTTGCAAAGCAAAAGAAACAGTCCACAAAACCAAAAGAAAAGGGACAGAATGGGAGAAAACATTTGCAAATGACATATCAGACAAAGGGCTAGTCTCCAAAATCTATACAGACCTTATCAAACTCAACACCCAAAGAACAAATAATCCAATGAAGAAATGGGCAGAAGACATGAACAGACATTTCTCCAAAGAAGACATCCAAATGGCCAACAGGCACATGAAAAAGTGCTCAACATCGCTTGGCATCGGGGAAATGCAAATCAAAACTTCAATGAGATACCACCTCACACCCGTCAGAATGGCTAAAATTAACAAGTCGGGGAACGACAGATGTTGGCGGGGATGTGGAGAAAGGGGAACCCTCCTACACTGTTGGTGGGAATGCAAGCTGGTGCAACCCCTCTGGAAAACAGTATGGAGGCTCCTCAAACAGTTGAAAATAGAGCTACCCTACGATCCAGCAATTGCACTACTGGGTATTTACCACAAAGATACAAATGTAGGGATCCGAAGGGGTACGTGCACCCCAATGTGTATAGCAGCAATGTCCACAATAGCCAAACTGTGGAATGAGCCAAGATGTCCATTGACAGATGAATGAATAAAGAAGAAGTGGTGGGCACCTGGGTGGCTCAGTCGTTAAGCGTCTGCCTTTGGCTCAGGTCATGATCCCAGGGTCCTGGGATCGAGTCCCACATCGGGCTCCCTGCTCGGCGGGGAGCCTGCTTCTCCCTCTCCCACTCCCCCTGCTTGTGCTGTCTCTCTCGCTGTCTCTCTCTGTCAAATAAATCAATAAAATCTTAAAAAAAAATTAAAAAAAAAGAAGTGGTATATATACACAATGGAATATTATGCAGCCATCAAAAGGAATGAGATCTTGCCATTTGCAACGACGTGGATGGAACTGGAGGGTGTCATGCTTAGTGAAATAAGTCAATCAGAGAAAGACATGTATCATATGACCTCACTGATATGAGGAATTCTTAATCTCAGGAAACAAACAGAGGGTTGCTGGAGTGGTGGGGGGTGGAAGGGACGGGGTGGCTGGGTGATAGACATTGGGTAGGGCACGTGCTATGGAGAGTGCTGTGAACTGTGCAAGACTGTTGAATCATAGATCTTTACTTCTGAAACAAATAATGCAACATATGTTAGGAAAAAAGAAAAAGAAGGAGATAGCAGGAGGGGAAGAATGAAGGGGAGTCAGTCGGAGGGGGAGACTATGCATTAGAGACGATGGACTCTGAAAAACAAACTGAGGGTTCTAGAGGGGAGGGGGGTGGGGGATGGGTTAGCCTGGTGAAGGGTATTAAAGAGGGCACGTTCTGCGTGGTGCACTGGGTGTTATGCACAAACAATGAATCATGGAACACTACATCAAAAACTAATGATGTAATGTATGGTGATTAACATAACAATAAAAAATAAAATAAAAGGCGGGAAAATGATATACCCTGCAAATTCTCTTATGGTTAATAAGACAGCTTAAGTGCTTATAATCAAATAATAGAAAATAAAGTATAAAACAAAATGTTACTATAGAAAAGAGGAAGATTTTATAATAAAAATTCAATTTATAGCAAAGATACAACAATTATAAACACACATGTACCTGACAACAGAGCCTCAAAACTCATGAAGCAGAAACTGCCAGAATGAAGGGGAGAAACAGACACTGGAACAATAGTGGTTGGAAATTTAAGTAGCCTTCTCTCAATAATGGACAGAATAACTAGAAAACAATACGCAAGAATGTAGAATTAGCACACTCCATCAAGCAACTTGACAAATCTGACATCGGTAAGTGTGCTTACTGTGTTTTCTCAGATTCTAGATTGGTCTATTTGGTGTGCACTCAGCACAGTGCCTATTGTATTAACCATATTTTCTTATATTGTGTAATTTTCATGCTCTGGCATTTATGTCCTCTCTGACTGGGGGAAAGACTATAGCTCCCTGGGCTAGCAAAGCCTTAGGGATAGCCAAGGGCTCTTCTTTCATGAGCAAATTATCCAATGCAGAGCGCACCACCAGCCATCTTTGATTCTCACACACCAAGCCAATATTCCCCCTGCCCTGAATCAACGCAGGGCCAGGTACCAGACAACCAGCCCCTGTGCCCCACAGCCAACCAGAATTTCTCAAACAAGCTAATCTAAGCTGTTCGCCCTGTTCTGCCTTGTCTTTCCAGTGGAAATCAGGGTAAACACTCTGGTTCTCACTCTTCACTGCTTTCTGCCTCCTACCCAAACTACCGCTTCCCCATGTGGTCCTGCGTGGTGTGGCATGCCCATTTTTCTTGAGAAATATCAGTAATACATTCTTCTTTCCATGTTGTCACCACTGAGTCACCCTCATACAGTAAAATCCCGAGGGTACAAACACTGGTACAATAGAATAGTCCACTGCACAGCAGAAGCATACACACTGCCCCTCAGGTGCACCTGGAACCTTCTCCAGGGTAGACCATGCCCTGGGCTACAAGACAGTAAACAGCACAGAAAATCTATCAGAAGTCAGCCACACAAGGAAATTTGAGGGGTGCCTGGGTGGTCATGATCCCAGGGTCCTGGGATCAAGTCCCACATCGGGCTCCCTGCTCCTTGGGAGCCTGCTTCTCCCTCTCCCACTCCCCCTGCTTGTGTTCCCTCTCTCGCTGTGTCTCTCTCTGTCAAATAAATAAATAAAATCTAAAAAAAAAAAAAGGAATTATGAAGATAAATAGAAAGTGCTTTGGGCTGGATGAAGATGAAAACAAAGTATCAGTAGTCATGGGATACAGCTAAAGCAGTGTGTCAAGGGAAATTTATAGCCGCAAATGTCTGCATTGGAACAGAAGAACAACCTGAAATCAACTTTAAGAAACAGAGATAAAGACACGCAAACCAAACCCAAAGTGAGCAAAAATGAGGGAATCATGACGAGGGTGGAAATCAACGAAATGAAAAGCAGAAAAAACTAGAGAATACCAAATGAAACGGAAAGTTGTTCTTTGAAAACGTCAAAATCATTGTGACAAAATGTTAGTTCTACTGACCAAGAAAAAACAAGGAAATCACCAAAATGAAAAATGAAAGAGGAGAAACGTTACCTCGGAAATGGAGAATCTGAACAGACCTGCAACAAGCTACAAATAGTAACAGAAAGTAGAAGAGCCTGGACCTGGAAGGCCTCGCTGGAAAGTCCCAGAAAACCACGACGGAGGAAAGAGCAGTCCTGCGTGAGAGGGCTCAGAAACTAGTAGGGCAGGGAACTGAGAGCCCCTGGACAGCTGCAGACGCACGTCACCGACCGCGAAGGGCATGCTCCCGGAAACTGAATCCAGCAGCGTGAAGACAACCGACAGGGATCTACCCGCCAGGACTGTGCACTTGAAACAGCTGGATTCTACGGCGGTACTAGGGTCATCAGGAGGGGGGGTCAGGCTGCGCGCTGCTAGGTGCGCAACTCTATCAAAGTGTGCAAAATCACCCAATTGTACGTGTGCCGCAGGTGAAGTACAATAAGACCTCAGTGAAGGTATTTAAGATCCAGGCTGTGCTCTCAGAGACTCCACCCAGCTTCCCCGAGGCCTCGGGGCGAAGCAGGACATCACTTACGTCACTGACCTGCTGTCGGATTAGGTGCAGTAAGGTGTCTCCGTGTGAGGGAACAAGAGAAGACAGAGGCTTTGTCTGTTAAAACTGTCTTATGTGCCGAGTTTTAAAAGTTCTTTACCAGGTCAAAAAATGGGCAGAAGACAAGAACAAGACACTTCTCCAAAGAAGACATACAAATGGCCAACAGACACATGAAAAAATGTTCATCCTCATTAGCCACCAGGGAAATTCAAATCAAAACCACATTTAGATACCACCTTACGCCAGTTAGAATGGGAAAAATGGGCAGGGCAAGAAACAACAAAGGTTGGAGAGGTTGTGGAGAAAGGGGAACCCTCTTACACTGCTGGTGGGAATGCAAGTTGGTACAGCCACTTTGGAAAACATGTGGAGTTTCTCAAAAAATTAAAAATAGAGCTACCCTATGACCCAGCAATTGCACTCCTGGGTATTTACCCCGAAGAAACAGATGTAGTGAAAAGAAGGGGCACATGCACCCCAATGTCATAGCAGCAATGTCACAATAGCCAAACTGTGGGAAGAGCCGAGATGCCCTTCAACAGATGATGGATAAAGAAGGTGTGGTCCATATATACAATGGAATATTACTCAGCCATCAGAAAGGATGAATACCCAACTGTTATGTCTACGTGGATGGGACTGGAGGGGATGATGCTAAGTGAAATAAGTCAAGCAGAGAAAGTCAAGTATCATATGGTTTCACTTATTTGTGGAACATAAGGAATAGCCTGGAGGACATTAGGAGAAGGAAGGGAGAAATGGGGGGGGGGGGCTTGGAGGGGAAGACGAACCAGGAGAGACTGTGGACTCTGAGAAACAAACTGAGGGTTCTGGAGGGGAGGGGGGTGGGGGGATGGGTTAGCCCAGTGATGGGTATTAAGGAGGGCACGTACTGCACGGAGCGCTGGGTGTTATATGCCAACAATGAATCATGGAACACTACATCAAAAACTAATGATGACTAACTATGGTGACTAACATAACAATAAAATAAAATAAAATAAAGTAAAATAAAATAAAATACCATTTTGTGGATGCTCTACTGACCAGGAGAGGTGCAAAAGGAGGGGAAGGGTTGCAGAGACTGAGCGCCAGCCCCAGCACGTTTGGCTTTACTGTTGGATTTTCTTTTTACCGTACTTACCAATGCCTTAAGATTTTTCTTTTTACCGTACTTACTAATGCCCGTTCCTGAATATTGTCTTCATTGCACAACCCCGACGGCCTGCTTTCTCTCCCGTTTCCCCATTGGATAGCTGAGCCAACAGGAAGCAAGGCTTCTGGGCGCTTCAGGACATGGTGGGCTGTGTGTAGGGTTATTTGTGGAAGCTCTAGATGGCTGGCCACTTCCCACACATCCTGGCTCTGCACTTGCACCCTTGCCACATCCGCCCCCCGGAGCACGTATCCACCATGAGGCTGAAAACCAGTGGAGGGGCTCGTCAGGGGGTCGTGGAGGGGCTCACGCCTGCTAGTGGGGACATCTGTGACAGGTCATCACCCACCCTCACATGGGTATCAGCTCCACAGGCAGGAGCTTGCATGCTGCTGGAGAAGTCTGTCCACCATCTGCAGCAGCGGATGGCACCCTCGGTCCTTGGAGGCAGGCAGTCAGGCCCCGTGCAAAGAGCAAGCATGTGAATTTCCGGTGCACCTTGTGACTGGGCATCACTGAAGTTTATTCTCGTTGTCCCTGCTGCAGGGTAGCAGGATGTGACAGCTGCAAGTGGCCCACTTGGGCAGGAGGATTAATGTGAGCTGGAGGCAGGTGAGAAGCAGGTGCCCTTCCTCTACCTCCCTAGGAGCAGGACACACATTTAGGTGTCCCTGTCTCCGCCCTGCACGCCAGGAAGGACTGCCGGTCACAGGAGAGAACTCTAGACCCTATCAGCTTGGACATGGCACCGGGGGGCCCCACAGGATCCTACTAACTGGCCTTCGTCTACCACTGTTTACCTCCACGGGGCTGATGCCTTGAAGCCTAACACACCCCAACATGTGTCCACACCATCGTGTGCTGGCTGAACACGTGTAAGCTGCGGTTCCAGGCTCCTGCTCTGAGGTCCTCATTTTCCTCGGGTCATCTCCCCCGGTACACGAGGTCTGGGTGTCGAGAACTTGTTTTTCTATTGTTGATCTCTCATCACGGGGCTCTGAGCTAAGCCCTCAGAAGGGAGCAGGCAGGTTTCCAGAGGGTCCATCCTGGTGTCCTGCATGTGGCCGTGTGCCTGTCTGCGCTCCTACCCACGAGGGTGTCCCTCCAGCTGGGTTTCCGATGGCCATCGTGCAAGTCCCAAACCCTCACGGTCCAATCTTGCTCCTGGGGAAAACAGCCAGTACCACCCAGATTCAGGGAGCGAGGCAGAGGGAAGTTGCTTGGAGAGAGGTGGGGAACTGCCAGAACCCAGGTCCACGGGGGGGAAATACTCGCCTGTGTATGTAATTTGAGGGAACTGTTGAAGACGGAACAGGGTGGTGTGTTTGTCTGTATATATAAAACAGGAAGAAGCCCCAGAATGGGAGAATGATTGTGTAACCAAGTACACGGGAAAGCACTCAGCTACTGGACACAAGGGCACCTGCAGAGTATTTTCAGGCTCTCTGAAAATACAAGAAAACACCTCCTGAGGCTGGTGTGTGACATGAACACACAGGAGAGCGCCCCTGAACCTGACCTTGGGGTCCTGCCTCTGTGTCACCTACACCACCCCCCATTTCCTCCCCTCCCCCCAATTGCAAACAGTGGATTACAGACAACGGTTAGTTTATTTACTGTGAGAACAGTCCTTACAATAAATACAATCTAGTGGTACGAACAAGCTGGGGCAGACCTTTAGGGAGGGTGACGCAAAGTCTGAACAAAGCAAAGACAAATCTCAGACCCTGGTAGCGAGAAGGTGTGTGTGGGGGGGTGCTCTCTGAGGCCTCACCTGCCCCCAGGCTGGGCAGTAAGGACTGGGGACCAGGTATGCTGAGTTCTGGGGTCAGGAGGCCCCCCAGGCCAGCGAGGAGAGAACTGTGAGGGTGACTCCAGTTGGGGGTTCTCTGAGCAGCTCGGAGGGAAACCGGGGGGGGGGGGCCTCTGTGCCTGCTCACCCCGGGGCACCAGGGACCTGCTCTATCTGAACCTCTGCAACAGGAGCCAGAAGCCCCCAGTGGTGTGTGTTCGGGGGAGGGGGGTGCTCGGGTGTCCTCCCAGCTTCCTCCGGCCTATCACCCAGTCCCTGGGTACTGCAGGGCAAGCCCGTCCCGCCCCCCATTCTCCAGGACGACCTGCACACGGGCGCGCGGGCTTGGAGCTGCCTCCTGGCCGCAGCTTTCTGGAGGGGCAGCTCCAGGGCCGCGGGGCCTGGGGGGGCGCGCGAGGCTCAGGGCCCGGCGCTGGTGAACGCGGGTGTCTCAGCGCCCTCCGCCCGGACGACAGGACCAAGCCGGCCCTGCACACGCGGGCACACACTTGCAGGAGTGAGTGCGCACCCACACATCTGCCGGGCACCGCGAGCGCTTCCCCAGCTCAGAGGACCGCAGGAGCTGCCCAGGTTCCCGAGCAGCTGGGAGGCCCCCTCACTGGGAAGCCAGCGAGTCCCCAGGCCCGCCTTTCAGCCTGCAGATGGTCATGGGGGTCGGGCTGCTGGACAGAGGCGAGAACAGGGCCCGGAGGGTCCCCGAGAAGGGGGTCTCGGGGAAGGCGTACAAGAGGGAGCCGTCGGTGGCGCTGTAGAAGGACAGATGTCCGGCCTCATAGTCCAGGAAGATGCCCACGCGCCGCGGTGGGTCCCGGAGGGGGGCGAAGGCCCGCTCGGAGGAGTTGTAGTAGCTGCCTAGGAACACCAGGATCCAGAACCCGTTGCCCGCGAACAGCTCACCCTTCTCCTTGCGGTTGGCGTTCTCCCTGCACACGCCCAGCGCCCAGCTGGCCCGCTCTCCCACCTCCACCTCCCAGTAATGGCGGCCCGAGGTGAGGGGCTCCCGGCCCAGCACGCAGGGCCCGGGGTCGAACCGCTCGGGGCTGTCGGGCAGGGCCTGCCGCAGGTCCCCCCGCCGCACGCTCTTCCTGTCTTCCGACAGGACCAGCTCGGGGTTGGCGGTGTCGGGGTCCAGGGTCACGTCCCCTGCAGACGGAGCAGAGGTCGCCCCGTGAGCCGGCAGGCCGGCCCGTGCACCCCTGCCTGCGCGCTGAGCATGCCCCATGATGCTCCGTCTGAAAAAATCACCTAACGGCTTGCCCCCCCGCAACTGGGAACGTTCTAGAAAGCGGTCCGTGCTCCCCTGCGATGCGCCCTCCTTTAGAGGACTGAAGAAACCCCAGGGACTTCCTACATCTACCTTCAGTTCCTGGAGCCTGCGGCACTCCCCAGGCCTGGGGGGCACGCCGGCGCTCCGGCACCCCTCGGACCCCGGGGGCAGGGCGGTCGGGTCTCACCTCGGCCATCCCTGCACGCGTCAGCCCACAGCCCCTCCCCCCATGGGGGGTTTCTGTGAACCGGGAGCCTAGGTTCGCTCCTCCTGCAGACCCACCGGGGCCCCGCGAGCGCGCAGGCGTCGGGACTACACGGCACCCACCTCGGAATCTGCGCAGGGCCTCCAGCAGCCCCGGAACCCTGCACACCGTCCTCATCTCCATGGGTACCACCTCAGGCGGCTGCAGCTTCACATCCTGGACCCTGCAGGGGTGGTGCAGGCGTCACCCCCAGGGCCGCCCCACCCTGCGCCCCGCCCACCTTCCCGGGGAGAGGCCGCGGCTCCTACCTGCGCAGGGTGTCCCTGATGTCCTGTGGGAGAGACACACGCGGCATCAGCGCCTGTCCCCGGATCCTCTGATCCGCCCCACGTCCCGGCCACCAGTGCCCCCAAACCCTTGTGCTGCCCGCTCTGCAGACACACACACGTGACGAGAACCCACGCAGGGGCTGTCCTGCCATGTGCAGCTCAGACACGGGGACCCTCCAAAGAACTCTGGGCACGGCCAGCCCTGCAGACCTGCCCGCACTCCCTCAGCACACTCAGAGGATACAGCGCCTCGGCCCCCGGCTCACCCACCCAGAGTCCCCAGCACCCCTGGGTGGTGGCACAGGCGGGAGGGGTCCTGCACCCCCAGCGGGGAGCCATGCCTGTGTTGGCCCAGCGCTTCCCGCCTCCCAGGGCTCACTGGTGCCTGGTCCCACGCACCTGCCCGCCTGCCCTCTCGGAGCCGTCGACTCACACCCACCTTCCAGGTGAGGCCTCTCCACTTGGATGTTCTGCTCTCCCATAGTGACACATACAAGCCTTTCACTCAGCGTCACAAACTGACCGTGTCCCTCGCATCAAAATGTTGGAGGCCCAACCCCCCGGAACTCAGAATGAGGCTGTATTTGGAGATGGGGTCTTTACAGAGGTGGTTAGGGTATAAGGTCACTAGGGTGGTCCTGGATCCCGCATGACTGGAGTCCTTACCAGAAGAGGGGATCAAGGAACAGACAGGCCGCCGACCACGTGAGGACACGGGCAGGAGAGGCGTCGGAGGAACCAGCCCCACTCACGCCCAGATCTGTGACTTCTCGCCCCCAGGACAGGGACACAATAAATGTGTGTTGTTCAAATCTCCCAGCCTGTGGTATTTGTTAGCAGCCTGAGCTGACTGGGACATTCAATTACTTAGAACACTGGCTATTGATGGGAAGACCAAAGGCTTTGGTCTTCTTAGAACCCCTGAGAACAGCAGGTACCTGGCCGGTCCACACCGTCAATCACAGGCGGCCCATCTGCGGTGATTTTACCCATGCACCAGCCATCATGCCAGACCCCAGGGTGCAGAGGTAAGTAAGACATGGTGCCTATAGAGGGTTTCCCTCGAGGTGGGAGATCTCCACACACGAGTGATGGTCTCTGTGTGGGTTGGTTGGCAGGAGGGTACAACAAGACACATGAGGCCTCAAAGGAAAAGGGAGAATGCAGGTTTCTGAAGATACAGTGAGGGGGATAGTGCAGGACTGGAAGGGACATGTGCAAAGGGCCTGGGGCACAAGGAGCTTGGTGTGGGCAGCAGGCAAAGCAGAAACAGCCTGTCCTTGGTAGTTTCGTGGGGTGGGTGGCCCACCCTGGGGAGCTGGGAAGTGAAGGGGATAGTCCTGGTTGTCACAGGCCAACCCACTCCGGGACCGTGTGTGTGGACACGCCACACCAGACCCTCCCTGCCCTGAGGGTCCTGCGGGGGTCCTGACCTTAAGGACAGGGGTTGGCCTCCATGTACACCACCTGGCCCCTGGGGAGACACATGTTCCTTTAGGAAAAGGCTCTGCACCTACACAGGATGGCTCCAGGGCGAGCCTGGAAAGGAAGCTGCGACCCAGGGTGTGGCCTCCTGAAGTCACCCGAACCCTCACTTCCTCTGTCTGTGGGGGCACACCCCCTGCCCACCCCAGGTGCCAGAACCTGACCCGGCCACTCCCTGTGGTGGGCCTCCGCCAAGCACTGAGGTCCGACTGTATGGGCACACCTGACCTCCCCTATTCCCATCAGTCAGTGGGGGGCAGGGGGCTGCCCAGGGCTGCTGTCCTGCCCCTCCATGCAGCAGACCCCACCTCTGCGCCCAGCACAGGCAAGGGGAAGCCCTGAGGCTGGGCGGTGGTGAGGAGAGGGGTGAGGGGGACTCTTCCCTGCAGCTACCCACCCAGGCGAGGACCCCAGGTCAGGAGCGGTGAGCACGTAGGGGTGAGGGCAGTGGGAAGCAGGTAGGGGGCGGTGGCGAGCAGATGGGAGCAGGGAGGGGCAGCGGGGGCACAGGTGGTCACTTTTAGTATGAAATCCAAGAGTGCAGATGTCCCGCACACTGGACATCTCAGCTGAGACCCCAAATCACGTTTCATACAGACCTGAGGTTCTCATCTCACTTCTGGGGCCCACCCCTCCTCTTTCCAGGACCTCCACTTCCTCTGGCTTCTCCAGCACCACTCATTTCCCCTGACCTCCTTGGCTGGCCACCCAGACCCCACCTCAGTGACCACAGCCTACTTCTGCCGACTTCCCTCACTCCCCGCCAGACACTCGCCTGGGGTTCTTCCTGTTTCCCAGGCCGTAAACCGCCCGAGGTCTCAGCAGCGGTGGAAGGACCAAGGTCAAACCCCAGGAGGGCCGTCAAGAGCCTCTGCCTGGTCCCGGAAGGTCTGCTCAGCTCTGGGACTCAGGAGGGCCACCCCCAGTGGGAAGTGCCCTGGGCTGCGCACATAGCATCCTCACGCCTTCCTGGGGCAGGGGTCAGGAGCCAGGCAGAGCCTCCGGGCGACACGGGGCTGATGCAGGGCTCCGACGGGGCACCTGCCAGCCTTTCTTCTCCATACAGTGGACCCGAACCTTTGGAGCCAGCCTGGTGACCCATGGACCCTGGATGCCACCCAACACGCAGGCCCGCCCGAGCGCGAACGGGCTCCAGGAACGGCCCTCGAAATGCTGGCGGGGTTCGGGATCTGCGTCCACAACCACAGCTGCAGTCACACGAGGGGTACCTGCCCTGGCGAGCCTGCCCCCGCCTTTCCCGGGAACGCGCGTGCAGGCGCGCGGTGCGGCTCACCTGCAGCAACCCCAGCGCCGGCAGCTGGCAGCGCCCCTCCAGCTCAGCGATGAGCTGGGCCAGCTGGGCGCTCTGCTGCCCCAGGCGGGCCGCGCTGTCCCGCAGCGGGGGCAGCACCTCCAGCTCTTCGTCCTCCAGCCTCCGCAGCAGACGCCGCTCATCCTCTGCAAGCAGCCGGCGCAGCCGCTCGAACTCCGCCAGCACGTTCTGCCGCTGGCTCTCCACCATCTTCTGCGGGCGGGCGGACAGCACAGCTGAGGGCCTGCCCCACCTGCTCCCCGCGCCCCGGCCCACGGCCCGCCCCAACCTCAGCCCTGACGCGGGGTTTACGCAGGGTCCGGGACAGGGCTCCCTCCTCTTGGGCAGCGCGATGCTGAGGGCCGCAGTGTCCCTCCGCGGGGGCTCAGGTGCCGGCCACTCCCCACCCGCGACCTCGGGCTCGGGGCCACCTGCCTGCCACAAGGCACAGGTCTCCTCAGCCTGCGCCTGGAACAGCAGTGCATCCTCCATTTGCTTCCGCAGATGCTCCAGGGACTTCTCCAGCTTCCCCTGCGGGAAAGCGAGACCACAGTGACCTTTGCTGCGTGGGCCCAGTTCCTGCTCGCGTCAACGGTCAACGCCCGCAGAGCCTGAAGTCGGCTGGCGGGAACCACAGTCGTGCGCATGACCCGCGGACAACCTCAAATTAGCCAGCCAGGGCACAGCCCAGACACCCAGGCCCCCTTGCCAGAATGCCGTCTCCTGACCTCCCCCTAATCCCAGCCCCCTTACTTCTCCACCCTGCTCTGGGCTCTCTGTAGGCCCCTAGCCAGTGCAGCCCTGCCTGACTATACGCTCTGTCCGTCGTCTAGCTGGACCCAGGCCTGGGAGGTGGTGCTTTCGGGACCCAGCACCCCAGGGTATGCGAATATCAGGTGCAGCTCGCCCGGGGGGGCAGGTAAAGACAGTCTGCTGGGCATCCCCAGGACGAAGACCAGCTGGGCGCTAGCACCATGAAGGGGGTCGGAATGTGCCACCCCCGAGTAGGCCACTTTTGACACAGGGACGATTTGGAGCGGTCACAGGAAGGGCCCTCTGCCCTCCTTTCTGCCTCCGTCTGTACCAGGAAGGGGAGAGCACTCAGCACAGGTGACTCTTCTACTCAGATAGCCCTGATCTTCCATCAGTTCCCCCCCACCCCAGTCCTTAGGTCTTCCTGGTGCTAGAAGCCCAAATCCCTTTCCTTTCTCTAGCCCCTGCTCCCCAGTTTATTATTCGATGTGAAAATGGAACATAAACTCAGTCCAACTGGGTCTTTCACTTCTTCTCTGTGAAGCCCCTTGTATCTATAAGATTGAAAAGACTAACATAAAACTGTACATCTTCTCACTTGTTACTCTGCCTTTAATTTGCAAGCCTCGTGGAGCAAACCTAACAGGTTAGAGAAAAAGGGTGTGTGCCCCCTACAATAGGAAGGGTAAGTGCTGCCCCAAGGGTCTGTATCGGGCCAGCTGGGGGGTGCCTCTGGAGAGCTGCTGGCCACTCTCTGCCCTCATGATAACTTTCCGCTCAGTGACAGGAGTGCGCACTTGCTGGGCTGACACAGAGGGTGGGGTATCCCGCACGTGTGTTGTGCCCTGGAGTCAGAAGCAAGACTATGAGATCTGTCACAACGAGTCCATTGATGCAGATCGGGTACCAGTTTGTTCTGGGTCCCAGAACTTGTTCTGTAACAGCGACAAAGTGGCCAAGCACTGACTCAATTGCCAAACCATGTCCCTGGTGCACCCCAGCACACACAGGCTCCTGGCCGGGAAGCAAATGCAAACCACATTCACAAAGCTAGAAGGGTGCCACCCAGGCACTCCATACCTCGGTTCCAGGAGTCCCGAGGTCCAGTGAGCAATGCAGATAGCGACCAGGGCAGTGTTTGCCCCGAGGCTCTCGGCAGTGGGGTGAGGGTGGGTTTGGATTTTAAAGAAATGCATTTCCTGAACAGATGGAGGCATCTCAGCCTAGAGTCAAAGCGGGGCTGATCCCTGGCATGTCGGATGGCAGAAGTGGCCCCAAGTATCCCACTCACCAAGCCTGGTGGCTGCAGCAACCCTGGCACCTGACCCCCAGGGCAATGGCTCCGTCCTCCACCCATCCTGGCCTGGCTGACTTCCCACAGCCCAGCCTTGCCCACAACCCTCTGAGGGCTGAGGCCTGGTCTGTCTACCTCCCTACGAGACCAGCTACCTCTAAGGTTCTCCTCCTGCTTTCTCCTGCTCTGAGCTCCATCCCTGCCAATGGTCAGTCACACCTGCCCGGTCCCTCCAGACTCCCACCATGTGAAGTCCTAGCAGGGCCTGCGCCTCCCAGAGCGCGCCTCTCCCTGATCTCCGGGCTGGTGGCCCCGTCCCAGGAGGGTGCGGGTTTGGGACTGGCTGCACGCACACCCTCTGTACACCACCCCCCCCCCACGCCCCGCGCCTCCGGCCAGGCCCCGCCCCGCACCTTGAGGTCGTCGGCCGCGTCCTGCAGCGGGCGCACGCGGTGCGTCCAGTGCTCCCCCGAGCGCTCGCAGGCCGCGCACAGCAGGCGCAGCTCGTCGCCGCAGAAGGCGGCCAGCGGCTCGCGGTGCGCGGCGCACACGCCCTGCGGGACGGGCGACGGCGGGTGCAGGCGCCGCGCCATCTCGGCCATCTTGGCGAGCGGGCGGTTGGGCCGCAGGTTCCTCTGCGGGGACAGCTCGCGGCACTCGGGGCAGGCGTACGGGCCCTCGGGCTGGCCCCAGCAGCGCCGGATGCACTCGCGGCAGAAGTTGTGGCCGCAGTCGGTCATCACCGGGTCCGTGAAGTAGTCAAGGCAGATGGCGCAGGTGGCCTCCTCCTGGAGGTTGGTGGACAGGTCGGGGGCGGCCATGGCGCCGCTGGGGCGGAGGAAGGCGGCGCTCTCCGCCGGGTCGGGCGGTGGCCTCCGTCGCCGGGACTCTGGAGAGCGCGCGGGGACGCGAGGGCTCCGGAGACGCGTGGCGCAGGGCGCAGGGTGCGGGGCAAGGGGGGGTTCCGGGGGACGCGGGGTTCAGGCCACCTGAGGTCACGAGGTTCAGGGCACCGGGGGACTCGGGACTCAGGGCTCCGGGGACGCGAGGCGCAGGGCACCGGGGGTCGCGGCACTCAGGGCTCCGGGGACGCGGGGCGCAGGGCTCCCCGACGCGGACAGGAAGAGGAGCCGCGGCGGAAGCAGGAAGCAGCTGGTTTTTTTTTTTTTTTTTTTTTTTCCTCCTTTGGAACAACCCGCTTTAGCCTCGGATTGGCCGCGGCCTGTCACGCGGCCCGCGGGCCGGACAGAATTGGAGGCTGTTCACCCGGTGACCTCGCGGCGGCGCTGCCGCTGCCTGCGCGCGCGCTGGTAGCTCCAGGTCACTGCTCCCTCGCGTCCGAACCAGTTGCAGGACCCGGGCCATCGGGGCGCCCCGCACGTTCACCGGGTTCCCCGCTCAGCACAGCGACTGCGAGGACGAGGGGGGCCTGAGGCTGCGGCGGCGAGCCCCAAGCCGTGCCCAGTGCGCCCCTGGGCCGGGCCCGATCGGGATGCGTGGAGGGAGGGGCTCGGCCTGCGGAGACTCTGGGCTGGTTGGGGAGGGAAGGCATACCCTGGGGGGGGGGATTCGGGTGCCCGGCCGGCCGCAGGCTTGTGAGTGCGCCTGAAACTGCAGAGGACGGCGGGTGGAGAGGAGTCTCTCCCACCCGTGACCCCTACTCTGAATTGCGCCCCGGCTTGTGCAGCTTAAACTCCCTTGAGGTTTATAGGGATCAGTGTGGAAAGTTTCATTTTCCCATCACCCCCCCCACACACACACACACACACCCGCGCAAGGTGCAAGCATGGAATGTATGGAAGACAGAGCAGGTGGACCCTGGAAGTCGCGGCTCTACGTAGAATAACCCGAAGGACAGCAGAGCCAGTGCGCGGGCTCCATCCCTAGGTGGGCGCGGGTATCCCAGGGACAGCTTTTAAAGGCAAACACGCCACACCGCGCCTGGTACTGGATGTCCTTACTCAGAATCGATCCACTAGGAAACTCAGCGGCTTTTCAGAGTTTCCTTTATGAAACACGTGTGAATATCCTCTCTTAACATTTAACTGCCTTAATCGGGATTATATTTCATCTTTGTGAAACCGCCAGAGGTAAGCCTGGCAGGTGGCCTGCGCTGAGCTGGGCCACCTCACCTTCCCGTGAAACCAGGGCCACCCTCACTGCCCCAGCCTCTACCCCTATCCCTTCACCCACAAGGTCACTGGAGAGATGACCATCTGGCCTGATTTGAGGGCCCCGAGGCAGAAGAAAGTTTGCAGGGGGCCGGAGAGTTCAGGCTGGGTGTAGGTGTGCAGGTGGGACCCATCCTTCAGGTTGTAGAAGGACACGTCCCCTGCCTTGAAGTCCAGGAAGACCCCTATGTGGCTGGGGGGCTCGGCCAGCGTGACAGGGGTCGGGGCAGATGTGACCGGCAGGTACTTCTTCTCCTTGCACAGCTGCACCACCCAGAACCCGTTTTCAGGGGACTTGGGGACCCTGTCCCTGCGGCTCACGTTGTCCCTGCACACGCCCAGCGCCCAGAGTGCGTCACCGGTGAGGTTCATGCCCACCTCCCAGTAGTGCCTTCCCGAGGAGAAGGTCTCCCGGCCCACCGCGCTGGGGTAGGCCAGGAATCTGTCCTTGCCGTGGGGCGCGCCCTCCAGTGGAGTA
The DNA here is from genome assembly GCF_009762305.2 of Zalophus californianus. Classification (NCBI taxonomy): domain Eukaryota; kingdom Metazoa; phylum Chordata; class Mammalia; order Carnivora; family Otariidae; genus Zalophus; species Zalophus californianus. The sequence goes on from NC_045599.1 coordinate 683,422, forward strand.
GTCAGGTAGCGCTTCTGGCGGCTCTCGTACAAGAGGAAGTAGGGGTATGCGGTGGCGGGGTCGGGCACCACATCCTCTGCAGACAGGCCAGGGGCCATGGCAAAAGGGGGCCGGATCATCCCTGCCGTCGCTGACCATCCCCTAGGCCTCCCCAAGGCTGAGTCCAGCGGTGAGCCTGGGTCCCTGCGTGGGCCCCTACCCCACCTGTCCGTATTAGTGGTGCTGAGGAGATGGCGGTCAGGGGGCCGTTTGGGCATCTCCAACTGTGTCCCCATAGGAACAGAATGGAGAGCATGGCCCTGGAGCAGAAGCTCAGGGCCCAGAGCGTGGCTGTCCATTACGGAACGGTTGCCCCAACTGGGGGCTCCCGCTGAGTGACTAGGGGCAGGGCGGGGAGTAGCCCAGAGCACCGGGGCCCCTGCTTACCTTGAAAACTCTTGAGCACCTCTATCTGCCTGGGGACCCTGCAGACCGTCCTCAGCACGGTAGGGGTGGCCTCCGGGTACTGAACACTCAGGCTGTTCTTCCTCCAGTGGACACAGGTCTCACTGCCCCTCTGGCCCCACGCGGAGCCCCTCCCTGCGCCCATCACTGCCAACCCCGCAGGTGGCCACGTACCTGCTCAGGAGCTCCTTCGTGTCCTGAGAGACAGGGAGCAGGGACGGAAATAGGCAAGGCCTCATGAGGAATGTGGGGTGTCATGGCTGCATTTCTGGTCTGCAGAGCTAGAAGGGCTTTATGATGTTCCCCTGGGGCCCCGTACCCACTTTCCAGAGCGCCACCCTGCCGTGGCCGCACACAGGAATCCTCCACCTCTGGCCACGAGGCCCCCTGCTGTCCCCCTGTAACTGAGGGCGCTGGACGCTATCCCGCTCACGAGGGGTGCTGAAGGCATGGGGCGGCGACGGCGGTGGGGGCACGTGACCGGTGACCATCAAATGGGGCCTTTTGTACTTCAGACGTCTGCCTATTAGCCTGCAGACCAGCCGCTTTCTAATGGAAGACAAAACGTTCCCCAAATTTTGGGCAACTAACTTGTCTGCAGCAGGTGGCTCCCTGGGCCCAAGGCCCACGGGAGCTCAGGACGACAGACAGACCCTGGGACCGACCCAGGCAAGCAGGATGTCCGGCGCTTTGCAGGCGGCATCTGCCTCTGGTGTCTAAACACGCCTGTGCGTGTGTGCGAAATCTTATCTGTTGCCGTGGATCCCTGTGCTTGACAACTTTCCCACCTGTCGGCCACTGTCACCCCCCGCCGTCAGGGCCTCGCTGGGCCAGTGAGCCCTCGCCCCCCTCACCGGCCGTGGGCTAGGAAGCGAAGTGACACAGTCTGCGGGCCTGGGGCCTGGACAGACTGTCCTCCAAATGCATACGCCGGGGCCCTAGCCCCCAGGGCCCCAGAAGGTGGCTGTATTTGGAGATGGGGTCTTTACAGAGGGGGTTACAGTACAGTGAGGTGACTGGGGTGGGCCCTGACCTCAGAAGATCGGTGTCCTTGCAGGAGGCGGGGTTTAGGACACAGACACACAGAGGGACTGCCCTGTGAGGACACAAGGAGGAAAGAGGCCTCGGGAGGAACCAGCCCCGCCCACACCTGGAGCTCAGACTCCCAGCCCCCAGGACAGGGAGAGAGTCTGTGTGTTGTTGGGGCCTCAGGCCTGTGGTCTTTGTTATGCAGCCTCAGCTGACTGAGTCAGAGCCTTCCCTGTTGATATTTGTTTTGCAGTCAGCGGCCCTGACCACACCTGGGCTTGAGCTCCTCCCCCACCAGCCAGGTGAGCAGGGGTGCTGAGGGCCCCCCTCCCCCACCAGCCAGGTGAGCGGGGGGGGGGGGGGGTGCTGAGGGCTCCCCTCCCCCACCAGCCATGTGAGCGGGGGTGCTGAGGGCTCCCCTCCCCCACCAGCCAGGTGAGCAAGGTTGCTGAGGGTTCCCCTCCCCCACCAGCCAGGTGAGCAGGGGTGCTGAGGGTTCCCCTCCCCCACCAGCCAGGTGAGCAGGGGTGCTGAGGGTTCCCCTCCCCCACCAGCCAGGTGAGCAGGGGTGCTGAGGGCTCCCCTCCCCCACCAGCCAGGTGAGCAGGGGTGCTGAGGGCTCCCCTCCCCCACCAGCCAGGTGAGCAGTGGTGCTAAGGGCTCCCCTCCACTGCCAGGTGAGCAGGGGTGCTGAGGGTTCCCCTCCCCCACCAGCCAGGTGAGGGGGGGTGCTGAGGGCTCCCCTCCCCCACCAGCCAGGTGAGCGGGGTTGCTGAGGGCTCCCCTCCCCCACCAGCCAGGTGAGCGGGGTTGCTGAAGGCTCCCCTCCACTGCCAGGTGAGCAGGGGTGTTGAGGGCTCCCCTCCACTGCCAGGTGAGCGGGGGGTGCTGAGGGCCCCCCTCCCCCACCAGCCAGGTGAGCGGGGGGGGGTGCTGAGGGCTCCCCTCCCCCACCAGCCATGTGAGCGGGGGTGCTGAGGGCTCCCCTCCCCCACCAGCCAGGTGAGCGGGGTTGCTGAGGGCTCCCCTCCACTGCCAGGTGAGCAGGGGTGTTGAGGGCTCCCCTCCACTGCCAGGTGAGCAGGGGTGCTGAGGGCTCCCCTCCCCCACCAGCCAGGTGAGCAGGGGTGCTGAGGGCTCTCCTCCCGCACCAGCCAGGTGAGCAGGGGTGCTGAGGGCTCCCCTCCCCCACCAGCCAGGTGAGCAGGGGTGCTGAGGGATCCCCTCCACTGCCAGGTGAGCCGGGCGTCTGCCTCACCTGCAGCATCTGCAGGGGTGTGTGCTCGTCCCTGTCTTCCAGTGTCAGCAGGAGCCTCTCCAGGGCATGGCTCTGCTTCTCCAGTGTGGCTGCGCTCTCCCGCAGCCTGGCCACTACCTCGCCCTCCTGCTTCAGGGCCTGGAGGAGGCACTGCTCCTTCTCGAGCAGGAGGAGGCCCATCTTCTCAAACTCCAGCAGGATGCGCTGCCTGTGCTCATTCACCTTCACCTGCCGGGGGGCGGGGGGGGGCAGCGGATGTGAGGCACCACCTGGGGACCTGCTGCCCCAGGTGTCCACTCTCTTCCTGGCCAGCCGCACCCACCAGCTTGGATGCTGGCAGCCCTCCACCCCAGGGCCCTGACGACCCCCAGAAAATGAGCCGTCCCTGGAGGGGTGGGAGTGTCTGTGGGGTACCAGGCGGGGTCCCAAGCAGCAGCATGCGGCCATGCGCGGGCCCTCCGTCCCCTGTCTGTGACGCGGCCAGCCTGGGCCAAGCACACGTCCTGGATCCTGATTCTAGCGGGGCCTCCGAGCTCTGGGTGTGTTCTCATCCACACAGGACAGCGATCTCCCCCCGCCCCCCACCCCATGGGGCTGCTGTGTGCGCACACCCCAGCCCCCAGCACCTGCCTGCCACTCGGCCAAGGTCTGTTTCTCCCTGGCCTGCAGCTTCCCCAACTTCATCATCTCCTCCCGAAGGTACCCCATGTCCGCCTCCAACTTCAACTGTGGGACACAGACAGCAGCATGTGGGGTCAGGGCCCCTCACACCCTGGCATCTGGACGGCATCCCCTGAAGCTGCACCCCCGTCAAAGAACACCGTGAGGGGGTGCTGGGGGTGGACACACGCCACCCAAAACGTGCCGCTTTGCAACAGTTATTTTGGGCTGGAACCAATCGAGAAGGAACAGCGGCAAAAAGACACCCTCCCAGGGCTCGCCTTTTCTGACTGAGCACCCAAACTTCTGAGAAGTGAGAGGAGCCATGAATCCCCTCTCCTGGGAAGTTTTATGGCCGAATAGGAAGAAGGACCTGTACAGGCGCCAAGATGCACCTGCACTAGCGCTCCTTCTCATCCATGAGTTTCCCAGTATTCAGTGCCTGCGGCGGTTTGCATGTACCCTCCCAAGGTCATGTGCTGAATCCTAACCCCAGCCCCACGGTGTGAGGATGGGGGCGGGGAGGGCGGGGCGGGTGCTGAGGCCCCGAGGGTGGAGCCCCCAGGAGCGGGATTAGTGCCCTCGAGCCTCCCGCCCAGTGAGGACACAGGGCAAAGACTGCCCCCCAGGAACCAGGGCGCGCTCTCTTCCCCAGCGGTGCTGGATCCCTGACTGGATGGACCCGGGTAGGGCCTTCTTCAGCCTGGACTCCCGAATAACCGTGGCCTGGCTGCCCACGCGGCTGTGGGAGCACACAGACACTCGCCACGCGGTCCCACACGTGGGCGGCTGGTTATGGTAGCCTTCCCACCTGCCTTCGGACACATGCACTTGGCCCCCTCCCGCATTCCCCTGCCCCCAGCCCCGGATCCACCTTGTACTCCTGCACCGCCTCCTCGACGGGGACCACCCTATGGGGCCGGTTCTCCCAGGACTCGCTGCAGACGACACAGATGGGGCTCTGGTCATCCTCACAGAAGAGTCTGAGCAGCTCCTGGTGCACACTGCACAGGTCCCGGCTCTGGAAGGCTGGGTGCTGCCGCACCATCTCGGCCACCTTGGTCAGCCCGCGGTTGGGCCGCAAGTTCCTCTGGGGCGACAGCTCGCGGCACTCGGGGCAGGGGAAGGGGCCCCTCCACTTCCTGCCCCCCTTCCTGCCTTTGGCCTTCTCCCAGGTTAGCCGGATGCACTCGCGGCAGAAGTTGTGGCCACAGGTGGTCATCACGGGATCCGTGAAGTAGTCGAGGCAGATGGAGCCTGTGGCCGCCTCCTGGAGGTTTCTGGCAAGGCCCAAGGCATCCATGTCTCCTGGGGAAGGGATACAATGTCCCTCACACCCTCCTCCAAGGAGCCCTGTCTTTGGCTGGCCCCACCCACGTTAGGGAGAATCATGCTAAGCTGGTTTAGAGTGCCCCCCAATATGTATGACCTATTTCCTTAGCCCCCCACTGACGTGTGTAGAGCAAGAGCAAGAATCCTGTTAGGCCAGTCTGGCAAGAATCCCCCTCCCCATGGCACCTCTTCGTGATTTTCCATCACTGACCTGCCCCCCCCCCCCGTCTGCTCTTTGGCCATAAATCCCGACTTGTGCCCCCTATTTGACATGACCCAGTTCTCTGCAGGGATCTCTTTCCGCCTATTGCAATAACCCTGAACAAAGTGTTTCTGCTGTTCTAACTCTGGACCATCTGTGGTCTTCCTTGACAAGGTGTTGTGCAGAAAAGACAGTTGCGTGTGCATGCATGCCCAGAACATAGACACATGAACACAGGTGCAACCGCAACTGTGTGCGCACACCCCACACGCTGAGGCCTGCACACACGGTATGCACACATGCACTCACACAAAGACTGCCCACATGCACAGGGCACGTGCACACGCACACATGGTATACACGCATGCACACATACACACATGCATAGGGCACGCACACACGGTATACAGACATGCACAGGGCACGTGCACACATACACACACATGCACAGGACACAAGCACACGCACACATGGTATGCACACATACACAGGGCACGTGCACACGCACACACGGTATACACACATGCACAGGGCACGTGCACACATGCACACGGTATACACATGCACACATATACAGACATGCACAGGGCACGTGCACACACGCACATGCTATGCACACACACAGGGCTCATACACGCGCACAGAGTTTGGCCTGCCACTACCCCTGACCTCATGCCCTGGAGGTCCAAAGCCGCCTAGGCGGGTCACCGGGGGCTACTGGAGCCCTGTCAGAGGCTGGATTTGCACATCATTCCTGGGCTGCACGCCCTACCCCAGCCCCAGTTTCTGCAGTCATCTGAAGGGGTGGGGGCTGGGTGCCTCAGACATTCCACGGTCCCTGACAGGGGTTTCAGTTTATCTGGAGCTGTCTCTGCAGAGACTTTGGGGTCAGTCTCGCTCTCAGCTCTCAGCCACCCCGAGGTGCACTCCTGCACACCCAGCAGAAGCAGGGGAAAGCGCGGCAGTCTGGTGGGTTGGGGGTCCGGCTCCAGGGGGAGCCCGGGTCAGTGACGACGGACAGGCCACCCTCCGTCCTTGCTCCTCTGTCAATGCGGGGGTCGGGTGGGGAAACCAGTTCGCCGTCTGCTTCCACTTTGGAACCATCTTCAAAGCGGGGTCTGCTACTGGGCCAGCAGTGCACGCGGTCCCGACCTGAGCCTCAGGGCCCACAGGGTGACCACCCGCCGGCCCCGGGGTCTTGAGGAACTGGTACTTACCGGGGAGGGGGCCGCGGGCCGCACCTCGAAGGGCGTCCGCAGCCAAGCGCGCAAACAGCGCCCGGGAAAGCCTGCGTTTGCGTGCTGACGACCATCGGAACGATGGCCACGGGGGCGCAGGGGGCCGCGGGGGGCGCAGGGCTTTGTGGCGTCAGCAGGGGCGGGGGCGGGGGTGTGAGTTGTCAGCAGCCTGAGGGTGGGGGCGGGAGCCTCTTGACAGGCAAGGGCGAGCGCAGAGTTGGCGGGGGTGGGGGGGTGGGAAGTAGGGGGTTCTGGCAGCGGGGGTGGGGGGTGGGGAGGGCATGGTCGGGACTGGATGGGGAGACGGCATGGGCCAATCCGGAGGATCTTTCTGAGAGGTAGGAGAAAGGGGGGTGTGGGCCTGCGGGGTGGAGGGGAGCCGGATATGGATCCCCAGTGCAGAAGACTAGAGAGGAAGAGAGCAAGTCTGGGCGTTGGGCGAGGTGAAGGGGTTGAAGGGGTCTCTGCAGGGGAGTGGGTAGATGAAGGGGGTCGCGGGGGGTGGCAGCAGGGTGGGTGCCCCATTGGGGGAGATGAAGGGAGGGCGCCCCGTTGGGGGAGGTGAAGGGGTCGCTGGGTGGGGGAAATGAAAATGGGGGTCGCGCCGTTTGGGGAAGTGGGGTGTCTGGGGGGAGATGAAGGGGGTTACCCCGTTGGGGAAGATGAAGGGGTCACTGGGTTTGGAGAAAATAACAGGGATCGCCCCGTTGGGGGAGGTGAAGGGGTCGCTGGGGGGCAGATGAAGGGGGGTCGCCCCGTTGGGGGAGGTGAAGGCCTTCTCAGCCAGGCCTGCAGCGGACCTACCTCTCTGGTGGTGGCTTCGCTAGTGGTCAGAGCCGGCTAGAGGGGAGGGGGCGGCATCCAGATCCAGGGGTAGGGAAGGAGGGGCCAACCGGAGGGGTGGGGGGGCTCCAGGCGGGGTCGACCCCTTGGGGTGTTGCCACCGCGGGAGGTGGCTTTGGCGGGTCGCTGCCCCCAACCCCGACCTAGCCCTGGCTGGTGGCTGCATGCCCCCAAGTCCTGGGTCCTGGGGGAGCGGACAGATGAGGGAACTGAGCCTGGGCCCCCACAGGAGGGCGGGAAAGCAGTTGTGCGGGTGTAGACGCACGCTGGAACCGTCTGGCCGCTCATCCCGTGTATGTGTGAGTGTGTGTGCGCGCGCGCGCGCGCCTGGGCAGTGCAGGGAGGAGGGGCGACAACTTGCTGATTCTAATCTCCCCTCCAGGAGGCCCTGACCCCTCTGTTGTCCTTTCCACCGGAAGGGCGGAGGGTTCTCTTTCATTTTAGGACATGGAGTCACAGAATGTTTAAAACTTTAATTAAAATTTTCAGGAAAGCACACAAGAAAGCAATGGATCCCATACTAACACCTTTTAGGGTGGTTGCTGTATCTGTCGTCCTGTCTTGTCTTGAAGGAAGAATGTTTGTGTTGTTTGAGCAAACCCCAGACACCCCTGCACTCACCTCCACCTGCTGCTTCCTGTAGGGCAGGAAATATCTGGAGCCCCCCCCCCCCCCCCCGCCCCCGGTTGCACTGACAGCAGACCGAGTATCCGGAGAAAATACTGCCTGTATTTTGCATGCATTGGGAGCCCGCAAAGGAACTAGCCGGCTTGTTAAATGGTAGAAGGCTTTTCAGAACGTGAGGTGTATGCCTGACTTAGTAGGGGAAATGGAGGGGAGCAATGGCCTCTATGGGTCCAATGAGCAGGTCCGTCTAGGAAAGGCAAGTGGGTTTTGAGGAGAACGGGAGCTAAGAAAGCTTGTGATTTTGCTTGTCTGTACGGCTATGGGTGGTCCATCTCCTTCGGGTGGGAAGCCGCTCCCAGAGGGGTTGAGGGCAGCCTCACTTCCCAGACCTTGCTTTTAGTCTAACAAGCGACGCTCCCAGGAGGCTTTCTTTTGCATCTGTTGGATCTCAAGTGTCTTTATCTTAAAATAATGCGGCGATTCTGGGGTCTGGAGTGGCCCCCACACTTCCCACACATCTCCAAAAGTGTGTTTCTCGCATAACCACCACACACAGTAATTCCTTGTTGTATTTGCCCTCTGGTCCTTGCCCAGACTCCACCTGTTACCTTAACACTGACTGTTAAAAAAGTTGGTTTGAATCAGGATCCAAACAAGGTGATGAGGTCTTTTAGGACTTTAGATCGGTACTGTTCCTCTTCTTTTCCTTACGTACTTTTCCTCATCCTTCATCACCTAAATGCCGGTGACTGCAGGCCTCAGGGCAGGTGTCCTATGAGTCTGTCACCTTGCTTCTTTAGAGTGTTCCTGATGTTATCCCTCCATCCTGGGAACGCCTTGCCAAAGGAGGTTTGCTTTATTTTTTTAAAAGATTTTATTTACGTATTTGAGAGAGAACACGTGAACAGAGGGGAAATGCAGAGAGGAGAGGGAGAAGCAGACTCTCTGCTGAGCAGGGAGCCTGATGCGGGGCTCGATCCCAGGATGCTGGGATCACAACCTGAGCTGAAGGCAGACACTTCACCATCTGAGCCACCCAGATGCCCCTAGGGAGGTTTGCTTTAGAGCTGAATTTTGCACCAGGGCTACACAGTAGGATCCCCCCCCCACCCCATCTTACCCTGGGATTTTTTTTTTTTAAGTAGGCTCCATTCCCAGGGGCTCTAAATCATGACCCTGGGACCAAGACCCGAGCTGAGATCGACTCAGATGCTCAACCGACTGAGCCACCGAGGTGCCCCAGCCCCCTGTGTGGGGCCGGCTCAGAATCTCTGCAGAGGGGCCTGGTACTGCTGTTTTTAAAAATCTCAGACAGCATCTCACTGGAAGAACAAACACAATGAAAATAAGAGTTTTGGGTCTCCCTGTGGAACATAAGAGACTCCCCCACCTTTCCCCTTCAGAATTTCTTTTTCTGTCCCTTGAAAATGCATGCCAATCTTTTCAATGGCTGAAGAAAGACCTGGGAACATCTCAGGGGCGCTCTGATTGGATGCTCATTCAACAGCAAACTTGCCTTCTCCTCGCTCTGTGTGGAGACGTTCTCTGGGTTGGGAGGAGATTTCATGGTATGTCATTATATTTCTGTGTCAATAACGTGCCACCACAGTCGGAACTGGGTTGGTTCTGGACGTGATCCGATTCACTCAAAGATTTGGATGTTTTGTTTCTGTCCACATTTGCCACTTTTAGTCAGAGAAACAGAAACACAAAATTAAAGCCTGAAAGGAAATATAAAGTTTCAATTGTTGATTTTTGTGCTTTTAGAGCATTTGTTCTTCTAAGGTGTAGGCAAGGGAAATCTTCCTCTCTACCCTCTTAGGTTCTAGCCCTGAGGCCTGTGAATTAAACAGACAAACCACAGAATAATAGAGGAAAAGCATATGCAATTTTACTTGATGTTATTTTCTTACATCCCTGTGGGCTTCATAGTAAGATTTCAAAAACCCAAAGCAACAGACTCGGGGGCTTATATACAATTTTGACAAAGGGTGATCTATTGTGCAGAACTGACAAGACAAAAGGGAGTTTGGGTGGTAAATGTATGTGGGGAAACCAACTAAATCAGCGTTATTTAATAATGTTGGCTTATGCAGACTCATCTGGGTGCTGCCTCCATCTCTGGTGTTAGGGTTATTCTCCTTTTCCTGGTACAGGGATGGTGGAGACACCTTCACAAGGGGGATTTATGTCTTGTTTTAGGCAGGAGAAGGGCAGAAAGCTCATCCTGTGTCTGCTTTTTCTCACTTGCCTTCGGCTCAAAATCATCCTTATGCCAAACCGGCCTTTGTGGGGGTGACATATTTTGATCCCCTTCAGAGGTTATAGTCAGAGGTGAAGTGGGCACTAAGTAAAGGGGGTAAAGACAGATTTTATTCAGCACTATGGCAAGAGTGGAAAGATGCAGAGACTACGACTCAGCTGAGCTGCAAACACAGCAGAGATGGCTGGAGATTTGGACCAGCAAGCCGAGAGAGGGGTCAGCTCCAGCGGGATGCTAGAGACGGGGTGGCTTGTAAACAACAGAAACGTATTGCACACAATTTTGGAGGCCGGGAAGTGCAAGATCGAGGTGCTGGCAGATCCAGTGTCTGGTGAGAGCCCAATTCCTGGTTCACGGACGGAGTCTGCTCCCTGTGGATGGGGCAAGGGTGCTCTCTGGGGTCTGTTACAAGGGCGCTAACCCCATCGTGGGGGCTCTATCCTCAGGGCCTCGTCACCCCCCAAAGCGCCGTCCTCCAAAACCCATAACACTGGGGGTTTGGTTTCAACATCTGATTTTTGGAGACGCAGCCTTCCGCCGATGGCATTGGCCCATCAAGATCCTTGCCCTGACAGAGATGCACGAATATGTCAGAAGTGGGGGTTGAGGAGCTAGATCAGGCATCAAGGAGGGGGGGTCTCACCAAGTGGACTCAGCAGGATTCTTGCTACAACTGGGCTGTGCAGGGTTGGACACGGAAACCCACGGAGGAGGTCTTGAGGAGGCCAGGGCTCAGAGGAGCCTGGCTGGGGGTTCAGGAGAGTCTTTGTGAGATTAAAGCTTGAGCTTGCACTAAGATGCCCTGCGGTCTGTGGGAGCGGGGGGGTATGTGCACACTCTGCAGTGACGTCCGGGGCCACTGGGGGAACCACCCGCATTCCTGTATACCTTAGGGGCAGTATTGTATGGAATAAAGCGTGGAGGAAACTGAACTACGTTCAGTGTCACTTTTGGGTGTCATTTCCCCAGAGCTGTGGACTCTTGGTGTCAGATGGGGCCCCGGTGGTCCAGCCACCTCGCAAAGCAGGACCCTTTGTGCATAACCCTCACAGTGGGCACCCGGCTCCCAGTGAATGAGATGCTTGCCTGTCCTCTCTCAGGAATCTGGTGGGAATGGTCTTAGGTCAAGTGCACAACCGTGCAACCTCAAGGCCTGGTTCTGGTTTCGCCTGTCTTCTTCTACCTCATGTTGTCCTTCTAATGTCTGGAGGTCTCGATTTTTTTTTTTCAAAGATTATTCATTTATTTGAGAGAAAGAGAGAGAGCACAAGCAGAGGGAGGGGCAGAGGGAGAGGGAGAGGCGGACTCTCTGCTGAGCAAGGAGCCTGACACGGGACTCGATCCCAGGACCCTGAGATCTTGACCCGAGCTGAAATCAGACGCTTCAGGGACTAAGCCACCCAGGTGCCCCTGGAGGTCTCATTTTTGTTGTTCACCCCACACCTTTCTCCCGACCCCTCTCTACCAGATTATAGCCCCAATACCTGCGTTGCTGTCACCATTTCCTGCTGATGTGATTGTTTTTATCTACCGTTACCAGAGAACCTGCTGTATCTGTCAGGATTTTATGGCCGAAACAAACAGTCCTGCATCCCGGATGCAGCAGATAGCCACAGCAAAGGTCATTTCTCACTCACTACATGTGCACCATGGGCCTTGTAGGGGAGGGGGAAATCTTTCCTTCTACCCTCTTATGTTCTGTACCCGGGGTCTGTGAATTAGACAACAGCCAGATTAATAGGTGAGAAGGCATACAAATTTTATCTTATGTTTTTAATTGTCTGTGTATGGGGACTTCACAGAAAAGAAGTGAAAACACAAATTGGCCTCTATACCATTTTAACAAAAGCTGATAAGCTGTGAAGTACCAAAGACTTGTTCATGCAGACTCATCTCAGTCCCATCTCTGGTGATGAGAGTCACTGTCCTCTTCCTGGCACAGGAGAGGGGCACCTTTGCAAACAGAAATTGTCTGTCCAAATAGGAATTTCTGCTTTGCTTGTAGAGAGAATAGGCGGGAGGGCAGAGAGCTCCCCCTGTGTTTGCTGTTTCTCAGTTGCCTTCAGCTCAAAATCACCTGTGTGCAAAGTGGTGTATTGTGGGGATCACACATCCTGATCCCCTTCAGTCTCTTGGTGATTGCTCTGCAATGCGTCCTCATGCTGGAGACCAGGTCACGGCCTCTACCATGGGATGGGGGTCACCAGCAAGCAAAGCCAGTTATTCCAGAACACGTAGGAAGGTTGGTCCTGCGACTTAACGAGGGCGCAGTTACTCTGAGGCTTTGGGACCCGAGCCACAGGCGCTGTAGTGACGGCTGGAAGCGTCTGTTTGGGTCTCTGCTCCTTCCCACATCCCCGTGCGGACAACTGAGACCACGGAGCCTTCCCTGCCTTGGGGTGTGCTCTTACCCTTTTCTGGGTGACCCTCTTCAGGGCAGAGAGCTGCCCGTCTGTCCAGTCTGCACCCTCTCCCCCCGGGCAGTGGTGGGCATGGGTCAGACCTCTTTCTCGGGGTAGTTCTAGTCCCCACCTGCCTCTCTTCTTGTGGACAGGGTCACCGGACCATTGGAGGCAGTTCCCGGTGGGGCCCGTCAGACAGGCAGGGGCAGGTGCACAGCTGGAAAAGCCTGGAATCCAGTTCCTGGCTTCCTGGACCAGCCTCATGCAACAAAAAATACAATGACCCACGGCCCTCCGAGGCTCACGCCTTTCAGTTTATCCCCCAGAGTGAGAGTGAAGGAAGTCTCTCTTGCCCCCACACCTAGAAACTCCCGTCTAAGTGGCAGGGAGAAAAAGAACTAATTCTAATGCTACTTTTAAGTGTAAGGATAATGTATCCGTCAGCTGAGGGTGCGTAACAAAGACCACAGCCTTGGCGACTCCAACAACACACGTACTGTCTCCCTGTCCTGGGGGCTGGGAGTCTGAGCTCCGGCGTGCGTGGGGCTGGTTCCTCCCGAGGCCTCTCTCCCCGGCATGCACACAGGCTTGCTGTGAAAAACATGCTTCCATGTGTTTCACAGACTTTCAATCCTCTGCTTCACTTCTGATCCCCAAATGTTGTAGGGGGAGGGGTGCTTCTTTCACACCAAGCAAGCCTGTGACAGAGGTGGGGGGCCTGCAGTGTGACTCAGCTCTAACCATCTATGTGGGGAGAGCATCAGACCCCACAGCTTCAGGGTTCAGGCCCACTGCCCCCCCACTGCAGATGCCAGTCCCAAGTGCGGGGTCCCCCGTGCTCTGACCTGCTGGCTACAGATCCGAGGTTCCCATGGCCGCCTCCTCGGGTTCCATTAACTCGCTGGAGTGGCTCACAGAGCGACATTTCACTTGCTGGCTTCCCAGCTTGTTGCAAAAGGCACGAGAGGATATGAATCCGCAGCCGCAGCGAGATCTGGAGTGGTCCCGCCTGCAGGAACTTTTGTCCCCGTGGAGCTGAGGGTGCACCACGCTCCCTGCATGTGCATGCTTTCTTGTCCCCCGGCCACAGCTGCCATCGTCAGGGGCTTTCCAAACTCACCTCATCGACACACTCAGGTGTGGTGGGCAGGGGCTTGCTGTAAATAGCAAAAGTCACCCTTATCACCTGAATCACAGAAATGTCTGAAGGGTTTGAGACCAAACATATTTATTATAAGCCACAGTATCACAGCTGTCCTCTCTCCATAGCCTCACGTGGGCGTCCCTCTGTGCGTCTCTGCATCCTAATCTCCTCTTCTTGTAAGGACATCGGTCCTATGAGATTAGGACTGACCATAGGGACTGCATTTTCTCTTATGAACACTTTATAAAGGCCCTATCTCCAAACACAGCCTCGTTGAGTTCCTGGGCGTTGGGGTGCAGCACAGGGATTTTGCAGGGTTTGGCGGTGCCCACAATTCGGCCCATCACAGACAGCGGGCACACTGAGCCTCCGTCCCCTTACTTGGACTGTCTGATGTGACTTTCTGACCGTCTTCTGGACCAGATGCTGCTGACATGCTTATGTCCGGGGCACAGACGCGGGAAATGGGGAGCATCTCCCGCAAGGACCGCAGGACAGGCTCAGTGGGTTGGTTGGAGATGGACCGTGGGGCTGGCCGGCGATCAGGAGTCGTCTGCTAACTTGAAACCCTCCTGGGAACGCCACGGGCACAGCCTGAAACTGGGCCCTGTACTCAGAGGGCAAGGAGACACCCCAGAGACGGGCTTGCAGACGACAGTCGTAGGAGGCAGAGGGAACTCACCAGGCTTGTCTGGGGCGGCAGCAAGGCCAACAGACCCCCACGGCAGCCTGCCAAATCTGACGAGCTTGTGAAGAGGCCTTGACCGGGCTCAGTGACCACACCACGCAGGTGTCTTAACCGCTCCCCGGCGTCTGAAGGCTCCGTCCTTGGAGCAGCCCCTGGGGGCGGGAGAGGCAAGTCGAACCCACACTCTTAGGACCCAGGGTGGTGAGAAGCCTCCGAGCGCCCGGGTCCTGCTCTCGGCTCGATAGCTGGTCACGCCGTTTTTACGTCATTCCCCAACGCTGCCCCTTAGGAAGGGCCGGTGAGGAGGCCAAGAGGAGGGTCCCCTGGCTCCTCTGGACTCTCCGATCAGGAAGCTGAGCATGCTCCCTGCCATACCCCAGCCACAGTGCAGCCCCAGCTCCTTACGTCCCCCATCCCCGCGGGAGCACCACCCCCCCAGGAATCTTGCCGAATACACCTGCTGTGCCCTCCCCTCCGCGATGCCCGTCCGGGGCTCCGGGCCAGGACTCTTGTTTCCTCTGGGGATTGCGAGAGTCCCTGCGGCCCATCCTTTTCTTTCAGTGTGGCAGGGGATGCTCTTCGCCAGCCGGATGTCCTTGGGCATGATGGGGACGCGCTTGGCGTGGATGGCGCACAGGCTGGTGTCCTCGAAGAGCCCCACCAGGCAGGCCTCACACGCCTCCTGCAGGGCCATCACGGCCGAGCTCTGGAAGCGCAGGTCGGTCCTGAAGTCCTGCGCGATCTCGCGCACCAGCCGCTGGAACGGCAGCTTGCGGATCGGGAGCTCGGTGGACTTCGGGGAGCGCCGGATCTCGCGGAGGACCACAGTGCCGGGCCGGTAGCGGTGCGGCTTCTTGACGCCCCCGGCGGCCCGCGCGCTTTGGCGAGCCACCTTAGTGGCCAACTGCTTGCGGGGCGCCTTGCCGCCGGTCGACTTGCACGCAGTGTGCTCGGTGCGTGCCTTGGCCGGGGCGTAGCTAAACTACTGAACCCGTGGCTGCTGCAGCTCGCCTACAGCTGGCACCCCGGCAGCGCCTGCTTTTATAGAGGCTGCCGCCTCCCCATTGGCCGGCCGCTGGGTGGCGCGATGGCAGGCTGCGCTGTGATTGGCCCGCTGCACGCTCCGCTCGGCCGCCTGCCCCTTATCTGCGCCCGGCGCCGGCGTGACTGCCAGTCGTGTCGGGGTCTCGCAGCGGTCGGACGAGCTTGTTCCCGCCCTCGCAGCAGCGGGGCAGGGTCGGGCCACGTGGCCGCCGGCGTCGCCTCTCCCCACACGGCTCCCTCCTTTCTCCCTCAGCACTCCCCCTGGCTCCCGAACGCTCCGGGGGCGAGAAGAACCTTCTAGAAGTGTGCCTTCTGCGTTCGGCCTTTCCATGGTGACAGTGTTGAATTTTCCCAGCCGCCGGTGAAAGGCCCAGCACAGGGCTGGGCACAGACCCTCCGCGTCCCCATCCTTCCCTCGGGGGTGATTAGTGCGCTGCCCGTGCCCACAGCTGGACCCCAACGACCCCAACAAGGTGCTGCTGCGCCCAGATTGGGTTCAGTGGCCGTGCTTCCCCAGGTGCTGCCCTCTGGCCCCTCCTGGGGCCTGGCCCCCCAGCCCCGGGCGTCCCCCTGCAGCACTGGCTCCTGTGAGAGAAGAGCCCGCATTGCCCAACCCTTGAGGCACTTGCGGACCCCAAGTTTACGGCCCACGGGTGGGCCAAATGTGCCATCCCAAAACGTGCAAGGTCCACCCCAGGGTAATTTTGAGCTAAAGGCACTTGGAAATGCAAGCAGATGCAAGGGGAGAGCTCAAAGCCCTCGTTTTCTTCCCGAAAGCAGAGCTGAGATTCCCATGTGAAAGCTGACAGGTCTACAGCTGCGGAGAAGAAACATTTTCATCATCCCGGAGGGCAAGTGAAGACCAAAGAGATCTCTGCACACACAGACCTTGTTGACAGAATTCCGATCTTCCTTAGGGCTCCCGGGGCATCTTAGCCACTTTCCTACAATCGCCTCTCTTTGTTCAACCCAGTGTGAGAGCATGTAGGTTTTGCCCCTTCTGTGGGTCATTTCCTCGCGAAGGTTTCTGCGTTCTAAGAAAACCTAAAATGCTTGGGGCATCTGGGTGGCTCGGTTGGCTAAGTATCAGACTCTTGATTTCGGCTCAGGTCATGGTCTCGGGGTCACGGAATGGAGCCCCACCTGGGACTCCACCCTCAGCATGGGGCCTGCCTGAGAGTCTCCCTCTTCCTCTGCCCTTCCCCCACCCCCACACTTGCTCGCTCTCTAAAATAAAATCTTAAGAAAAATAATTTAAATGCTTTTGTGAATCTGTTTTTGTTTTTGTTTTTTTTTTTTAGAGCCCCTACTGAAGCCTAAGATGAGTAGAGGAAAGACTTTTCCTGCCCTGTTGCAAGAGTCTTCTCTCCTCCCTTGTACTAGTCCTTTCAGATAAAAGTCTCTCCTTACTAAATCTGGGCTGTTTTTAGTTGGTCATGATTGTCACACAGAATCTCTGCCGTCGTCCCCAAGTCGGGTCGGATTGGCTAGGCGCCAGGGAGAAGAACTGAGGGACCGCCCCAAGGTTGCCTGGCCTATATGGTGTGGGTCTGACACCGTCAGAAATAGGGAAAGAGAGCCCATGCTTTGAGTCATTTGACCTTGGCCAATGTATAGCTTCCCTGGGAGCCCAGAAGCAGGGCCCACACCCTTGAAAAGCTGAGAATTTCTTTATCACACGTAAAACCTCTTTTTAGGTGGTTCCGTTAACAGTTTTAATGATCTCGAGAACTGAGTTTCCCGTGGTTCCTACTCAGAGGTGTCAAGGCCCAGGGGGAAATCATCCCCTAGGAAAACTCCCCAAGAGGAGAGAGATCATCTCTCTGAGGACAGCCGCAGAGGCAAACATTCCCCCCGAGGTTCTGGCTTGTCTAGGACACGTGCATTTGATGGATGAGGTTGTGTGTGCTCTGTGCATACATTTGGTGCCAATCACTGTGCTGAGGAGAACAAAGGCAAGAGAAAAGCTGCTATGAGGAAACCCCCTTACAGCTTGTAGCCCCCTGATAAATCCCTGAGCGGGCCAGAGTGTGACCTACAACTCTCCAGGAACTCGCGGATGCCCTAATGTCGACGTTTTATTTGGGACTAGAGACAACCTTCTCTTGACAATAGCCAGACCTCTGGGGTTCCGTAGACCTCACTTTTAGCCTACAGAACTTCCTTGGAAACATACGTTATCTCTACCCTCCCTCCGCACACTGAAAAGTAGTCATCAGCCACCCCTGCCGCTCTTTCTGCCCGTGGGTCTTGTCCCTGTGCTTTAAGATAAACACCTTTGTCCACCAAAGACGTCTCAAGAATTCTCTCTTGACCATCGCCTTTGGTGACCCCGCTCCAGCTGTTCAGCCTCCTTCCTGCGTCTGAGGGAATCCCTCCCTGAGCTAGAACATCCTTTCCTTGCTCTCACCACTCACGGTGTTTGCAGGTGCAACTCGGGAAATACGGGCTTGTGTGAAGCACTTTGTTGTAGGTCCTTTGGGATTTGAGGTCCCAGGTGGTTGACCTCGTGCATCATTTCTGTGGAGTCCTATGGGAGCTATCGGGACTTCCAGGAGCTCACTCCACAGGTGGAGTGGGGTCCTTCCAGGGGCAGGTGGTCGTGGATAAACAGTGCATGAAGGTTCCCCCAGAGCGGACAACTACAGAGGACGCTCAGGTGTCCAGGTGCTGGGAGGACCCTTCCGATACCCCCCAACTGACATCCCGTTCCTCCGGCCCCCTTTGTGGGAAATTCCTGCTGAGCATCTACAGGTCCTGCCCTCCCATTCTCTGGCCCTGAACACAGTGAGCGTTGAATTCGCGTTGCCCAGAACCCCATGAGGTGACGGCATTCAGTGCCAGGAGTCTGGGGCGCACCCCAGGCACCCACCGTCACCCACCATGGAGCATTTGGAGGACCCGTGAGGCACCAAAGCGCCTCCAAAACTGCAGACTGGGCCTGGTTCTCCAGCCATGATGGGGTTCCCCTAACAGGTGTGCTCCCTGTTTAGACCCATTTCATAGGAGGCTCCGCTTGGGGTTGTCTCCACTGTGGTGATTCCCCTTGGCCTCCACAGTAGGAAAGAACTCTGCCACGGGGTTCAATCCATGTCCTGCTAATGCTTTGTAACTTTTTCCTTTTTAGAAAGTCTTGTTTTCTGTTTCGGTGAATAGGTGGCAAGAATTTAATTCTTTTTCTGTTTTTGGCCTCAGGAATTCCTCTGGCAGTTCAGTGAAGCTCAGAATATTTTAAAACATTTAAAAATGCATACCATGAAATGTCTCAGAATGTTTTTAAATGCATGACATTTTTTATTTTTTATTTTTTTAAAAGATGTATTTATTTGAGAGGGCGAGAATGAGAGAGAGAGAGAGAGTACATGAGAGGGGGGAGAGTCAGAGGGAGAAGCAGGCTCCTTGCTGAGCAGGGAGCCTGATGTCGGACTCGATCCCGGGACTCCGGGATCATGACCTAAGCCGAAAGCAGTCGCTTAACCAACTGAGCCACCCAGGCGCCCTGCATGACATTTTTTAGAACTGCAAAGGAAATCGGTGGTGCTGAAATAAATTGTCAAAATGTATACAAATTAATTATGTGTATACGATACATACAGTTGTACGTGTATAAATGTGCATCTTATTACTGCAGTAAATGCAAAGTTCTACCAGGGAAGGACTTGTTCCTACTGTCATTTGTAAGTGGCTGTGGGCATGAAGGACATTTAGGGATCCCTGTACTGTGAGGACCCCATTTGCTGTCCTCTCCTTCGCATATTGGTTATACTTCTACGTAAACTTCTTTTTACGTTATTGGCCTAGAGTTTGAAACATACATTTATAACCAATCTAAGTCCACTGTGCTTTTTATTTACTTGAATTTTTATTCATAAAAATATTTTATATGTTTATCTATTTACTTAGAGAGCGTGTGAGCGGGGGTGGGGGGCCTGCGTCGAGCAGAGGGAGAGACAGAACCTCAAGCAGACAGCAGGCTGAGTGTGGAGCCCAACGTGAGGCTTGATCTCACGACACTGGGACCATGACCTGAGTCGAAAGCAAGGGTAGGAAATTTCACCCACCGAGCCACCCAGGCGCCCCCAAATTGCACATATTACTCCTTTGGTGATTGTCACATAGTCCTTGGCTACTCTGGGTTTTTAAAATAAAATAATATTACTCCGTTTTCTTTCTGCATTTCAGTTTGGGAGGTTCCTACCGGCCTTTCTTCAAGCTCTCCGATTCTCCCCTCGGCCACGGCCAGCTGGCTGAGCCCTTCGGAGGTGGCCTTTGCTTTTGCCTCGGTGATTCTGACCACGTCTCTCTTGGCACTTCCGTCCCTCCGCGTACATACCCGTCTGTCTACTCTATCCCCTGGAGCCCTTAGCATAATATCACAGCTGTTTTAAATCCCCGGTCTGCTAATTCCAACACCTGTGTCAGCCTGCGTCTGGTCCTGACGGCCGTTTAGCTCTTCAGACGGAGTTTTCCTCGCCTGTGGGCATGTCTGGTAATTTCTGGTTGGAAGCCAGACACGCGGTTCATGCTGGGTGATGAGAACTCGAGTGAGTCAGCTTCGAGGGGGAGGGTCTGTGCTGCTCCGGGTGTGGGGGGTTGGGCTGCACTTAGCGTGTAGGGTAGCTCCAGGCCCCAGAAGCTCCTAATACCCCTAGGGTCCTCGTTTGTGTGCCCTGCTGTCTTTGTGCTTCCCGAAGAACCCCGTCTCTGATGGAGTGGCTCCTCGGCCCTCCCCGCTCTGACCCCCTGGCGGGATGCTGCTGGGGCGGTGGTAGGCCATGGGCAGGCGGAGCGTGCCCCTCTGTTTAAGTCTCAGTCTCTTCACGGCCCATGTCACTGGGCTGTGACCCTCACAGGGGCCTCATAGGGGAAGGCTGGCATTTGCACAGGGCCCGAGGTGGGAGCGCACAGCTCCTAATTCTGCTCACCATAGGGAAACTCAGGGAACACAGGGGCACCTAGAAAAAGAAGGAAACGCAGACAGCACCTGGTGTCGGTGACTTTTGTGCACTGGCTTGACTGCTGTGTAGGGCACCCAGATTACCCACGAATCTGAGTGTGTCTGTGAGGTGTTTCTGGCTGAGATTCACTTCTGAATGGATGGACTCAGTACAGCCCATGGCTCACTCCAATGTGGGTGGGCATCACCGAGGCCGCTGAGGGCCAGGACAGAACAACGGGTGGAGGAAGGAGCCCTTCTGTCTGGCTGAGGAGTTAGCGCGTCCATGCTCTCCTTGAGGCTCCTCATTCCCGGGCCCTCAGACTCAGAGTACATTATATGCATAATTATATATATGTGATACAGATATCTTACTAATAACAGGATTAATAAGAACGATATATCTAAATATCTTATTAATTCTATTTGTGGGGAGCACCCTAACTGATACACACCTTTTCAGACAAAAGTGAAGATAAACGGAACCAAAGCCTCCTACACCCAGGGGCCGCGGGATTTGAGAGCGTGCTAGATGTCGACGCAGGTGGGGGTGCGGGTGAACTGGATGGAGGTGCCAGGGCCCCTTGGGGAAGTCAGGGAACCCGGGTTAGATTGTATAGGTTACAGGCAGTCAAATTTTTGAGTATTTTAGGAGAGATGAGTGCTTTTACGGATGGCACCCCATTTAGTGCAGGCTCTCACCGGGTGCATGACTTCCAAGAGCCGTTCTGCCACTTCATCCCTCGAGGGGCACATGAGCTGGCCAGGGTCCCTATGGTCGGGGCCACCAAGGATGTCACCAAGTACACCAGCTCTGAGTGCGTTTTCGGAGCTTCAGAGTAAGGGTCAGGCCCTGCAGCAGCTCTCTCCAGAGACCCCTGCAGCTTTCCTCCAGTTTCCAGCAGGAAACACGGCGACACAGCATGTGGATTCGGAAAACCGGTTTATTTGGCTTATAGGTAGTGCTCCTCCCCTGCGACGCGCTGAAGTGTATCCCTCCCTAGGTTCCTAGGTGCGAGAACTGACATCCGACCCCTCTGAAGGTGACTGTGTTTGGAGACCGAGTCTTCAGGCAGGTCATCAAGGTAAAGTGAGGTCATTAGAGTGAGCCCTAGTTTAATTCGACAGGTTTCCTCGTCTCAAGGGAAAACCTGGGAGGCGCCTGGGGGGCTCAGAAGGGGGAGCATCCGACTCTTGATTTCGGCTCCGGTGGTGATCTCGGGTCTGGAGCAGATACGGCCCGCACAGCCCCAAAGGAACCAACCCTGCCAACACTTTGATGTTGGACTTCTAGTTTCCAGAACTGTGGCGCGTTACACTCTTTCTCTTTTTAAATATTAATTGAATTATTTGAGAGCGAGCACTTACGAGCACAGAGGGAACGGCAGACTCCCCGCTGAGCAGAGCCGGACGGACGTGGGCCTCCATCCCAGGGCCCTGAGATCATGACCTGAGCCGAAGGCAGACGCTTCACCTTCTGAATAAATCCTAAATACCTAATATCCTAAATACCCTCGTACGTTGAAGTATATATCGTCTCCCTAAGAAAACTAACAAACACCCCACAGAGACACCCCCAAACCCTCTTTCTCTACATTCTCTGATATTCCAGAAAAAAGAACCGGATTTCTTTGTCACTCGGAAGGTGATGGGTTTCACCGTTATATGTCATGCTGGGTCTTCATCACAACGAGGAGCCATGAATTTACCATCAACCCCAAATGCCCCATTTATAGCTCTCACCTCGCGGGACGAAAATCACCAGCGCTCTTGGGGAGCCCAAGCTTCGCTCTGGTGGCGGGAGAAACCGCAGGAGCGCTATTTCAAGGGCTTCTGGGGCATCTGCGTTCTGATTGGCTCGCTTCCCCAGCTCTTCAACCCAATCAGAGAGCCGAGCTGCCTCCGGCTATGTAAATATGCTCTCTGATCCAATCCCATGCTGCCTGTCCCCAAGCCCTCATTTGCATGTAAGCCACATAAATAGGACGGCGGGTGCCGTTCACCATCCCCGGGGGCTGCGCTGTCGCCCCTGCCCCGGGAGGGCCTGACGGTGGGGTGTGCCTGATATTCAGGACGGAAACGCCCAGATCTCCAGGTTCGGCAGCAGCGAGGGGGCTGCTTCTTTCTCCAGTAAACTCCGAGACCCTCTCTATTAACCCAAACCCTCCCAGCTACTTTAAAAACAGACTTCATAGGGCGCCTGGGTGGCTCAGTTGGTTAAGCGACTGCCTTCGGCTCAGGTCATGATCCTGGAGTCCCGGGATCGAGTCCCACATCGGGCTTCCTGCTCAGCAGGGAGCCTGCTTCTCCCTCTGACCCTCTTCCCTCTCGTGCTTTCTGTCTTTCTCTCTCTAAGAAATAAATAAAATCTTTAAAAAAAAAAAAAAAAAAACAGACTTCATAATCGGTTTCCTCTTGAGGCCGTAACAAATTACCTCCAAGACAGCAGATTGAAGCAAAGCGCATTTATTCTGCGGTTCTGCAGGTCGCAGGTCCTGGCTCAGCTGGGCCCCCTGTAGAGGTTCGGGGGCTCAGCTGAAGGTGTCGTCGAGGCTGCTTTCCTGCCCGAGGGCTCTGCATAATCCCCCCCACCCCGCCCCGCCCCGGGGGGCTCACCGAGGCTGCCGCAGTCCCTCGCGGCTGCTAGCAGATCCACTGGGGGCTGTCTTTTCCCCCTGACCCGGCCCGAATTCCTTCTCTGCCAGCCAGGTGGTCCCCTCCAGCGGGGGCCCGTCCCATCCCCCCTCCGGCTTCCAGTGTGTCTGAGTCTGCGCCGCGCCTTTCCTGCTCCAGCGGATTAAAGCTCTCTGCTGTTAAACCGCCTGTGATTACATTGGGAGATCTAGGATGATCTCCCTCTCTTCAGATCTGTAGCGGTAATGGCAGCCGCAAGTCCCGCCAGGGGCAGGGGGGTGCAGTCTGTCTACCAGAGACATCTCTAGACTTTCCTTTAGGACCTCTGTAGTCGTCTATATTGCAAACCAGTGAGGTTATGTGGTAAAAACGAAGCTCGTTCCTCCGGAGGTGCACCCATACGAGTAAGCCGGGTTCACGTCCTCGCTCGAACATCCACAGATGGCTCAACCAAACGGGATATAGCAAAGCTGGAAGGTGTGTTTGCTTGGTGGTGGAAAAATGACCTGATGAAACGGGGATGTGTCGGACGACACTAACACAGAAGGCGTGCTATGTCTGAGTTTTTCCAGGTGGGGATATCTGCCTGCCTGAATGAATGAATATTTAGGATTTATTCAGAAGGTGAAGCGTCTGCCTTCCGCTCAGGTCATGATCCCAGGGTCCTGGGATGGAGCCCCGCATCAGGCTCTCTGCTCAGAGGGGAGCCTGCTTCTCCCTCTCCTTCTGTCTACCGCTCTGTCAACTTGTGCTCTCTCTCTGTCAAATAAAAGACAACAACAACAGCAGCCACAAACCCAAATGTGTTCACAGCAGAATGCGTCTGCTCTCAGCGGCAAGTGTGGAAAGAGAGCCAAGTGTCACCCTCCCGGGATGTATGCTACCCACATATATGGCCATGGATTCGGTGATGTCCATACCATCAGGGTCATGCTAAATCAGGCGACCTCAAAGTCTTTGTGGCTCACACTCAAGAAGAACGAAAACACAGTTGACCTTGGAACGATGCAGGGGTTAGGTGCCCGATCCCCTGAGCCCTTGAAAATCCATGTACAACTCTTGATTCCCCCCAAGACTTAACTACCAATAGCCCACCATTGACAGGAAGCCTTACTGATAACATCAACAGTTGATTAACATGTATTTTGTATGTGATATATATCATATACAGGATTCTTTCAATAAAGTAAACTAGAGAAAATAAGATATTATTAAGAAAATCAGAAGGAAGAGGGCTCCTGGGTGGCTCAGTTGGTTAGGCGACTGCCTTCGGCTCAGGTCATGATGCTGGAGTCCCGGGATCGAGTCCCACGTCGGGCTCCCTGCTCAGCAGGGAGTCTGCTTCTCCCTCTGATCCTCCTCTTTCTCATGCTCTCTGTCTCTCATTCTCTCTCTCGCAAATAAATAAAATCTTAAAAAAAAAAAGAAAATCAGAAGGAAGAGAAAATACATTTGCAGTATTGTAATGTGTTTATATATAAATAAAAAAAATCTGTGTATAAATGGACCTGTACAGTTCAAACCTGTGTTGTTCAAGGGTCAACTAATTTGTTAAATAACTAGGGTTTTCCCTTTAAAACCTGGGAAATTTCAAACACGTACAAAGATAGACAAATAGTAAAATGGACTAGATTTCAGCAATTATCAGCCAAAGACCAAGTTTGACTCATTATCTTTCTCTTGCTCAGGTTATTTTGAAAAATAAAATCCAAAATATCATAACACTTCATACATAAATATTTTCCTGAGTTCCTAGGCCACTCCAGGTGACTGAAAGATTGTTTAATAAATCAGGGATACAATGAATGTCACTCCTCAAGAAATGGCAGATCCTGTCTTCCAGGTGTTTATCAGTAACAAACCTTCTCAACAGTATGCTACACAGAGCTTATAAGCATAAATAGAGGAAGATTTTTCAATTTCTAACCTGCGTGGGCCCAGGTCCTGGGCTCCCAGGAAAGCTATACTGTAACATTTACCAAGGTGACAATGATTTGGTAAAACCTCAGAGCATGGGCTCTATTTCCATATGTGTGCTTCATAAAAAAAATATTAATAATAATAACCAAGAAGGAATATTCTAACCATAAAGATAAGAAAGACAAAAAAAACCTCCCTGGTTCCCACATTAAAGGCATACAGCCTTGCACATTAAAAACATAAGACAAAGTCTGTAACTTTGTGATTGTCCTGCACTATGAGCTCCTTCCTGGGTCCCCAAACTGCCCTGCAGATTTCAGACCTGCCAGCCCCCCAATCACGGGAGCCAATTCCTTAAAACACATCTGTCTCTCTGTCTGTCGTATTGTTTCTGCTTCTCTGGAGATTCCCCGCTGAGAAAACTTGGAGTTACTACTCTCCTTTGTCTTTCACCTCTAGTTGTAAATAGGCCCAGGTCTTTTCCGGTGTGTTAGCTTCCCAGAGCTGCCCTAGCAAACTACCACAAACTGTGGGGTTTACAACAGGCGTTAATGCCCCCCCCCCCAGGCTGGAGGCCACAAGTCCCAGATCAAGGTGTCACGGGGCCATGCTCCCCCCAGAGGCTCTAGGAGCCAATCCTTCCTGCCTCTTCCAGCTCCTGGGGGCTCCAGATGTGCCTCGGCTTGTGGCTACATTACTCCAGTCTCTGGATCCCTGTTCACCTTTCCCCCACTGTGTCCACAGTGCCTCTGCCACTCTTCTATCAAGAGACACAGGATTGCATTTAGGCCCAGGGTAATCCAGGAGAAGCTCCTCCTCCCAAAATCCTTGCTTTCCTCCCATTTCCCACACAGGGTAGTAGTCACAAGGTTCTGGGATGAGGAAGAGAGTAGTTCCTTCCACGGCGGTTTTTGGAGCCAGCCACACAAGGCCACTCCCAAGGTCAGCGGAGCAGGGCAGCTCACCCCTGGGGTGAAGCGTGGGGCTTGAGGTGGGCGAACATTTGCTGAACTCAAAGCAGCACAGGGAGATTTAGTGCAGGGCAAACCCACCTCCTCTCAGGAGCAGAACTAAGTAAACTGCACACTGGTGACCTTTCTTAAATTTGCATTGCTACATGGAGTGACTCTGATGGAAAAAATACACCCGTATCGCAGCCGACTCTGCCAAAGAGAAAGGGCTCATTGAGAGTCAAGTGGGAGCAAGGAACGTTCTTACCATCGCTGGTGGCACCGAAGGACCAGTTTGACCCAGTGTCGGCTGTGGAAACGTAGAGGACCACCAGCGACCCAGGACTCTGAAGATCAGTCTGTCTCCGCAGGAGGGTCACGGATGTCACTATGAGGAGAGAACAGTGAGCAAGAGAAGCAGATATAATAGAAGCAGCACCGACTACCTCCCCCCACCCCGCCGCACAGCCGGTAAGGTGTGCACCCAGCTCTTCACCACGTCTGCAATACTAATTTTCATCAAGAGCAAAACTCCATGCAGTGTGGTTTCATTCACACCCTGAGTGCAAAAAACAGAAACAAAATAGCTGAATTCCTGTTTTGAGTAAAAACAAACAACAAAAAAAACAACCTAAATCCAATCTGTGTTTGTCAACGTCCCTAGGCAATTCTCCCGGCCTTGGAGGACATTGCATGTCCCAGAAGTTTATGTCGGTTGTGACCCTATCTACCTGGAGACAGGATCAGACCCCACAGGCTCAGGGCTCAGTCCCATAAGACTACAACACCCCTAGATCCGACGCCAGTGGCAAGTCCAGCTTCACGGTTAACTAGAATGTGCAGTTTACACAAAGATTACAACCATAAGGCTACGGAAGGATGTAAATAAGATTGCGCTGCCTTTTTACGGACCTGGGTGACCAGGAAAGCGCTGACCTATATGGCCTTTTGGGTCTTAAGCATATGAAACGTTCAGATGTAGACGTGCGCGTATCCCTAGAAGCAGCAAAGAGGGAAACAGCGTGGACAGAGATCCGATGCGCTCGGAGCAGAAGGGAGGAGGGAAGATACGCAGCCGGGAAGGGGCGAGGGGAAAGCTGGGCGCTAAGGGGTGCTGGCGGAGCTCCATCCGTGCGCGCCGTGAAGAAAAGGCCTCGGCGAGCCGTCACCGGACAGACAGAACGATCCCTTTCCGGAAGAACGCACGTAGCGCTTGCATCTAACGAATGCGAGAAATCAGTGACGTGCAGCGTGCAGAACCCGGTCAGCGTCCGAGATTCGGAGCCCAGAGGAAGCAGGGCTGGGGCGCGGCGGCCACCGGGCCCACGATGGCGCTCAGCATCCCAAGGCCACCGGGGCGAATTCGCCTACAGCGCGGTCAGGCGGAGAGCTTTTGAAATGACCAACCGGGAAACGTGCGCGAGCGTAAACAAGGGCCGCAACGGCCTCGGAGCTTTACCCAGCGAGTCGCGAGCGCAGCCCGCAGGAGCGGGGGCCTCCGCAACCCGGGATCCCTGCTTCCTTTGCGCTTTTGTGTTCCCGCCGCCCCGCATGCCCTCACTCCTGCCTCCCTGCCACCCGGCACCCCCACCGCGGCTCCCCGGAGCTCCGCCACCCTCAGGGGTTCCCCAAGCCTCCCTATCGAGCGCTGCCTTCCCGGACCTAGGACCCCAAAACCGAGCCTCGCGGCGATGAGCCGCCCGGCCCGGGGCGCTAGGCCCCCCCCAGCGCGCCACCCCGCCCGGCGCGTCCGCGACACGCCCGGGGAGGCCCAGCGCATGCGCCGCGGCCTGCGGGAGCGGCCCCGAGATGGCGACCCCGGCTTCAGAAGACATCATCAAGCCCAGTCCCTTTTTCCGTTTCAGCAAAAGCAGCCGTGCGCGCTCTCCCCGACCGCCCCTGAAGCTTCGCAAGCTCCGTCAAGTCTCGGAGCCTGCGGGAAGGTGGCGCTCATTCTGGAGTCCCTCATTTTCTTTTCTTGGTGACTTGTTGCCAGGCTAACACGGCACGTGTGCTGTCCCTGGACGGTTTCCGGGCCGTGATGCCTTCAAGGGCTTTGGTCGCTAGAGCGCCTCCGGCCAGACACGCACGTGGCGTGGGAGATGGCCATGTTTCACACACGCAGACGTGCACCCGGCTTCCCGCACACCTGTAGGGGCGCTCACCGCGCCGCGCCATTCCACGTGCACACGTGTCCTTGGGACTCAGGGCGCCCAGGGTTTCTCCTGCCGTGGGCGAGCTCTGAGAGTCCCGCACACTAGCCAGTGCAGTGAGGGGAGGAAACAGGAGTTCCACGGGGTTCCAGCTCACCTGCCCGGAGGTTGCTTCCAGCTACCGGGTGCAGCGGACACTGGAGGCCAATGGGCTCTCCGAAGTCGCTACCGGTCTTGGCACCGAAGGGCTCGCGGGCCCATCTGAGCTCTCAAACCAGGTGGGTTATTAAATCCATTGAACGCTCCCAGCAGAAGCAAGGTGGAGGAGATGGTGTCAGTGGGGAGGAGCACTGCCCCTCCCGGTCCCGGCACACTCGCCCCGTGCCCCTCCCCGCCCCGGGCACACTCGCCCCGTGCCCCTCCCCTCCCCGGGCACACCCGCCCCGTGCCCCTCCCCGCCCCGGGCACACGCACCTCGTGCCCCTCCCGGTCCCGGCACACCCGCCCCGTGCCCCTCCCCTCCCCGGGCACACCCGCCCCGTGGCCCTCCCGGTCCCGGCACACCCGCCCCGTGCCCCTCCCCGCCCCGGGCACACGCACCTCGTGCCCCTCCCGGTCCCGGCACACCCGCCCCGTGGCCCTCCCGGTCCCGGCACACCCGCCCCGTGGCCCTCCCGGTCCCGGGCACACCCGCCCCGTGCCCCTCCCCGCCCCGGGCACACCCGCCCCGTGCCCCTCCCCTCCCCGGGCACACCCGCCCCGTGCCCCTCCCCGCCCCGGGCACACACCGCCGTGCCCCTCCCCGCCCCGGGCACACACCCCCGTGCCCCTCCCCTCCCCGGGCACACTCGCCCCGTGCCCCTCCCGGTCCCGGGCACACTCGCCCCGTGCCCCTCCCCTCCCCGGGCACACACCCCCGTGCCCCTCCCCTCCCCGGGCACACTCGCCCCGTGCCCCTCCCGGTCCCGGGCACACTCGCCCCGTGCCCCTCCCCTCCCCGGGCACACTCGCCCCGTGTCCCTCCCCTCCCCGGGCACACACCCCCGTGCCCCTCCCGGTCCCGGGCACACCCGCCCCGTGCCCCTCCCGGTCCCGGGCACACCCGCCCCGTGCCCCTCCCCTCCCCGGGCACACACCCCCGTGCCCCTCCCCTCCCCGGGCACACCCGCCCCGTGCCCCTCCCCTCCCCGGGCACACCCGCCCCGTGGCCCTCCCGGTCCCGGGCACACCCGCCCCGTGCCCCTCCCCTCCCCGGGCACACACCCCCGTGCCCCTCCCCTCCCCGGGCACACCCGCCCCGTGCCCCTCCCGGTCCCGGGCACACCCGCCCCGTGCCCCTCCCCTCCCCGGGCACACACCCCCGTGCCCCTCCCCTCCCCGGGCACACCCGCCCCGAGCCCCTCCCGGTCCCGGGCACACCCGCCCCGTGCCCCTCCCGGTCCCGGGCACACCCGCCCCGTGCCCCTCCCCGCCCCGGGCACACACCCCCGTGCCCCTCCCCGTCCCGGGCACACCTGTCACGTGTCCGGTCATTTTCCCGCTGATGGTGGGGTCACCGGGGGTGCTGGGCCCATGCACACAGGTGTGGGGTCCCTGCCACTCCGGGATGGCTCACCTATGGAGAGTCCCAGAGGTGGCTAAGGCCTAACGGAAACTCAGGGCCTCAAAGGTGATTGCTTAGTGTCTACTGCATACTTAATAATCCTGAATATTTAGCTCCTCCGGTATACTTAACACTCACAAATACTTAGTGCCCAGAAGCCTCACATTTAACTACCCTGTGTCTTGCTTCTCTCGTATCTTTAAGCCCCACTCTCTCGCCTCACTTTTATCTATGCTTCCATCTTAGGAAATTCATCCATTCTCCTCCCCCCTCCCCCCCGCACACTTTTTTTTTTTCTTGTCTTCTCCAGCAGAATAGAATCTTCTAAGACAATAGAACAAGTGCTGCCTCCAGGAGGCTGCATCCAGGTGGAGGGAATGAGGGTGCACGGAGCGGATGAACGGCAGAAGGGAGGCCTGGCCTGCCGAAAGCCAAGAGTGCTTCTTCACTGTGGAGTGTTGTGAGTTCTTGGCATGTTCTAGTCTAGTGCCTGATCCAGGATGACCTTCTCATCTCAGGATCTTTAAATTGCACCTGGAAAACCCCGTCCCCAAATAGGATCACAGTCACAAGTTCTGGCCATTAGAATGGGGTGTTTGGGGGGAGAGCACTACATATGGGATCCAGGACTAGGGTGTCTCCACGGAGAGGATCTGCCTCCCGACTTTCTGCATGTGCGGATGGTCTCCAGGTGGGCGTACCTGGCTGGGGGGACACTGAGGAGGGGCGGCCATGGGGGTGTGCCTTCGACGCAGGGTGCAGGCTGGGCCTCAGGGGTCCCGGGGACTCTGTCCTTGGGGGACGGCGTCACTCCAAGGAGTGAGACTATACATGAGGACACAAGGCACCCAGCCATGAGGAGCGCCCTGCCCCTCCAGCGGCTGGGACGTTTTGGGCTGCTCCATCATCCCGCCGGAGAAAACTGGCAAGATGGCACCCAAGTAGGGCTGCCCCAGGGCTGGGGCGAGCCGCAGACGGGCACTGGGTAAGGAAAGGTGTCCTGGAGGCCCGAGGGCAGGGTTGGCAGGACAGGTGGTCACAGGCTCCACGGTCCCAGGGGGAGGAAGGAGGCACCAGGATGTGGTCGCCCCAGAGAGCTGCCTGGGACCTGGCCACCCACGTGGAGGGGCGTGGGCCGAGGGGATGATGCAATTTTAAAACTTTTGCTGGGCAGGTGCGGGAGGAAAGCAAAGCTTCGGTGAGGCCTGGTGAGCAGTGCACAGAAACAGACCTTCCTGGGAGCATGAGGTCGATTCTGAGGACCAGGTCCAGGACCTCCATGCGAGGGAACAGCTCCGCTCAGCCTAGACCTGACAGCTCTCAGGCTGCGTGACCGAGTCCTCCTCAAGGCGTGTCCCCTAACACTCTAAATCAGGGTCTAAGCAAACACAGAAAACGAGGGGGTCCTTTTATGCTTATTCACTTGAAAGATTTTTTTAAAGTTTTATTTTTCATTTTTTAAAGCTTTTATTTAACCATTAGAGTGAGATCACGAGCGGGGGGGAGGGGCAAAATTGGGGAGAGGGAGGAGACTCCCCGCTGAGCAGGAAGCCCCGCAATATGGGGCTCAATCCCAGGACCCTGAGATCATGATCTGAGCCCAAGGCAGGCCCTTAACCGACTGAGCCACCCAGCGTCCCAGGCACCCCCCCTTGGGAGATTCTTGAACGTGCTGGAAATGAACAGAGCAAGGAGGAGAGACCAGATGTGGGGCAGGCTGGGGACAGACCCATGCCCAGAAAAGCAGCCCAAAAAGCAGACCCATGCCCAGAAAAGCAGCAAAAGACCCATGCCCAGAAAAGGGTGAGTTATGGGACCTGGCCAAAGTGAGCGGAGAATTCCGGAAGTTGGAAGCACCTTCCTGGCAGTGGGTGTGGATGTTTTCGCATTCTTCCTGTGGGACTTTGTATCTCCCTGGCTCACCTTTCTGAATAAACTACTCACCCCACAGGGGCGTGGGCAGCACGACAGAGATAATCCCATGGCACTTGCCACAGGGAGCCGGGAACTGGCCTCGAAGCTCCGGCCTCCGCAGAGGCTGGTGGTGTGTTGCGCCATCCAACCTCCTTCCCTAGCCCCTGGCAAGCACTGATCTGCTTCCCGCCTCTACGGATCTCTCTCTTCTGGCCATTTCTTATCAATGGGACCGTACCCTGCGTGGCCTTGTTGTCTGGCCTCCCGGATATGTGTTCGAGGTTCCGCCACGTGGTAGCGCTTGCCGGTGCGGCTGTCCTTGGCTGAATGACATTCTACTAAGCGCACAGAGCACAGTTAGTTTGCGCATACATTGCGGGGACTTTTGGGCTGTTTCCAGCTTTGGGATGTGAGCAATCTTGTGCTGCTGGGAATGTGCGAGTCACCGAGTCATTGGGAGTGGGCCTGCTGGGCCACCTGGGGCTTTCTTACTGGAGCGAGGGTCTGATGGGCTTTGGCTTGCAGAGGTGGGCAGCTCTGAGGATTTTATCACATTTCTGAACCAGGAAACCCTCGCAAACGATCAGACGTTAGACCAGAGCCCTGCGATGGAACTTGAGGCGATGATAGAGCTAATCTGTTTCCCCGCTGTCCGATGTGTGGCTGGGGCGGCTAAGAAACTGTATCCGTGTGTTTCATTTTGTGTCATTGAAAACCGAACAGCCCTTGTTGCTTCTTGCTCTCCACAGGGGACAGCTCAGCCACCTTGGGGCTGCCTCCCTCTTAGCATCCCATTTCAGGAATGAAAAGTTGGGAGCTCCACAGGGACACTCGGCATACCCAAGCCCCCCTGCCCCCGAAAAACATTTCTTAAATACCACTGAAGGGTTTGACGACATACAATGACCAACACCGGTATCAACGCATAAACACAAATTTCAGCTAGAATTGAAGACCGTCACTGGAAACAGAATGGCCAGCTCCATCTCCAGAAAGCTCTATAGTCTCTTGGACAGTCCATGCAGCCTGCATCACAGAAATGGGGCCCGCTCAGCCACCTGCTCTGCTGCGTCCCTCCACTGCAGGGGAGTCCTGTGCTCAGATGCACGTAGACAGAGCAGACTCGTACATCCCTGGTGTCTCCCTTACACAGCACTAGGATATTTTCCTAAGACCAGCAGATGTGTGGTTAGCACCAGATGGTGTCCAGGCAGCCCTGGTTTGAGTAGACCTAATTTTAGTAAGTACAAATTATGTAATAATCCTGAATTGTCTTACCTGCCTGTCTTTATTGCTATAAAAAAGTAACGAAAACAATAAAGATAATGACAATAGGAACAACAACAGTTATCAGGCTCTCTCTGTGCCAGACATTGTTTTAAAGGAATTATTATGAATCAACCTCTTAATCCCTCCTCCCCCATGAGGTGGGTGCTATGTACATTCTCATCACGTTGCCAGGACCCCTGGGATTGTCCAACTCCCGTTTATTACACAATATGCAGCTCATGAACAGCCCTCTTCTGAAATAGCCACATATGTATTACATAATCTGATCCTAACAATGTTCGCTGTACCCGCAACTAAATTCACAAACCTAGTTTTCCTGACCAAACTCAATAGACAAATTATTCTAGTCCCTAATTTTAGCTATCAGGTTAAGGGACTCGGATTCATGTTTGGCCAACCCAAATTGAGTAATTTAAATTCTCTTAAATCGTCATAAAGTTTACCCTCCCCTTAAAAACGACTTTCTTTTAAATGTTGCAAACGCCTCTAGAGCAAAAACCCTTTCCAAGATCTTAATCTCCACATTAGCTCATAACTCCAAAGCACCGGTTTCCAGAACTTTGCAACATCCAATCAGTCAAGCACCCTTCCATTTTTACAGGTAAATCATAAGGTTTACGTAGCAGAACCTCAAAAAGCAGATTCTCCCTACACAGTACGTATTTTCAAAACCAGGTGAAACTGCCCGGGTATCCAGGCCCGGGAAAAGAACAGCCTGCACTTGGCGTCTAGATGTGACCGCATGACACTCTGCGCAGCCGAAGGCAGCGGTTAGCCGCAGGAACAGATACCCTCACGATGACCCGGACCGAGCCCGAGGCGTGGGGATGAGATTCAAAGGCAGACGGCAGACACGTGTCCGCTGGCATTTCCTGCGGCAAACGGACGCGGGAGCCCACCGCGCGCGTAGGCTCGCCCGGATCGTGCCTCGGGCCCGGCTCCCCGTGCGCCCGCGAGAACGCAGTCCTAAAACAAGGAAAGGATGCGTGCTCAGTGCGGCTCTTTTCTCGAGACTGTGGGTGGCTCTGAAAAGAGCCTTTGGTGTCACGGGGCGCCCGGGGCGCACGGCCGCTGCCAGCCCGCCTCCGCAGCCTCACTTGCCCTTGGCCTTGTGGTGGCTCTCAGTCTTCTTGGGCAGCAGCACGGCCTGGATGTTGGGCAGGACGCCGCCCTGCGCGATGGTCACGCGGCCCAGCAGCTTGTTGAGCTCCTCGTCGTTGCGGATGGCCAGCTGCAGGTGGCGCGGGATGATGCGCGTCTTCTTGTTGTCGCGCGCCGCGTTGCCCGCCAGCTCCAGGATCTCGGCCGTCAGATACTCGAGCACGGCCGCCAGGTACACGGGGGCGCCGGCCCCGACACGCTCCGAGTAGTTGCCTTTACGGAGCAGGCGGTGCACGCGACCCACGGGGAATTGAAGGCCGGCCCGCGACGAGCGCGACTTGGCCTTGGCGCGCGCCTTGCCGCCCTGCTTGCCTCGGCCGGACATTTCCAAGACGGGTGTCGGGGAAAGAAAAAGCCGAAAAACCCCGGCAAAGTAACGAAGGTACTGGCCTCTGTGAGCCCTTATATATGGTTCGGAGGTAGTCAAGCCGGCCTCGCCCGATTGGATAGCAATGGTGGCCAATCAGAAAAGGAGGCCTCCATTCCCCTAATTTGCATGCGCCTTTTCAGGTAGTGACGTTGCGCGGCACTTGAGCCTATCAGAAACGAGGAACTCTGGATCCTTCATTTGCATACAGGACGTATAAATACAGTTCCTCAGGACGTGGGCTCCTTTTGTTTGGAGAGGTCTGCCATCATGCCTGATCCGTCCAAGTCGGCGCCCGCGCCCAAGAAGGGCTCCAAGAAGGCCGTCACCAAGGCGCAGAAAAAGGACGGCAAGAAGCGCAAGCGCAGCCGCAAGGAGAGTTACTCCATCTACGTGTACAAGGTGCTGAAGCAGGTGCACCCCGACACCGGCATCTCGTCCAAGGCCATGGGCATCATGAACTCGTTCGTCAACGACATCTTCGAGCGCATCGCCAGCGAGGCGTCGCGCCTGGCGCATTACAACAAGCGCTCGACCATCACGTCCCGCGAGGTGCAGACGGCCGTGCGCCTGCTGCTGCCCGGGGAGCTGGCGAAGCACGCCGTGTCGGAGGGCACCAAGGCCGTCACCAAGTACACCAGCTCCAAGTGAGGCGCGCCCGGCGCCCCGGAACCCAAAGGCTCTTTTCAGAGCCACCCACACAATCGAAAAAGGGTTTCGAACACGGTGAAGGGTTGTCATGTGAACCAATTCCGTTGTGTGCGTCCGTTTCCTGGTTATCGGGTTTGTGTGTGTGCGCGCGCCTGTGCGTACGTGAGCAGAGAGGAAGAATGTGTAAGTGTTCTTTACGGAGGTCTGGGATGGTGGCCGCGGCCAGTGCGACCAAGGATCCCGTGTCCACCCTCCCCTTGGGGGCTATCAATGCATCGTTAGTCGAAGTAGGACCCTCGAGCTCTGCGTCTTCTGGTGGCTGCAGAGCGTATCCCCGGCGTTTGCGCGCGTGGACTCCCAGGCGGCGCACGGTCCGCGCGTGGCGTGCCCCTGTGGGTGAAGGGCGCGGGTCATTGCTTCCGTAAGGACCTCATGCGAGCCTTCCTTCCCCGGTGTCCCTGCTGAATGGACTCCGGAGCTGAGGGCTTGGTTGTTGCGCAGCCCGGGCGGTGGCGCCTGGAGCTGCATCCCTGCCTGGACCGGACATCTTTATTCTCAAGCAGGGGACATTTCCGGGAGGATATTTGCGTGGCTGGATCTTGCAGCGGCATTGGAACCGAGAGGGAGACGGCAGCGTCCTGTGCGCGGGAGCCAGATGTGATAAGCCACTTCCTGCTGCGGGCATGGCTCAGGACAACAATTCCCTTTCTCTGTAATGCCTCCTTTTCTGAACAAATTGGCTCCTTCCCCTTTCAGCGACTTTGTTATTATATTCTGTGAAGCGTCAGTGACGTAGAATTCCCCCCTTTCTTTGAATTTATGACATTTAATTTGGAAAGTGTTCTCTTGGTCCGAGAAAGCGCTGTGGCACGAAGAGTCTTCACTTGGGAAAAGACATCGCTTTGCCTTTTCCTTCACTTTGCTCTTCTTATTTGTAAACAAGGGATTTTTAATCGCTGCCTTGAGCGTGTTCGAGTCTTAGATGTATTGGAAGGTGGTGGCATTGATACACAATGAAAGAGAACAGTCGTGTTTCTGCAAATCGTCTCTCGGGAGGAGGCCGGTCGGGTATCGGGCTGGGCGGGAGGGTCTGGAGGGAACGTCGCCACCCGGGCGTCCTCCGCCCCAGCGGCTGGAAGCCCACCCACCCATTCCTTCTGCGTGGGTCCAATCTAAAGGGATTTAAAATCTCACACGTTTTTCAGTTGACATCTAAAATACTTTTATCCTTAGTTCTAATAGTTAACAAGGATGCAAATCCCAACACAGGACGTTACCAACAAAAATTTTCCAAGAAACGTTGGAATATTTGTAAAGTTCTTGAGCTGTTACACATTTTCAAAATTTTTTTGATTGAGATATAGGTGATCACATCAATCTTTTCAAGGTATCTATTGAAATAGCAATTCGATACCATAATCAATTCATACAACACACGATCAAATTCTTCGTTAACACTGAGATGGTCTAGATGATCCTTTTTTTCTCCCTGAACTCATACCCATTGCACCTCTCAGATTTTCATCCAAATGTAAGATATGTTTTTAATTGTTTTATCTACTACCCTTCCTTATCCAAAAAAAAATTAATAAAAGTTATGTAAATTGAAATTTTAAAAATACTTAAAAAATCACCTGGGCAGTGCGCAATGGATGAAAACATAATTTTGGTACACAGTTATCAAAGAGAAATAATTGTAATCCTCAAACAATCAGAATCTAATCTTGGTGAAACCTACGTCATTCAGTGAGATTGGTGGTGGTGCTCCCTGCATTCGTTCAGTTTATGCCTCGATAGGCACATACAGTATTGTTATGGTTAGAGTGATACCGCTGTGCATCCTGGCTTTACCCTTTACTTTCTTTTTTAGATACATGCTCTGAACCAGTATTTACAGACAAAACAAAACAAAACACCCCAAAACCCATAGTGACAGAAATTTTGTCGTGGCTATTTTACTCCATTCTATCATTCCTAGTTATCCCAGCATTTGAAAACGGGTGAGGTATCATCAGAATCGACACCTTTAATTTTAAGAGATGTATGATTCATACTGAACACTGCAGAATCCAGCCCTCCACTATGAAGCAGGGGCCTCCTGATTGTGTCTGATCCCTCAGCCCACTACCCAGGTAGATTAGGAGTCAGCATCTTCATGAGGCAACAGGAAACTAGTCTCCCGGACCCACGTGATTCTCTGCCTGCATAATGAGCTTAAGACATAGGTTTAATGAAATGAAACTCGTCTCCACCAGTGTGTGAAATTGCTAGCAGTAGGCAACAAAAATAAAAAAGGAAAATAAATCCCAAATACAACAGTATGAGAATGTTTTGTTGTGGGTAATGCAAAATGCAGATTAATTTCTCAGTCTTTTCGGGGCTCTGGCACACACACTTCATTAGCATGAAGAAAAAAAAAAAAGACGACTGCCTCTATGTGCTCAACAGTATGGTGGAGGCTGCAGACAGCCAGCCCCACAGCCCCGGTCGTAGCATGGGCCCGATTGGGCCCTCTCCTCCCAGGGAATCTGTTACGGGAGATGCAGGGTGAGAGTCCCTGCTGTTGAGAATTTATAAATCAAGAAAATGGAGGCAGATTGAATAGAGAGCCCACGTTTGTAATACTGCTACAACAGAGCAAGAGAAACGTGATTTACGTTAAGCTGGAGGTGGGAGCAAGAGGCTCGCTGGGTACTGACAGCACATAGGCTCGGAGAGGGAGGACCCAACACAATGGAAGAATTCTCCGGGTTTGAGATAAGGAAGTAAACGCTTAGATCTGGAAGGCACTGGAGGGATTTCACAGGTATCTTACCTGAGGCGCCTTTAAGAAACTCTCCCGACCCTCCATCTCAGCTAAAAATTTCAAGTCAATTTTGAGTGGGAGGGGCTATCCCTTTAATAAGAAAGCAAACAAACAGCTTACTGTGTAATAGGTTAAATGCTGAAGGAGGTGTGGCAGTCACCAGAGATGGTGTGAGGCCCCTAGGGCACAGGAATCAGGCCAAGGCCCGCCTGAGGGAACCAAGGCTTCCACCCAGATCCTGGGAGGCCTGCTGGCTTTCGGAGACTAGGGTGCTCTTGGAGGTGTGCTTTGTACTTCGGGAGTCACCAGTACCAGACGTTTTTAGGGCCAGGGAGCCGGATGTTTCAGTTATGAAGCAGGCACATTTTATCCCCTTTGCGTATCATTTACCTATTTGTTTTTGTTTTGTTTTCCTTAAATGCCCTCCATTCGTTTTGTTAAAAAGGCTCTTTCCACTGGGTGTTACACAGATACTGATAAAATATTAAACACATCTGGAACTAATGAACACAATAAAAAGGATATTTGGCCGCTTACTAGGCTTATGTTAAAAGTATACACGTTTTTCGAAAAAGGAAATAGCGGTATCCTAATAGGAAGGATTTTTGGCGGAGTAGGAGTTCGGAGGCCACGATCTGCGCTCCCGCCGTTTTGATTTTTGCAACAGAAACGCTCGATGCCCATAAAAAGCTGCTTCAACTCAACACTGCTTGAGGGGGCTGTGGCCAGAAGCTCCTGGTGCCCAGTGGGGCCAGGGAAGGACGCCACCACCAAAGACGCACAACACCCGGAGCCTCACTACCATCGCGCCCAGCGCACCCCGACCTCACCCATTCAGGGACCGGGGCGGGGGGGGGGGGTGCTGCTGGGGAGGGTGGCCTGAGGACTTCCTGGAGGTGACGCGCGCCCTCACCCCACCGGGCCCCCGCCTTTATAAAGCCAAGGGCGCGCTCCCTCTGCCGCTGCTGGCTCGGTGGAGACTGAGGCGAGAGGCCTTTGCGGGATACACGCCTTTAGAGGAATTCAGCTTTAGACCAAGTCTTGCGCCCCGTCGCGCACTCCAGTGCCCCAGGACCCCCATGGAGCAGCACTAGATTAGACCGGGTGGCACGCTCTTTTCTGAGCACAGAGGTGGCTCTGAAAAGAGCCTTTGGGTTCCGGGGCGCCGGGCGCGCCTCACTTGGAGCTGGTGTACTTGGTGACGGCCTTGGTGCCCTCGGACACGGCGTGCTTCGCCAGCTCCCCGGGCAGCAGCAGGCGCACGGCCGTCTGCACCTCGCGGGACGTGATGGTCGAGCGCTTGTTGTAATGCGCCAGGCGCGACGCCTCGCCCGCGATGCGCTCGAAGATGTCGTTGACGAACGAGTTCATGATGCCCATGGCCTTGGACGAGATGCCGGTGTCGGGGTGCACCTGCTTCAGCACCTTGTACACGTAGATGGAGTAGCTCTCCTTGCGGCTGCGCTTGCGCTTCTTGCCGTCCTTCTTCTGCGCCTTGGTGACGGCCTTCTTGGAGCCCTTCTTGGGCGCGGGCGCCGAGCGGGACGGCTCGGGCATGGCTGGCGGGGCGGCGGCGGGACAGCGCCCAGAGGCGCGCGGGCGGCTCCGGCAGCGCTATTTATGGTCTCCATATTCAAATGAAGGCTCCAAATCGCTGGAATCCGATTGGACGGCCGGCTGCGCCGCCGGGACCGCTAGGAATTTATGTAAATAGCAGACGCCGGTCTTCTCTCCTATTGGACGGTAATCCGACCAATCGGAAGACGCGTGTGCCGCGCGCGGGAGTCAGGTTTGAGGATCTTCGTGCCAGCCGGGAGAGGGCTCTTTGTCTAGTCGTAGGTTCTGGATGGGACAAAATAGGAACCGGAAAAAGGACGCCAAAATACGGAAATAAAAACCGGTTTAACCCCGCGTCTCCATCTTCTCCGGCCAAGGGCAAACACAATTCTGAGGCCAAAGGCTGGGGAGGAGAAGCTGATACTTACTGAGCAGAGGGGGATGGGGAAAAATTTAACTATTTCCCATCATATCGCCCCACCCCCACCCCAAGAGGCCAGTGTAAGAGTTCATGAGCAAATGCAAAGGGCTCTTTAGAAAACACCGAAAATTCATTAAGGTACTCGTATTGGAAGTGTAGCTACAGGGCAGGCATTCAACCGGAGGGAGGAAATGAATCCGTTTCAAGGGAAAAAGTCCTTCAAATTGTTTTTTTGTCTTTTTTTTTAAGATTTTATTTATTTATTTGCGAGAGAGAGAATGAGAGATAGAAAGCATGAGAGGGAAGAGGGTCAGGGGGAGAAGCAGACTCCCCGCCGAGCAGGGAGCCCGATGTGGGACTCGATCCCGGGACTCCAGGATCACGACCTGAGCCGAAGGCAGTCGCCCAACCAACTGAGCCACCCAGGCGCCCTCTCCTTCACATTGTTAATTTCAACGCTGACGACTCCCCTTTGAAGTGACAGGTACATGCTAAGTGCTTGATACATAGGAGCTCATCTAGTCTGCCAAAACGTCCGACGGTTGGAGGCACCTGCCTGGCGCAGTGGGTTGAGCTGGACTCTTGGTTTCGGCTCAGGTGGGGATCTGGGGTCGTGATCTCTGGGTGGTGGGATTGAGCCCCGCAACAGTCTCCATGTCAGTGGGGAGTCTACTTGAAAATTCTCTCCCCTGCCCCCCAATGGTGGGCACACGTGAGGACCCGCTCTCGCTCTCAAATAAATAAACCTTAAAAAAAAAAAATCCTGCAGGTAAGTGCTATTGTTCTCTAGGCATCAGAACACAGGCTTGTAGACCTGTTAAATGATAAGCCAAGGCCTATTAAAAATGTTAAAGAATGTACTTGAGCAAAAATTGATTAGAATCAGGCAGCACCCAATTTAACAGATAGAAAGGAGTTCCAAGGAGCTGTACAAACTGAAAAACGTGTATAGGCAGAACTGAGTGTGAACAAGAAGTCACGCGAAGCAAAGAAAGCAATATTGCAAGGTCCCTTTCCTTTTCCAGGATGGCAGGGGGCTATCAGACCAAAACCAGATCAGGTTTTTAGAGCTGATCAGGGAATTCCTGACTGACAGCATTCTGGGAGAGCTAACACTTTCCATAAATTAAGTCTTGGTTAGCTGACCAGAAGCTTAGCATGAGGCACTCCATTTTGGACCTTTTGTCCTGTTTTTATCAGAAGTTACCAGATTAATTCCTATAAACATGAGTTAAGTTTCCCTATATGTTAAATGCCAAGAGGGAAAGAAAAGGTGTTCAGAATTCACATTTCTCACTTACTTCAGCATCACCTGGGAAGCTCGTTAGAAATGCAGAATCTTGGGCTCCACCTCAAAGGTATTGACTCAGAATCTGTATTTCAAACAGCTCTGTTCAGGGGGTCACTTCTCTGGCCACCTTAGCCACCCAGGGCATTCTCCAAGCAGGCCAGGAACCCTAACGGTGCCCCCAGGACAAAATGGCTCACAGCTTCAGAGCAGTTAACAAGATACCTTCAAGATACCAACACAAATGCCCTCCATATGCAAATAAGTTCTCTGAGGTCCATGGGCCTCTTGACATTTGGGTGCCCTGAGCTGCTTTGGACATACTCAGCATTAAACCATTTTATCTCTTTACCTTAAAGATATATAACTGATTTAACAAATATTTCTATGGAGCTCATTAGGAGATAGGTGACCGTTTATTAAATACCTAATTCAATGTGGTGCCCATAACAGCCTTTCCAGGACTGCACTATTATCAACCCCATCTTACAGATGGGTAGCAGAAGGCTGGAGAAAATATGTCCCAAGTTAAGCAGCCCGTGAGGCAGGAGCTGACCCTGGAAATCAGGTTGACTGGTACCAGGCACCAAGCCAACTGCAACCTAGAGTTGGAAAATTTTTGGATAGGGACCTTTCTTTCATTTTGTAGAAGGAAGGAACACCACTGTGATGTGGTGTGTAGAAGAAAAATATTAAAACACAGATGCATTGCTCTGTATTTAAGTTCCTGGCCAAAAAAAAAAAAAAAAAAAAGTCAGACGTTGTATGATTTCTCCTGCGGTAGAAAGATGGTATTATCGATGAAATCGCACCGACTTCCACAATCGCGGATTCCACTAGGAAGATAAAGTCTTTGAATACAAGGCACTTAAGAAAATAGAAAAAGAGCTTGTTTCTGCATCATCTATCCAAACCACTTTTGCGGACATCGTTACCGTGTTCTCTGGGCGATGTAATGGGTAATGCATAGAGATGATTCATCTAGGCTCCCAGCACCACTGGAAGAGGTCTGAGGCTTGATCTCACCCAGGAGGTGCACTCCAAGCAGGAACTGCTCTCCTCTTGCCTGCAGATTTAGTTGGCTCAGATCTCTCTGACGTATTCTCGAAACTCCCCATTCAGAGGCGGTCTTTCTGTCTCAGCTGGGGCTCATGGGAGGCAGGCACTGGGGCTGTTAACATGTTTGCGATGTCAGGGAGGAAAGCGTTTCTGCGACTGAGGAGCTGGAGGTTTGGGGGGGACGTGCTTTGAGTATGTCAGAGAGCCAGTGACAGGATTTTCAGGAACTGGTGCAAAATGAGAATCTCGGCATCTTGTCCAGAGACTACCGAGACTTGTAGGATGCCCACAGCAGGGCATCGAGGCGATCTCGGGGCGCTTCTCGGGGCAGCCCTGGCGTGGGCTCAGGTTGCTGGCCAATGGAGCTGGCCCTGGGTTTCCCTCAACCTGCAGGCCCCATGCGGGGGTGGGGGTCGTGGGCCTACCCCTTGTCACCCGCAGTCCCTGCACCCGCCCTGGTCCTGCCAGCCCTTGGAACGCTGGTCCTCCACAGGTCCTGCTGGGGGTTCTTGGCTTCCTTGGGGTGTGGGAGAGGAGGTGAGTGTTTCTAGGCACGGCCTCGAGTAAGAGGCTGTGTTTCTGTGTAGGTGCTAAGTTTCGGGAGTCCCTCTACCCCCACAGAGTGGCTGGTTAGTGCCAGAAAGTCAGGACCAGGCTCTCCTGGGCCGGTACTATGGACTGGATGTGTGTGTCTTCCCCAAACGCATGTGTTGAAACCCTAATCCCCAGTGGATTGATGTCAGGAGCTGGGGCCTTTGGGAGGAGAGTAAGGTTATAGGAGGTCATGGCGCTGGGGCCCCTGTGGTGGGGTTAGTGTCCTTATAAGAAGAGCTAGGACGTGGGGCGCCTGGGTGGCTCAGTCATTGTGCGTCCGCCTTCGGCTCAGGTCATGGACCCAGGGTCCCGGGATCGAGCCCCGCGTCGGGCTCCCTGCTCCGCGGGAAGCCTGCTTCTCCCTCTCCCACTCCCCCTGCTTGTGTTCCCTCTCTCGCTGTGTCTCTCTCTGTCAAATAAATAAATAAAATCTTAAAAAAAAAAAAAAAAGAGCCAGGACAGTACTTGCTTCTCTCTCTCTGTTCCATGTGAGGACGTGGTGAGAAGGGGGCCCTCTGCAAGCCTGGAAGAGAGACCCCATCAGGAACCCACCTGGCTGGTACCTGGTCTTGGACTTCCAGCCCCCAGAACCCTGAGGATGAATGCCTGTTGTTCAAGTGGCCCGGTCGGTGGTGTTTGTCGCAGCGCCTGGGGCCAGGAGCAACATGGCGTTCTGACAGATGGAACAGTGTAGGGCAAGCCGAGATTGTCTGAGAGGGAGGGAGGGAGGGGACACAGAGTGGTCAAAGGAAAACTCTACAGTCTGGACACGTAAGTCCAGTTCAGATTTCTTCTCTCTCTCTCTCTTTTTTTTTTAAGACTTATTTGCCGAACCTCCCTCGGCAGGAGGCTGGGCACCCACCCCTCCAAAGTGCTGCCCTACTCCTCACGGGGATGGGGGCTCTGGGCCCACTTGTGCAGCATCCGGCTGAGACGGGTACTGCCCCACATCCTGTGCAAGGAGACTGGGTTTCGACCTCGGGTTGGCCAAAGCGTCGTCTGTGCTCATTCCGCAGGATTTCAGCAGGCAGAAGAGAGTGGATCGATCTGCGATCAAAGCGCATCTCCAGGGGTGACTGAGAGACGGGGGACCATGGCAGCAGAGGTGGGACCAGGTCAGGGAGCTGAATCTGAGCCCACCACTGTCTTGCCACGCCTGGTGGTCGTGGAGAAGCCCTGCTCTTGTTCTGGTCTGAGCTTTTGTGTTATGAGCTTCCAGACCAGAAAACGGCTGAAGTCAGACTGGGCCCAACGTACAAACCTGGCACGGTCTGGGGTTGGATTGGGTGCGACTGAGGTTGGGCTTGGTCCAGTGTGAGGCCTCAGGTGAATCAAAGTTTGTTTAGAGGCTGAACAAGCAGGTTAACCATACCAAACATCATCTTCTTTCTTTTTTAAAGTTTTTATTCTAATTCCAGTTAGTTAACATGCGGGGTAATATTAGATCCAGGAGCACAGTATAGTGACTCACTGTTGTACTTCCATCCAACCCCCGGTGCTCATCACAAGTGCCCTCCTTCATCCACATCACCTGGTTCCCCCATCACCCTGCCCACCTCCCCTCTGGTCACCCTCAGCTTATTCTGTGTAGTTAAGGGTCTGTTTCTTGGTTTGTATCTTATTTTCCTTTGCCACTTTGCTTTTTTCTTGACTTTCACATATGACTGAAACCATATGATAATTGACTTTCTCTGCTTGACTTATTTCACTTAGCATAATCTCCTCCAATCCCATTCATGTGGATGTAAAAGTTGGGTATTCAGCCTTTCTGATGGCTGAGTAATATTCCGTTGTATATATGGACCACATCTCTATCCATTCATGTGT
Organism: Zalophus californianus; assembly: GCF_009762305.2. Classification (NCBI taxonomy): domain Eukaryota; kingdom Metazoa; phylum Chordata; class Mammalia; order Carnivora; family Otariidae; genus Zalophus; species Zalophus californianus. The sequence continues at coordinate 727,727 of NC_045599.1, forward strand.
TGAAAAGCATCCGGCTCTTCCCACAGTTTGGCTATTGCGGACACTGCTGCTATGAACATTGGGTGCATATGGCCCTTCTTTTCACTACATCTGTATCTTTAGGGTAAATATCCAGGAATGCAATTGCTGGGTCATAGGGTAGCTCTATTGTTAATTTTTTGGGGAACTTCCACACTGTTTTCCAGAGTGGCTGCACCAGCTTGCATTCCCACCAACAGTGCACGAGGGTTCCCCTTTCTCCGCATCCCCGCCAACATCTGTCGTTTCTTGGGTTGTTTCCTGAGTTGTTATTTCTAGCCATTGTGACCGGTGTGAGGTGATAGCTCATCCTGGTTTTGATTTGCACTTCTTCATGCTAGGTGATGTTGAGCATCTTTCCATGTGTCTGTTGGCCATCTGGATGTCCAAAGATAATCCTGAGACACAGTGGCCACCGTGGAGAACTTTTCTCCTAGATGAGCTCGTCCATTATGAGGTGTCCCAGAACAAAAGGGGTCTCAGCCAAGCACTCACCGTAAAAGCTAGACAGAAAGTTGTTTTTCTTCCGTTACAGTTGACACTCGCTGGGACACCTCACTCGCTCCAGAATCTGCAGACAGACGAGGTCCTGGGAAAGAAGGCAGAAGCCGGCACAGGCTGAGAAATCTTACCAGACCTCCACCTGCGGTGCTTGGTCGAGAGAGGTAGGTAAAATTTCACATCCTCCCTTCTTTTCCAAGTTTGGGTCAGCAGGAGAATCACATTTGTAAAACTGAGATCTTGGAATGGTGACTTGTGGATTTGCAGTCGGGTACCCATAGATTGTCGGTCCTTTCTCTCCCAGGGACAACTAGTGCCTTACGTTTGTCTTGTTTTGTGTCCTGGGAACTTGGTTTGGCAGCTGTCAGGTTGGGGACCCCAAAATATGGCCGGTTGTGGTCCATTTGCAGCCGGGGTCCCACCCACTGTCACCAGCTTTAGGGAAAATTGTCCAAATCTTCCTTTCTTTGGGAGCGGCTGTGCATCTCGGGAGGGTCGCATATTTTGCATGCTCTTTGGGGACCCCCCCCTTGCGTCCAAAGGGCTGTTTAATATCGCCAAGAATATCTACTGTTTGCCCCACCTGAAACCTGACAAGATATGCAAAGGGATTTTTTTAAAATGTGGCTCCGTGGTCACAGGCTGGCCAAACTGGAACCTGATATTCAGAGTCCGGTAGGAACTTTGTTTTAGGCCTTCTCTCCTCAGGTAAAATCTGGAACATAGGAATCCTTTGCTTTCCATTGCAGTTGGGGATCTCCCTGATATCAAGAGGCAAAGTGAGGGTGATGTTGTTGGATGGCTGGGTCAGCTCCTTGATATCACTCAGGCTGTTACACCATCCACTGTCCTCATCTGGCAAATCTTTGCAAAACCAGAAACACAGCTCTAGAAACAATTACGCGTCCACCTATCTTTACGGTTCCCCAAATGTCTGCTATTCATCTCAAAATGCTTGCAGACACCGTAAAAGATTAGGACTTTGGAAACAGAACTGTCCTGCGCGGAAGGAAAAATTTAAATAGTAATTACCCTAGAGTTCTGATAATGGACGAATACACCCCAAACTCCTAGGAGGAAACTTGCATTCTTCCTGTGTCCCTTGGAGATGACCATATTACCGTGTCTTTGGATTGTGAACACCCCAGGACATGACCAAAACACTGCCCAGAGACCCCTGACACCGAAGGGAAGAGAGGAAGGAGGCTTCTAAAAATACAAAGCGTTATAAAAGGTCTCTTGCTCAAAATCAAGTCCACACCCCCCTGAGATTAATTGTCGAGGCAAATAAAAATCCTAAAAACCTCTTCCACACGTACAAAGTAGTGGAAAGCTTTGGCAATCTGCCATCTGAGCACATAAACATAACATCTGCCAGAAACATAAATTGGATCCACCTGTCGTTTTAGAAACTAGAGAGTTTACATTATCCTGTCTCACGGTTAAAATTTTAGAGTGAAGACTGTAGGATCTGTTTGCCTCTGCCTGTATGTTTTTGTGTGTCAATGTATGCACGTTATAAATGTGTGATATTTTTCTACCTCTGGATGGTAGTGCCAAAGTGAATTTGTAAACTGGTCTATGTAATTGGCTGAGAGGCAAACAAGCATTTATAAAGATCAAGTACACTCTCAGAAACATATTTTTCTTTTTTTTTTTAAGATTTTGTTTATTTATTTGACAGAGAGAGACACAGCGAGAGAGGGAACACAAGCAGGGGGAGACCCCACCGAGCAGGGAGCCCGATGCGGGGCTCGATCCCAGGACCCCAGGATCACAGCCTGAGCCACCCAGGAGACCCAGGAAACATATTTTTCTAGTTCATGCAATTTAGGATCATCATTGGTATATGCAAGCTAGCTGAAATTTGTTGGTTTAACTAAAAAAGGCATTTCTTTAGAGTTGACAATATTAAATACAATACTTTTAGTCTGCCTAGGTTTACTAAATAAGCTCGTTATTTCTTTTACACAATTCAGATAATGGGTAGCTGCTGAATATCTCATCATATTGTCCTGGCTAATCCAACCATAAGTCTTGGGAACAAGTGAATTAAATAGATGCAAAGAACATGATGGTTTATAAATGAGCTTCTCAACAATTATTATGCTTTATGGTATGTCCACTGAAGAAGAATAGCTTCCAAAATCTTTTTGGCAGTCCGAAACCTTCCAGGCATACCGAGATAATTTGAGTGATGGGCGTTTGCTGAATATCCAGATCTTTTCTAAATATGAGAAACACGGAATCATGAATTCCGGAACAAAGATTTATCCACTTCTGGCTTCTCTTTACGGAGGAATGAAGGTTATCTGGGTCTCTTAGCAAACACGTTTGCAGCCACATTTGAAAGCTGGTATGAAGAATATGCTCCCAGAAACTAGGAATCGTATTTTTTTTTTAAGATTTTTATTTATTTATTGAGAGAGAGAGAGAATGGTAGAGAGAGAGCACGAGAGGGAAGAAGGTCAGAGGGAGAAGCAGACTCCCCGCCGAGCAGGGAGCCCGATGCGGGACTCGATCCCGGGACTCCAGGATCATGACCTGAGCCGAAGGCAGTCGCTTAACCAACTGAGCCACCCAGGCGCCCAGGAATCGTATTTATAAATGTCCCAGGCCACAGCATGCCAGTGTGACAGTCCGCACATCCTCAGTTTTCACTGGAAACCGCGAAATCTGAGGGCTAACAGTTCTAATCAATACACCTAATAACGGGGTGTCTGGCTGGCTCAGTCGGAGGGGTGCACGACTCTCCATATCAGGGTCTTGAGCTCAAGTCCCACCTTGATGTAGAGATCACTTAAATAAGTGAAACTGTAAAAAAATATGTCACAAAGCCACTTAGAAATAAGAAGGGAGAAAGAAAATAGTATGAAAAGTACGCATGTGAGGAAAGTAAAGCGATGGCTTGCTGTGAAATGAGAAGGGAGAAGGAAAAAACGGGCTGAAATCCGAATGGATACATATGGGAAAACAGTCGTAGGAGGTTTGGGAGAAAGGACTGTTATATGCGGTCGAGACTGGAATGGACTTCCTGAGGTTTTTCGAGAATGCCTTCCAATATCCACAGTACACAGTACAGGGGGGCGGGGGAGTGGGAGACCCGGATTCCGTCTGGGCTCAGGCGTCCAGCCGAATAGGGACCCAACCATTCCGAACACCTACGAACTCACCAGGAGATCGGAGAGGAGAGTAGCCACAGCTCCGGACGGAGAAGCGACTGCTCCCTGGAAGCGTTATTAACAACCACACTTGCAGTCGAAGGGGCTGCTGTGGCCCGGAAGACCCAAGAGGCACAAAATATCGGGATCAAGCATATTCCTGCAACCCAGTGTGGCATTTGGGTTCGAACCAGCAATGGAGGTCATTTTGCCCCACCAAATTATCCCGACTCCAGTCCACCAAACAAGGAGTGTATCTGCGTTGGGGCACCTGGGGGGCTCAGTCGCTAAGCATCTGCCTTCGGCTCAGGTCATGATCCCAGGGTCCTGGGATCGAGCCCCGCATCGGGCTCCCTGCTCCGCGGGAAGCCTGCTTCTCCCTCTCGCACTCCCCCTGCTTGTGTTCCCTCTCTCGCTGTCTCTCTCTCTGTGTCAAATAAATAAAATCTTTAAAAAAAAAAAAAAGGAGTGTATCTACGTTTTGGAAGCTGCTCCACGTCAAAGAATAGAGCTGACCTTTGATGAACATTATTATATAGAACCATCATGGGAATGTCGGTTTGGCCACTTGGAGGTTCGAGATGGGCCATTTGGTTTCTCTGCACTTACAGATCGTTACTGTGGTGTGAAAAGCCCTGCACTAATTAGGTCAACAGGGAGATTCGTGTGGATTAAGTTTCGTTCTGATGAAGAACTTGAAGGACTGGGATTTCGAGCAAAATATTCATGTATTCCAGGTAATGAAGCTGTCTTTTTTTCACGGGGTCTCACTCTGGTTTTAGAATCTTACGTCTAGTCTAGAAAAGAGAGAACTTAGTCAAGTGAATCAAATCAAGGTTTTAAAGAAATTAGCAAGGCCCAAGGGAAATCACTTTGTGAATAAATAAAACCAAAAATTGCAAATAGAGTGGTATCACTTGAATTTTGAAGCATTTCATAGATGGCATCCCATTTTTCTTAGATTTCTTTATGTTTCATAATGTATAGCAAGGCTTAAAAACATCAAGATAAATATATTTTAAAAGATAGTTCAGCAAATTGTCTTATTTTCATAATCCTTACCAAAAATTATTTTGGCAGGTTTTTTCCATTGGAATGCTTGAATTACCCCTCATTTGAATAAGTAAGCGCTAGAAAATATTGAGTAATGGGAAAAGTACCGCTCTGCCCTGGGAGGCCAAAGATCTGGGTTCTAATCCGTTCTGTTACCTGGTAGCTCTAAGACTATTCAGCACAATTGCACCCGAGGGCTGCTGTTGGTAAAATGGGAACACCTGATGTGTTACTGCCCTAAGGCTGCCTTAACGAACTACAAATGTAGCAGCTGAAAGCAATACAAATTTACTCTCTGAGAGTTCTGGAGGGCAGAAAACCCAGCAGGGCCACGTGTCTTCTGGGAACCCTAGGGGAGCATCCATTGCTCACCTCCTCTAGCTCCTGGGGGCCTCCCCAGAATTCCTGGATTTGTGCCCACATCACTGTAGTCCCTGCCTCCGTCTTCACATTCCCCCCTCAGAATCCTTAACTAATCCCATCTTCTGTTTTGTAATGTAATTGTCACTTTTTTCTTTTTTTTTACCCACGTAAAGTGATACGGGTTCTGAGGATTTGGATTAGGGTCTCCAGTCAGCCCACTCGGACTGTCTTAGCCTGCCCTGTGGTATGTGTGAACACTCTGAGACCTGCGGTACTCTCTGGTGTAAAACCGTGCATATCCCTAATGTTATTGCTCCTGTCGTCAAACAACTTATAGACCAACGAGATGAAAAAATAACTGAGTGTACCAATGATGTCATCGCTTTGCTTTTGTTTGTTTTCAGGTAAGTAATTTGTTACTTAAAAAAATCCAAATGAAAAGAAAATATCCATAATCTTACCATCCTATATATAAAAAACCACTGTTAACGATTTGGTGTGTATCCCTTCAGATGTTTTTCTGTATCTATTGATTTTGTTTTACATAACTGATGGCATACATCTGGATTACCTGTTTTTTTGCCTGAACAACATAATCAGCTTATTTTTTCTTGTCAGTAAACATGGGAATTTTTTTTTTTTAACAAACATGGGCGTTTTTAAGTGTTGTTTCAGTATTTATGTCCTCAATGCCAGAAGGGTAACATTTTAGAAAGTAAAGTTTATCTAATAGACTTTATTTATTTAGAACAGTTTTAGGTTCCCAGCAAAACTAAGCAGAAAGTCCAGAGTTACCATGTATCTCCAACCCTGCACAAACACAGCTGCCTTCCAAAATCAGCATCCTGCTCCAGAGTGGTACATTTGTTACAGTTGATGAACCCACACTGACACATCATCCCCCAAACTTCATAGTTTACATTAGGGTTCATTGTCGGTGTTGTGTGTTCTGTGTGTTTGGACAAATGTAGGATGACTTGTGTCCACCATTACAATAGCATATCAAGTATTTCCACTACCCTAAAAATCCTCTGGACTCTGTCTATTTATCCCCAACTCTTGGCAAGCAAGATCTTGCTGTCTCTGTAGTTTTGCCCTTTCCAGAACGTCATATTGCTGAAATCACACAATTTGTAGCCTTTCAGACGGGCTTCTTTTACACAGTAATAAGTACTTAAGGTTCCTCTGTGGTTTTTCACGGTTTGACCGCTCATTTCTTTTTAATATTGAATAATATTTCATTGTATGTATGTACAATAGTATATCCATTCTGTTGAAGGGTATCTTGGTTGCTCCCAAGTTTTAGCAATTACAGATAACCTTGCTATTACCATCCATATGCAGGTTTTTTTCGTGGACAACTTCTTCACTTATTTGCATAAATACCAAGGAGCACAATTGCTGAATAATAGTAAAATTTGTGTTTTTAATTTTTGCTTAAGTGGATAGTGGTTGTATATGTATATGTCATACATATATTTTACTACAATAAAAATAAATTTTTAAAAATTAAAAAAAGTACACAATACAAAATTAGAATTTGGTTTTCTCTGCCAAAAGGACAAAGTTTTCTTAGATGATTGGTTTGCTCTTTTTTTTTGTTTAATTTTTTTAAGATTTTCCTTATTTATTTGAGAGAGCGAGAGAGAGCACAAGCGGGGGGAGGGGTAGAGGGAGAAGCAGCTCCCAGCTGACCAGAGAGCCTGACACGGGGCTCGATCCCAGCACCCTGAGATCAGGGCCTGAGCCAAAGGCAGATGCTTAACCAACGGAGCCACCCAGGTGTTCCTGGTCTGCTCTTAATAAGAGATTATAGCCATCATGATGTTCTTTAAAAGCTTCAGTCATCTGCTTAGACAGCAAAGATTTTGTGTCTTACCCAAATACCTCGCCCTGCCTCACACTGTCTTTATCAGGTGTCTGAATCCTTAGGGAACCCCAGTTTTCTCAGTAGTGCGAGACGGAGGTTTGGTCCACACTTCTGTAAACTTCTGTCTTCGCCTTTATCCTCCTTGATTGCCACTTTGGTCAAATACAGGGGTGAGTATTATTATTTTATTATTTTATTATTAAATATTATTTCATGATAATCTGTCATCCTATGTAATCAAATGTCCAAACCTTTTGACATTTCCCCCAAATCAAATTTTATTTTATTTTTTAAATATTTTATTTATTTATTTTGACAGACAGAGACAGCGAGAGAGGGAACACAAGCAGGGGGAGTGGGAGAGGGAGAAGCATGCTTCCCAAGGAGCAGGGAGCCCAATGCGGGGCTCGATCCCAGGACCCTGGGACCATGACCTGAGCCGAAGGCAGACTCTTAACGAGTGAGCCACCCAGGCGCCCCTCCCCCAAATCAAATTTTTAAATGGAGCCTTTGACCTTACACTAACTTTGACATTTCCAAGCAGGATCCTGGAGTATCTCAAAGGATGTGTCTCTCACCTTGTAGAGGAAAGATGTTAGATTAATTAGGTTTCTTTGGAGTGCTAAATTACATAGGAAACGTTGTCAAATACATGATGTCAAACCTTAGGCTGAATGAGTGTGTATATGTGAGTAATAGAGGTATTCCAGGGATTGTTCAAAGTTCAGAGACATTTGTCAATATGCTCATTGTCCAGCTATGACCTTATACTGTGGCATGCCACAGAAGTAATTACATTTCCTTATCGAAGAAACACTCACCACGTCTTTACCCACAGGCATTAAAAACACTTAGCTGCTTTACTCTGATGCTCTTGCAAAAGCAAGACTCACTGAAAGGACCCTACCAAGTATTCCCAATCGCTGACGCCATTGCCAAACCAGCAGGTGTCGAAACTGAGGAAGGCTCCACCTGACATCTGGTCCTGTGTAAATGCTGGACAAGACCACTGGCCACATATTTCCAGCCACTGCAAAGGGGGATAATCCACCCTGCAAAATCTGTTGGATTTGCCAGGATGCTGGTGAACCTGCAGTTCTGCCCATCCAAACCCCCTCCTTGATTTGCAATGCCGCAGTTTCTTGGGAACAGACTCACCCCTCCATCTCTACTGTGCCAGGCTCACCTGGGGATCCATCTCCCTGCCTCTGGCTAACAACCCCAAACCTGGGGCACCTTCCATCCAGGCTCTGGACAAAGAAAGGGACCCAAGGCAAGGGTACCCAGAACAAAACCACCTGTGTGGCCTACGGGCATCCATGGCTATCACCTTTCCTCCCTAGAGCTGACCAGGGAGGGAGTCCTGGGCCACAGATCCAAATGGGCATGACCGGGAGGCAATCATGATTCAAAACTGGCTTCCTTTGGCAGATCCCTACTCCCCTGGCTAGGAGCAAGCACAAAGGAGGTGATGACTGGGGACGTCCCCTTAACTCATGAAAATGTTGTGGAATCTGCTATTGAACCAGGAGCTGCCCAACCCAAATCCCTTGACTCTCTGGCCAGACTCGTTCCTGCTAATAGGAGAGCCCTTGATGATCTCTTAGCTGAGCAAGGAGTCTGCCCTGTGGCCACCACCACCCGCTGCACTTGGATCCCCAGTCCTGGGGGGAGCTGAGACTCAGCTGTGCCAGATCTCCTGGTGTAGGAAAATATTTGAACGGGATCTTTCCTTGACTTACGTGATCCTGACTCATTCGGATCTTGGGGACCACGGCTGCGAAGTGCACGGCACACATTGGGAATTACACTGTCGTGTATCATAACCATAACCAGCTTCCTGGTGCCATGTAGGCTCTCAAACACTAAAGGTTTATGTTTGCAGTCGCTCACCACCAAGTAGATGATCCCTCTGAGGTCAGAGTGTCAGAAAAGGAACAAAAGCAAGGACCAGTTTACAGAATGTGAGCCCGGAACAGTGGCCTGTGAATGTCACATAGGATCAACAAACAAACACACCAAACCCCAACTCAAAACACTGGCGGAAGTCCAGCGGTAGCGAAGAGTGGTGCTAGGGCCTTAAATTCTGATCGTGTCTCTCAGGCTGGGAATTGCGGAGGGGAGTTAAAACGAGACACCGGGTCCCAAATGGAGACGCGTATGCCCAGCCCCAGGCCACCAAGCCGATACTCAATGATAGTGTTGGCTCTCCCCGAAACCGAACCTTAAACCAGTCATCAGGATCGCCCCCTATCAGCTCTAGGGAGGAAATCTGCCCGACACGCCCCTGCCGTCCGCTCCCGCGAGGAAAATGTCCTTGCAATAACCTGCTGTCCTGCCGAGAATAACGTCCCGGTTCGGTTCCCCTCTGCCTCTAAGTCTTTCATCTCCACAGCTCCCCGGAGCTCCCTGCTCTCCGCTAGCCTGGAGGCCGCCCAATTCCGATTCATCCGGGCGCAAATAAATTCCAAACGTCTCAGTAGGCCTGTTTACCTCTTAACACAGAGAAAACGGAACACACATATGTCTGAAAACACGAAACTTGAGACTTTATGAGGATAATTTTTCCATACTTCATACTTTATATTTTGTATGTTTAAGTTTCCGGGAGAGGTGGCCTGGATCTGGGAAGCGAGAGCTGTGAGAAATGGACAGGAGGGGTTTGAGAAGGCAGACGGGGGGACGGGCGGGGAGGAGACTTGCAGCAGTGTAGGCAGCGTAGCTGGGGGATGGGTGGGAGGAGTCTCGGAGGGGGGGAGGGGAGTGAGTGCGGGGGGGTAGGAAGGGAGATGGGGCAGGGGTGGGGTCTAAGAGGCGAGGTGGGATGGGGTGGGGGAGGAGCCTCGCAGGGGAGGTGGGGGGAGGGGAGTGAGTGCGGGGGGTAGGAAGGGAGATGGGGCAGGGGTGGGGTCTAAGAGGCGAGGTGGGAGGGGGTGGGGGAGGAGCCTCGCAGGGGAGGTGGGGGAAGCCAGGAGGGTGTTAGGGAGGGGCCTGGGCTGGGCAGACAGCCGCCTCACCCACAGGAGCATGCCTTGGGGACACCCCCGCCCTTCCGCGCGGCTTAGTCCAAGGTCCCCCTCTTCCTTGTCAGAGCAGCCGAACTGCCTAAGTCACCCGCTTGCCAGGAAATCACGAGGACAGCCAAAGACAGGGGTGGAAACATTAAGGCACAAACGTGAATAAAATACAAGGGATTCCAAGTTCATAAACCAAACTGAGAGGGCGCTCAAAGGCAATGGCATCAAGGGGAGGTTTGGAAAGCTCCAGAAGGTGCCTCAGCCAATCGGGTACGATTAAGTTAGCACCAATCGGGATGGGCTGTTCGGATAAACACACAGGCCGCCGCTCTTCCTGCTCCGCGCAGGGGCCTCCCGGGGCTGTGCGGGTGAGGGGCACCCTGAGGCGAAGGTCCCCCGCCCCCCACCTCTGCACCTCCGGCACCGCCTGCAGCTCTGCGCCCCCGCGGCCCCCACCTCTGCACCTCCCGGCACCGCCTGCAGTTCTGCGTCCCCCGCGGCCCCCACGTCTGCACCTCCCGCACCGCCTTCAGTTGTGCGTCCCGGCGCGAGGTACCCCTGTAGCCCGCACCTCTGCACCCTTGCATCCTCTAGCGGCTGTGGCCCCAGCCCCGTTTCCACCCGCGCCCGGCCCTCCCAGCGCACAGGACCCCGGCGCCGGCCGGCCGGGACTGGCTCTGCACCATCCCCGCCGGGTGCGTCCCCGTCGCGACCAAGGACCCCCAGCGCGCGCCACGCCCGGGGGTGGCGGGCCGGAGATGGCCACCCGGGTCGGGGCTCGCTCTTCTGAGAGCCACCAGCGGTGCCAATTAAGTGACTCGCGCGGTTTTCCCGACGCGCTTGGCTCCTCTTTCGTCGTCTTGGGAGACATGGAGCTTTTCAGACACATTTGGGAGCGAGATTGGGAGTGGGGTGGAATGATAGGTTCGCGTGTGGAGTTCTGGACGCGTACACCCGTCGTGGGCCTGGACTGGGCAACCGGCGGCCACCAGGTCGCCCTCAAAGGCCCCTGCCTGACTCCCTCTGCCATTGTCGCCAGCCCCAGGTTGTGGGCCGCCTGCTGCACGAGCCGTCTGTTGGAACGCCACATACATTCTCTGACCTCGCAGAGAGCTAACAACCCGTGTGATTTCTACAACGTAGGAATAGGCTCAAGAAGCGGCTCTCCAGGGGGGCTCGGAGGGCGGTGCCTCTGGTGGCTCTTGGAGCCCTTGTTCCCCGTCCACACCCCTGCCAGCATCCCGACTTCTCCAGCCCTCTCCCCCCACACCTGCGGTTTGCCTCTCCACCCCTAGATTTCTCATGAATTCTTCCCTATTAGTTACGCAGACTTTTTGTCGGTTGGTGGGCAGTTGTTTTCACAAGTGATTCTGAAATACACAGATTTACCAACTGTTCCCGGGACCTCCCTTCAGGGAAAAGCCCTAGTTCTTTCCCAAGGAAACCAGCGTTCACTCTGTTGAATTCAGCTTGCCCTGTGCGTTGATCTCCCCTTTCTTTCAAGGGCTTGTTTTTTTTTCCCACAGCCAGTAACTGTCTTTACAAGTAAGCGGTTTTAATGCCTTTGCAACTTCCACGGATTATAGAAAAACCGCTCCTTCGGCCTCCCTCCAGCCTTGCATCTGGGTACGGGGACCTTCTGGATCCTGGCCACACCTCCCTCTTGGGTAAGGCTGGCCAATCCACGTGGTCGCTGGACATCCACGCATAATCTGCAGCTGGGAGCCCTACTCTGCTGCCTCCTGCGGTGGGCCTTTCCTAGCTGTGTGAAAATATGGGGGTCGTGTTGTTACTGTTGGGGTATATGCCCAGGCCAAAAGATGAGGACAGCTGTCACACTCAGTTCCCCAGAGGAAGGGGTACAGGGCACCACCAAGTCTGCCAGAAGGCAGGGCCGGGGGCAACGTGGGCAAGACCTTTACTGTGGTTTCTGCAGGAAAGGAGATACGGTGGAGCTAGCAGGCTCAAGGCTGGCTGGTTTGAGTATCTCCGTGGGCGCTGGGGTGCAGGGGCTTGTGCCCTCTGTCTGGCACCTGCCTGGAGGATGAGAAGGGCAGACAGATCATGTGAGAGGCGGCAGTCGGGGGGCTTGTGGGCTCTGGGTTGCTGAGTTTGCATATGAGAGGCATGCTCCTGGGTAAATCTGTTTCCTATTCATAGGGCTGGCTAGTCCTGCGAGGGGACTTGCTGGGGCCAAAAAGCCTCGGACCTCAGGGCATCAGGTTGCAGAAACCGGGAGGCGCGGTGACTACTAGTATTTGCTCTGCTCTTCCCTCCAGGAGCTCCGTCTCCTCCCTTCCTCAGGGGGCTGCTTCTGTGGGCTCTTCGGTCTCAGTCCACCCTGGGTCTCCCTCTCCTCCACGCCTGTGCAGATGTCCCTGCGCTCTGGGAAGTCAAGCCTGTGCTGGACTGCAGCAGTGAGGAATGCCCTAGGTGGGCTGGGGCATGCAGCCCAGGGCCTGGCTCTCCAGGGGCCCGGACAGAGGGCAGAATCGGAGCCCTGTGCTCATGACGCCCCACTGCTCGAATCTCCCGGTCTAGAGTGGAGCCATCACCCTGCCTGGCCCTCGGGTGTGCTGGAGATATGGCTGTCATCCCCCATGGCTCAGCATGTGCTCCTTGGAGTGTGCAAGAATCCAAATGTCCCATACTGGAGCCAGGAAAGAAGTGTGTTCTTGCCCGCCATCAGGGCCGGAGTGTCACGGGCTGATTTTTTCGTCCCCCCAAACTCATGCTTGGGCCTTGGAGTGTGACTGCATTTGGTAATAGGATCTTGAAACAGGGGATTCAGGTAACACGAGGTCCCTACGGCAGGTCCTAACCCAACAGGACTGGTGTCCTTTCGAGAGGTCAGGGCAGAGACACACCCTGAGGGGACAACCGTGTGAGGACATGGAGAGAAGACAGCGTGCGCCCGCCAAGGAGAGGCTTCCAGCGGAACCAGCCCCGCCCACACCGGCATCTCCGACTTGCAGCCTCCAGGAGGGGGAGACGGTAAATGTCTGTCTTCGACCTGCACTGGCTGTGGTTTTTGTGTCTGAGACAGGATTTTAAGAGTTTTAGAGAAAATTCGAGAGGAGGATCCTGAGTCTGATGGATGAGCAGAGTCCAAAGCAGCCGCTTTGGAGTCTGAGTCTCTATACTCGTCAACATCCAGGTTACGGGAGAGAGTGATGACAGAAGGACAGGGAAGCAGGCCGAGGCCCCAGGAGGCAGTTAGCACAGAGTGAGCAGCTCTGGACCCGTAGACAGTTACGTCTTAGCCGTCCGTTCCATGGTCACCCTGGGCTCCATCCCTGAGATGGCAAAGCTGTGTGAGGGAGCAGGGACGGCCCCGGGTCTCCTTGCTCCGGGGCCGGCAGTGGAGAAGGGGAAGCCCTGGGTCCCTCCGGGCCCAAGGGCAGTCCCCCCTCCAGGTTCCCATCTCTTTGCCCGGGGGGCAGGGAGTAGATAGCTTCTCCCCTGGGGGACCCTCATTTTTCCAGTGTCTGGGCTTCCTGAAGTGTGAGCAGTTCCCAGTAGGGGTCTTTTTCCCAGATGACCTGCACCGTGGAGGCTAAAATGGCCTCTGCCAGCCACGGCGCTGACCTTTCGCCCTTCCTCTGTTTCCTTCTCTCTCTAGCCCTTTCCTCCTCCTCTAAATCCGTGTTATAAACCACGGAAGAGGTTACCTTCAGAAGGTCAGGCGGGGGGCTTCTGAACTTGCCTTTGGATGTCGGGGGCTAATTGGGTGAGGAATTGGTTGGCCGTTCCAAGCCCGCCAGCCTCAGATTCAGGGTCCAAGCTGGGATGGCGCTTTCTCGTGGCCCTGGTTTACTGTGGCCCTTTTACTGGAAACTAGAACCCATATATTTTATTATATGGGTTTAGATCTACTCTGTTTCAAGCCTCCCAGTAGGGAGACGGAATTGTGATCTCTTGCCCATCTATAGGAAAGATACACAGCTGACGGTCCTTTGGGGCTAGAGGCGTCCCTGCTGAGCCCCAAGTCACCCTGGAGAGCCTGGGACCCAGACATGTCTCTGTGGAACCTCCAACTATCGTTTCTGGTGCAGATGAGCATCCCTGACTTGTGAATGCCTTTGGCCTGGTGAGCCTCCCGGAGAGGGAACCCCATCATCCACCCCCTTCATTGATGTGAGTTTCCTCGCAGGGCGGGGAACCGTCTTCCCTGTTCTAGGATAGCATCTAGTTTGGCAAACCGGTGTTTGTTACTTCTTTCTCCTTCCCAATCTCCCCACCAGGACAATGATCCCGTCAAAGATCTCCCTCCCCGCGGGGGCCTGCAGGGACAAAGGGGGCCATCCCAGGCCTCCGGCAAAATGTACAACCAAATATAAGTGATCAGAGGAGTGGAGGATGTTTGAAAACTATGGGGTGTCCGTGCACAGGGCTTGGGAAGAAAGCACAGGAGGTGCTGCCTAAAGAGATGAGGCGGGCGTGAGAAATCCGCTTGGGGCGCGCGGGGATGCGGCAGAGGCAACAGATGCCAACCCCCGGGCGGCCCACAGAACCGCGAGGGAGGGCTGAAGGGCTCTTCTTAAAGCCGTGAGCCTTCTCGGAAGCTGCGCAGGACCTCCAGTTTCCCAAAGTTCAGGTCCACTACCAAGGGTAAGTGGGGGACCAGCGGGGGCAGGGCCTCCGTGGCCGCGTGCGCGCAGCCAGCTGCAGGTGGCGGGGCTGCCCTGGCCAGGGGAGGGACGCGGCGCCAGCCCGACAGGAGGACGTCAAAGGGGAGGGCCGGGCCGCAGCAGAGGGGCGCACGGCGGGGCCCCGGACCCCCAATCCCGCGGACCCGCAGCCGCGCACCGGCCACAGGCCGGCGGACATCCCCTCCTGCGCTCGGAAGAACTCGGAGCCGCCCGCCCAGGAAAGCAGGCGTTTCGTAGCAGTTACGGCGAAGGCGCACTGGAGACAAGGGTGGGGCGGGCTACTCGGGACGGAGGGCGCCGCACACGCCCTCGCCTTCGCCTCTGCACTACCACTTTCCCGCGCTGTTCCAGCCCCGCCTCCCCGCCGCCCCGGCACCCCGGGACTCCTTCCGGCGCGCCATTTTGGGCCTTTCCCATCGTGCACCGGGAACCCGCTATGTAAATGTATGATAATGAGGTCGGGGATTCTTCGGAGCGCTGGTTACGGGGAGAGCGCTCGAGCAGTCTGGGGTTTTAGTGGGGAGGTTCTCCCCGACCGTTGGAAACGTTGGCCTTGCTTCCGTCCTTTGCCTGGGGGCCGGGAGGTCCGGCTCGCTGCGGTCCCCGCGGCTGGCTGCGCCACCCCCGCCCCCGGCTGGCTCGCTGCGGCCCCCCCTCCCCGGCTGGCTCACTGCGCACCCCCAACCCCGGCTGGCTCGGCTGGCTCACTGCGCACCCCCAAGCCCGGCTGGCTCGCTGCGGCCCCCCTCTCCGGCTGGCTCACTGCGCACCCCCAAGCCCGGCTGGCTCGCTGCGGCCCCCCTCTCCGGCTGGCTCACTGCGCACCCCCAACCCCGGCTGGCTCGGCTGGCTCACTGCGCACCCCCAACCCCGGCTGGCTCGGCTGGCTCACTGCGCACCCCCAAGCCCGGCTGGCGGCTGGCTCGGCTGGCTCACTGCGCACCCCCCTCCCCGGCTGGCTCGCTGCGGCCCCCGGCCCACCCCTGCGATGGCGGCCTTCTGCATCATGCATGTATCATGGCAATGAAAGTTACCTACTTCCGATTCCTTTTCCGTAGGCCAAATGTGACATTTGCACCGAGTCAGTTTTTTTTTAGGTAAAAAGTGTCCCCCAGATGTGGGGTCGAACTCTCCACCCATAGACCAAGAGCCCCGGAGTCAGCTCTCCGTACACACCCTGGGGTCCTCAGTCAGTCGCCTGCACGCAGAGCTGACAGGGTCTCCGGTCCCCCTGCACAGCCTGGGTGACCCCAAATGCCATAGAACACACGTCAAACACGAAGCGTAGACGTGGGGTAACTATTTCCTGTGATGAAAATCGTTTAAGGTCGTCGGCTGGGGCCCTCAGAATTTGACATTGTAAACACGTTAATGAGAGAAAAAGTTGCTTCCTACCCGTGAGACACATCCCTTGGAAGAAACCCACGTGCTGACTAACGCCGGGACTGTCCGGAGCGTCTGAACAAGGCATTTGTAAAGACGGGACAAGAGAGAAGAAAGGGTTCCGGGCTTCCAGGGATGGCGAGCTGTGGCGAGGTGCACGTCCGCGGGCAGCTTACCGGGGTCATTCGTGCAGGTCCATGGGGGTGCCCACCTTCGGGGTTCCTCAGGCCTTGGAACTTCCGTGGGAGAGGGGAATGGGGCGCTTCTCATTTCTCATTAGCGCCTGCCTCTGGTCAGATGAGGGGAGCTCAGGGAAGGCCTCTTTCTGCATCTGCTGATGCATCTGCAGCTCAAAATACTCCTCAGGCCACAGTGGCAGCTGTTGGAGGCCTTTCTGGCCCTACCCTTCGGAATCCTTTTTTACTTACGTCGTACTGGTCTATTGTTTCAAAAACAAACTAGTTTGTCACGGACTTAGGGACAATACTCAGATTTTTTTCATCACTGCCAATCTAATCCCAAAACATTTTTTTTAAGCTTCTATTTATTTATTTGACAGAGAGACACAGCAAGAGAGGGAACCAACATTTTATATGAA
Source organism: Zalophus californianus (assembly GCF_009762305.2). Lineage (NCBI taxonomy): Eukaryota > Metazoa > Chordata > Mammalia > Carnivora > Otariidae > Zalophus > Zalophus californianus. The sequence continues at coordinate 744,343 of NC_045599.1, forward strand.
TCCATTTAGAGTATGATCTGCAGAGAAAGGGAAGTGGTTCGGAACGCAGCCTGATGATCTGAGAGTTCTGCCCGTTTGTGGGGAGGCATTCTCCTATTTAATGCTCTGGGCTCAGTGTGGTGGGAATTGAAGACACCCAGAGCCCGGCAAATGTCCTGCTGTCTTGTGGGTGTTCATGAAATGTAATTCTGAGCAATAATCCAGATCATCACCCACGCTGATTCTGCCTCTGACCTGGAAGTGGGAGTCTTCCATTTTCTGGATGGTTCTAGAGGCAGATGACGGAGAGCCTGTGCAGCCTCTTTGCCCCGGCCACCCGACACTTGTCCTCAAATAGCAACCGCTGAATCTCTCACCTGGAGGGTGCAGAGGGAAGGGGAGAAATGCCGGGTGATACCTTTTAGTCTGTCTTGGGAACTGAGGATGCCATACAACACAATTTGGATTCTGCTGGTCCTAAAAGAGGATGGGATATTGTGATTGGAACCTCTGATCTACCACCATATCAGTCAGAAGCACCGGTGACACCTGGACTGGCAATTGGCATCTGAATTTGGGAAAGGTCTTGTAGGACTGAGCCCTTAACCTGTGGTGTCTAACACGATCCTTGGGAAGAATTCACTTCCATTGTACAACACGCAGCTGGTATCACAGAGAATGGCTTGATGTGGGGGGAAAAGCCCACACCGGAATCTGGAGCAGACCTAGGGGCTATGAAACAATCTTTGCTATTCCTTATTTCCAGAAATCTCTCATGCACACATTTTCTCTCTTTAAACATTTATTAGTTTCAGAGGTAGAATTCAGCGATGCATCAGTTGCATTTAACACCCAGTGGTCATTACATCAAGTGCCCTCTTTAATGCCCATCACCCAGTTACCCCATCCCCACCCACCTCCCCTCCAGCAACCAGCAGTTTCCTACAGCTAAGAGTCTCTTATGGTTTCCCTCCCTCTCAATTTTTGTCTTATTTTATTTTTCCTTCCCTTCCCTATGTTCATCTGTTTTGTTTCTTAAATTCCACAAATAAGTGAAACCATATGATACTTGACTGTCTCTGCTTGGCTTATTTCACTTAGCATCATCTCCTCCAGTCCCATCCATGTGGATGTAAAAGTTGGGTATTCATCCTTTCTGATGGCTGAGTAATATTCCATTGTATATATGGACCCCATCTCTATCCATTCGTCTGTTAAAGGGCATCTCGGCTCTTTCCACAGCTTGGCTATTGTGACATTGCTGCTATGACATTGGGGTGCAACTCATGCACACATGTTCAAACGGATGTCTACTACGACTTGCTCATTCTGTATGAGTGGAAATTTTGAAGCTTTTGTGTTTTCCCCAAATAGTGATGCAACAAGCATTTCTCCAAACCAAACCAAGCCAAATCAGGAACGGCTTTATTTCCCTGTTGGGTTATTTTAACAGTACATATTTTTTTTCGAAAAAAGGAATTCCAAAAGGTTATGAAAAATCTGAAGGTCCTCACTACATATTCCTACATTGTCTTCCAGAGGCAATATTTGCAAAATCCACTTTTGGGGAGTCTGTTACCTTAATAGTGAAGAAAAGTTTTCTTTTATGTTCCTATTTCTTAGTAACTGGTCAGTGAGGTTTTTTTCCTCCCACATCTATGTTCTGAACAAAAGATTCAAAGCAACTGTGTCTTGATTTCAGAAAAGAAAGAAAATTCTATTATTATAGAAACCTAGTAGAAGAAAAGAATCTACACATCTATGTAATAGTAGGCAACAAATGCAAATTAGGCAAAGTAACAACATATCAGGCACTTACAACATCCAACCTCATCAGCTGGGGCTGCCCCGTGGAGACAACCAGGCTGGAGTCCAGACTGAGGCCCCGACAGAGCGTCCTCCCTTTCAGGTGAGACTTGCAACGGACCGTCCCCGTAAGGGCCCTATTTATAGGGCAGATGATGGGGTCTGAAGTCAAACATCTGTTCGCCTAAGAGAAGCGAGCGGAATTTCCATGTTTTCATGTTTCTGATGGGGTCTTGTAAGTGAGGGTCAACAGGGTGAGGTCCGGAGCTGACAACCAAGAAAGAATTCTTGAGACATCTGTGGTGCAAAACGGTGGTTTTATTAAAGCACCAGGACGCGGCCCGTGGGCAGAAAGACCTTGCTGCCCTGGGGGTCTTATAATTGGCTGATTATATACTTAGCAGCTGGGGGAGGTAAGGAAAGGGCGGTTTCAAGACTCACAGGATAGGGGAGGCCTTGCCATTGTCAAGCTAAGGTTGTTTTTCCCTCTAGTAAGGCATTAACACTGAGATAGTTGGGAGCTTCCTGGAGGAACGTTACACTTTGCCTGCTTCAAGTATCTGTCAATGGGCTATAGGTTATAAGGACATTTCCTTATATCCTTACATTGTATCTAGGTTTCCTTCTGGAAGCTAGAGTATTGATAGAAACGCTTTGTTCTTGTAAATTGCTCAGACTTTTGTGAAGGGAGGGAGATCCCATGTCTTGCAGGATCGTGATCTCTGTAACTTAACTATTTGTTTTTCCTTTAGGGCAGCCAGGAGTGTCTTGAGGAATGTCACATATGTCCCATGGTGGGGGGGGATTTGTGGGGTGTCAGGTTCTGCCTGTCCACAGCTAGCCTTCTGCTCCCTCATCATTTCTGTATTTTCAAGGAGCCTAGGCTAGGTGTGACTGCCTCCCCTCCCGGATTCCATCCTGGGGGGCAGGCTCAGCCTGGAGCAGAAGGGGATGTGAGAAAAGGTTTACAGCTCTTGGCGTGCAGACCAGAAGGGCCCGTTCTGACCTGGAGGCCAGATAATATATTTTAAATAACCAGGCTCCCAAGGTTATTCACACAGCCTCACAAACAGCAGTCCTTAGCCCGACTGTGTGTGCAGGTCCTGGTGGCCGGTTCTGAGGGACACATCACGGGAACACCTAGACATATACAACAATCCATTCAGCACTTGCGTTTTCCTGTGAACTGACAAATCCTATGGGGGGGGGGGGTGCTATTTCTCCAGTAAATTTTTCTAGACCAAATTTTGTGAACTCTTTGTGTATTTGTGGCTCAAACTGTGCGAGTTTGGCTATTGACCTTCATTGTTATTGTTGGACTCACTGATTATCTTGGAACTTGCCTCCTCCGCTCCTCTGTCTTGCTCTCTTAACTTTTCTGTCCCGAGGTAACCTACCCAACGGATCAGGCATGCTGGGCTCGACGCCCCTTTCTGACCATTACTCCACAGAACTAACCGTAGTTTACTAGTTACACTGCCCGTTTACCGCATGCTCAGGTCTGTGCCGAAATTCTGAAAAACACACAAAACTGGAAGCAATGTAACTCAGAAGATTTTGCATTCGTCTGGAGTAACAGGCTAATTTTTTAAGATTTAAAAAGTACGTAGTGCTAAATCGTAGTGATTTTGTAACCATGTGCTTGGTCGTCTTCAAGGTAACTCCCCCCAAAGAATCGCGAAGACAAGTCCTGGCGCCGGTAGCTCTGGGTCTCACGGGACCGCCTCAGTCCCCCGCCTCCGGATTCCTCCAGCCGGGGACGCGCGGGGCGGCGGCCCGGAGGCCTGTCCCCGGGGGACGGGTGGGCGGGGGGCGAGCGGGACCGTTCAGGCGAGGAGGTGCGTGCGGGGCCGGGGTTCGCGGGGCGGGCCCCCGGGGGCCCTTTGCAGCCCCGCCCCAACCCCGCGGGGGCGGGCGCTCCTCAGCTCGGGTCCTAGCAGCTTACAAAAGACCTCTAGAATGGAGTCTTCATATAACGGTAAAACAGTTTCCCTCTCGTCCCCAGAGTCATTTGCGGGGTAAGTGACAATCCTGGTAAGATTGCAGGGTGCGAGGATGTGGGCCGGCCGGCGGACGGGAGGGTGCAGCGCACCGCTGCCAGGACCTTTCGAGGCGAGCTTCCCGGCCAGGACCCGGGAAGGGAGGCGCGCGCGCACCCCTGCCAGGACCTTACGCGGGGAGCGCCGCTGCCAGGACCCCAGAGCGTGAAGCGCACCGCTGCCAGGACCCTGCGTGGAGCGCACCGCTGCCAGGACCCTGCGTGGGGCGCCCCGCCGTCCCCGCCCCGCGCGTCCCCGCCGCCATCCTTGTCCCCGGCCTCGGCTCTCCGGCCGTCCCCGCTGTCCGCCGCGTCTCGGGCCCGCCTCGCCCGCGCGCCCTGGTCACCGTCCCTGCGCCGCGTCCTCGGCCTCGCCCGCCCTCCCCGAGGGCCCCCGCAGCCGCCGCCCTGGCGCTCCCCGCGGGCCCCGCCGAGGCCGCCTGCGCCCTGTGCCAGCGCGCGCCCCGAGAGCCGGTGCGCGCCGACTGCGGCCACCGCTTCTGCCGGGCGTGCGTGGTGCGCTTCTGGGCCGAGGAGGACGGGCCCTTCCCGTGCCCCGAGTGCGCCGACGACTGCTGGCAGCGCGCCGTGGAGCCCGGCCGCCCGCCGCTCAGCCGCCGCCTGCTGGCGCTCGAGGAGGCGGCCGCGGCGCCCGCGCGCGACGGCCCGGCCTCCGAGGCGGCGCTGCAGTTGCTCTGCCGCGCCGACGGGGGCCCGCTGTGCGCCGCCTGCCGCATGGCCGCGGGGCCCGAGCCGCCCGAGTGGGAGCCGCGCTGGAGGAAGGCGCTGCGCGGCAAGGTGCGCGCGGGCGGCGACCTGTGCGCGGCCCGTCCCCATCCCCAGCCCGGGCCCCCGCCCTCAGCTGGTGTCCCATCCCCCAACCCGGGTCCCCGCCCCGGACGGTGCCCTGTCTCCCCTCCCCCACCCTCAGCTGGTGTCCTGCCCCCCCTCCCCAAGCCCGGGCCCCGCCCCTGGACAGGGTGTCCAGTCCTCCGTTCCCCCCCCACCCCCCACTCTGACGGTGCCCTGCCGTCTCTCCAACCCGGGTCCCCGTCCCCGGATCACGCCTTGTCCCCCCTCACCCATCCCTGGACGGTGCTCTGTCTTCCCTTCTCATTTGCCAGACGGTGCCCTGTCCCTCCCCATCCCCTGGACAGTGTCCTCTGCCCTTACCGCCGGCCCCCGTCGCTGGTCCGTACCCTTTTCCCCCATCTCCCACACTCATCCCCATGTTTCATTTTCGGACCCCTCCCCCCATCTGAAGACAGTGTCCCTCGGCCGACCCCGCCCCCATGCCGCGCCCCCAGCACCTCATTGCCCAGCCTCCGGGCGTGACGTCACCCTGCAGCAGCCCCACCCCCGCCAGCTCTGTTCCCCACCCCCCCCCCGCCCCCAGATCCTGTCTGGTGGACCAGGCAATGAGCCTGGCACTCAGCTGCTGAGGTCCAGTGCGTCCCCCTCCCTTCCCCCAGAGCGCCTTCCCACTCCCTCTCCGCGACCCCCACCCACTCAACATGGAGAGCTTCGTTGTACTCTCGACCCGGCCTAGAAACCCGCTGTTGGAGGCCCTGGTTGTAGCTGGGGCCTGGGGACCCCCATGGAGGTGGGGTCACAGAGGGAGTAAAGACAGCCAGGACCTTCAGGGCAGAGACAACGTGTGTGGTCCTGCCTGCCCTAGGGAAGCCCGGAGAGGGAAGCATTCTGTCAGGTGGTGGGTCCTGGGGTCCCCGTGGGCACTGGGGGTGGCTGGACGGGAGCTGGGGTCTGCTCCTGCTGGGGGGCCCTTGGGCTAGGGTCAGTGCACCCTTGAGAGGCCACTCAGCATCACTCCCTTGGCGACATAACAGTAGGGACCGCAGAGCCTGGTCTTTGTCCAGTGGCCTGGTTGTAGTCTGAGCAGGTGTCTCCTATCACAGTTCCTTCTGGAGAGAGCTCAGTGGGGTTGCTGAGACCCCCTCTGGTGCCTTTGGTCTGCTTGTGCAGAACCGAAAGGCCACGGTCACCCGCTGAGTCTGCCCCCAGCGGGGCTAGGGCACCCTGGAGCTTCTGACCGTATGCCCACTGGTAACCAGCGTGTCTTTCCAGGAGAACAAGGGGTCTGTGGAGATCATGAGAAAAGACCTGAACGACGCCCGGGACCTGCACGGCCAGGCCGAGTCTGCTGCGGCAGTGTGGAAGGCAAGTGGCGGCAGGCCTGCGGTCGGCCCGAGGAGGGGCCCCTGACCCCATTTGGCAGGGATGCGGCTGAGTGCCGTGCGCCAAGCAGCACACCCTTCTCCCCGAGGTGGGCAGCGGTGGGGGCGGGAGGCCCCAGGGTGTATCCAGGGGACACAGGTGTCCCTCCCCGCCGTCTGCCTCCTTGCCCTGCAGGGACACGTGATGGACCGCAGGAAGAAAGCCCTGACGGACTACAAGAAGCTCAGGGCGTTCTTTGCCGAGGAGGAGGAGCGTTTTCTGCAGGAGGCCGATAAAGAGGAGCGGTCCCCGGAGGGTGAGGACGCTGACCCGGCCGAGCGCTTTGGGTGCCTGCTGTCAGAGCTGGAGAGGAGGCACCGCAATCTGGGCCTCAGCATGCTGCTCCAGGTGAGCACTCCATTGTGTCCGGACCCCAGGGCAGGGTGCCGGGGCAGCCCGGGGGGGGTGGAGGGCCTCAGACCAGCCGCCTCACTGGCCTCCACACAGCCCCTCACCTGGAGACCTGGCAGCCCCTGTCCCCCCTCCTGAGGTCCCCAGGGTGCCATTCTGATTCTGGAAAGGCTGAGTAATCCGCTCCAAGGGCGGGGGGAGTGGACGTGATAAGCTCCGGCCTGGGCGAGATGTGTGGGGGCGGGGGGGGGGGCGGGGTGGCCGGGTCCAGCATGGCATCTGCCTCTCTCCTCCCCCCCCCCCCGCCATGCAGTGATGTCCTGCCCCCTGAGCCGGCTGCAGGCTCAAGAAGCTCCATCCACCCTGGCCTGGCCCCCCGCAGCTCCTCCACGGCCGCCTTCTGGACACACAGCATCCTTCATCCACGAGGGCGTGCACCTAGGTGCACACGCAGGACGCATACCACAGGTGCCCACCTTGGCTTGCTCGAGACGGTGTCCCTGTTCCCTTATGCTCCGGGTGTGGATGTTCCCCAGGCTGTACACGTTTCACCGTAGAGACCTGTAGCAGGGTATCATTAACCCCAGGGTATCACAGCTCTTCATAAAGCTCTTGTCGTTGCCACCGAGTCTTACTGGCCTGGCGTCTCTGGGGCCGTGGTCGTCCCTGGGCAGCCTGCATCGTCCAGACTGGCCCTCACCCCGTGGAAAGGCCACTCGGGCTGGTCCGCTGGACACGCAGACCCCCCGCGTAGGCGTCGGGCATGTGCACTAAGGGTACGTTTGGGGTGTACGTGGAGGGAGAGGGACGCTCTCAGCGTCTGGGTGGGGCGGGCGGGCAGGTCAGACCTGTCTCCGGCTTGAGCCTGCACCTACAGCTGCACCTCTGGCCCGGGGTCTGTGTCCTCGGAGGTCCGTTACCCCTGCCGCCTGGTGTGTGTGCTCAGGTGTGCTGCTTCCTCTCTGCACCGGCTTCCCCTCTGGGGCCGTGGTTTTCCCCAGGGACCTGCCTTATCCTCAGCCTCTGTCCAGCCCCTCCCACGTGCCCGCCCTTGGCTGACCTGGGTGTTTCCTGGGGACACCAGAGGAACTGTGTGGGGCACAGGTCACCCCCAGGCCTGGATGCCGAGTTTCCTCGCGCTCTGCTCCTTGCTCCCTTTGCTTCACATTCCCTCTGATAGACGACTGTACCGAAACCACGACTTGCCGTCAGCTCACGTTGTAAATTTGTGCAAGCGAGGGGAAAGAAAGCAGTCGGGGACGAGCGTCCCGCAATGTTGACACACGGGGCCACTAAGGACACTTGAGTCTGGGAGTCGGACCACACCGTGTGGACTTGAGATCCACGGCGCCTTTCAGCACCGTTTCTGTGAGTTTGGGGCTGGCATGCCTGGCACGTGGCTGGCACTCACAAAGCCCCGCACAGAGGGCTCGCTTCAGCTGGCGTCCCTCCTGTCTGTCTCCCTTGCGGCCCAGCCAGTGTCCAGGGAGGCCCTGTGTGCAGGCTGCGGCATAAAGGGCCTCCTGTAGATGGGACTTGACCTGATGGGCCCCACGCCTCCACCGAGTGACATGGGGGAGACTTGCTTAGGCGGAGGCCAGCTGCAGTGCTGCCTCCTCCCTGGGGACCCGTTCTCTGTGGGCAGACCATGTGACCATGGCCACGTACCCCTGATAAGTAGTCCTCAGCCCGCCGAGTCGGGGCAGTGCTAGGGGCGTCCCTGTTCTAGATGGGGGTGGAGGACGGGGCAGGCCCCCGCGCAGCAGGCCGGGAACATCCCAGTGTGGTTGGCTATTGACTCTAGCCAGCTCCACTGCCCACTCGTTCGCTGCCCGAAGCGCCAGGGGTGGAAGCGCCCCACCGGCCTTCAGACCTCGAAACCCGGGCCCCACCTCTGCTCCCAGCCGGCCGGCCGGTGCCCCTCCGCCAGGAGCCCCCAGTCCCCGTGGAATGGTGTCGCTCCTTCGGATGTCTGCAAGCCCGTGCACAAATGGCATTTTACAGAACCAGCGGGCTGTCTTCACAAGCCCCGGCCCCAGGATGCAGCCCCGCAGGGTTCTCGTGAGCGCCCTGCGGCGCCTCGCTGGTGCCGGGGCGCGTCATTCTGCGTGTTCCAGCTGGGCGCAGGGCCACGAGGGGAGGGAAACCAGGCTGGGCTCTGCGTGGACGGGGAGCAGCATAGATTCGTCCACTGCAAGATCCGGGGTGCTTACGGTGCCTTCCTTCACAGCCCCGATGCGTTTCCCTCCGGTTCCCATCATCCCTCCTGGTGCAGCGGGGCCGTCTGGGGTGTTGGGGCCTGCGGCCTGTGTTCGGTTTCAGGGTCCTGAGTGCAGGGGAGCAGGGCGACACACCGAGGGGCCTTCCACACTGTGTGGAGGGGCTGTGTCATGCGGCGGGGCGCAGCAGCCTAGGGAGGGACGCGTGCGCCTGTGGTTCCAGAGACCTGCCCGGAAGGCCAGCCGGGTGAGGTTGCAGTGCTAGGCGTGGAAGTGAGAGCCCCAGGGCGTGTGAGTCAGGGTGTGGTGCGGGGCTGTGGGCTGGGGCCTCTGTCAAACTAACCAGGAGCCTCAGGCCAGCTGGGAGGTGAGGGGGACCCCGTACCCAGGACCCGGCCCCTGTGGCTCAGTGCTGTGCCAGAAGAGCTCCCAAAGCTGACTGCAGGCGGTCGTGCCCGCGACCACCGTGTATCCGGAGGGGAGGGGGGTTACTGTGAGCCACAGGGAGAGGTAGGGGGCCGAGTCCAGGACGTGCCATGGCGTGGGGACTGTGTTGCTTCCCTGGGCTCGGCATGTGACCACCCCCGTGGAGCGGGGCCCACCGGGAGATCCCTGATGAGGTCCGTGGAGCTGGCTCGCTGACCCCACACTGACTGACCTCAGGAGGCCCCGCTGAGGACCAAAGAAAGCCCCCACCCCGTGTGACAAGGGCGGAGCCCCTGGAGTGGCCAGATGCCGAAGATTGAGGGCGTGATGGCGGAGGGCCCAGTGACCCCACTTGGCAGATGCTCCACTCCACGGATGTCCTCTCCAGGCCCCCCGGGCGAGGTGCACCCGGGCACTCCGCGCACCCTCGTCGTGCGGGGGCAAGAGCGGGCAGGGCAGACACCAGTGAGGGACAGTCCCGTGGGGGAGGGAGGCCACGGGGCAGGGCACAGCCCTGGGGACACAGGAGCTGGACACACGGCGACTTGCATGGCTTGGGGCGCTGTGCTGGGTCATGAAAATAAGCAGGCGGAATACAAGACAGCACGACTCACCTACCTTTGAAACGTGTGCGCGCAGAACAAGGCATGGTTGCAGACGCTCCGCGCTGTGTGTGGGGCGGGGGATGTGGTTAAAGGGAGTAACAGCAGAGCAGAAGGAGCGGAGCCAAGGTGGGGCGCCTGGGCCCCTCCGTCGGTTGGGCCTCTACCTTCCGCTGGGGTCATGACCCCAGGGTCCTGCGATCCAGCGCTGTGTGGGCTTCCTGCTCGGCAGGAGGCTGCTGCTCGCTCCCCCTCTGCCGCTCGCCCTCCTTGGGCTCGCTCTCTGCCAAGTAAATAATTTTTTTTTCTACTTTTTAAAGAAAGGGATCCAAGGTGACAGTAGGGACTGCGGGTGGAAGGGGGAAGACGGGAGTCCCTGGCTCCGGACTTCACGCCGCGGAAGTCGGTGGGGTTGCAGGGAAGCTTAGGTCCCCTTGGGATTTCTGCCAGTAGGGGCTAGTTCTGTAAGGAGCGCCCGATCTGTGTGTGCGTGTGTCTGCACCTGTGTGTGTGTGTGCGCGCGCGTGCAGGGAGCCTTTGTGGGGCAGTATGACCCTGGAGGAGCTTGGGGGCTTCCATACACGAACATAGAATTCGGATTCCCGTATGCGAGTACACCGGCGCAGTCCTACAGCCTCAGCGGGGCTCTGGCCCCCGCGTCGGTCAGATCGCCGGGCACCCTCCTCCTGACTCCCCAGTGGGACATGCCTATGTTTTCTCAGGGGAGGCCCCACACAAACTCGGGTTCCTTTGAACGGAGGAAGGCGGAAAGGCAGCTCTGGGCGCCCGGGAGCCCCCTCAGACGGGGGGGGGGGTCATCAGAGTTGACGTGCTTCGTGGCCTCACGCTGCACACGTGACTTAAATGAGACGAAGACCCTGAGGTCTCCCCCACTCCCGCCTGCCTTATTTTTGAAGATACTTTTTTGGACTCAGGTTTTATGAACCCTTTCATGAAGAGGGACGCGCTAGTGGGCCATTCGACCTGACAGGTAGAAAACCATTTAGAAATGAGGAAATGTCAGTTAAAACGTCCTCAGCAGCACAACAGATGATGGAGTAGGTCACCCGGTCAGAAAGGACACGGCAGCCATCTCCAAAGTCTCGTTTCCACGGGGCAGTTGTGCGCACAGGACGGGGCAAACCTAAATACAAAGCAACGGAAAACGGGACACGTTCGGGGCGAACGATTATCTTGGAAATGTTCTCAAGCCTCCGGCGAGCTACTAAATTCGTCTGTGACCTCGGACGGGGTCTCCCTCCGCATTGCCTCCGCGCAGGCTCCTTTCATAAGCTTAGGGATTTTATTCTCACGGCGAGGCTCGGGAGCGCCACGCCACCCCTTCGCCTCCCGAGACCGAGCGGGCGTTCGGGCGTTCCCTGGCCCTCGCGCCCCGGCCGGCTGAGCGCAGGGCTGACCGCGCCTCTGCGGAGCGCGGGGCCGCAGCGCCTGGCCGGTGCCACGGCGAGCAGCAGGAAGGCGACACTCGGGCAAGGCCAGCCCTCTGGGGCTCCTCCCCGCCGCGGGCTCGCGAGGTCGCCGCGCGCCGACTGCACGCCGGGCCCACCAACCTCGGAGGAACGCGGAGCGTGACCGGGAGCCTGAGGAGTGTGGCCGAGCGAAAGGCCCATTCCTCTGCCCGACAAGCCCGCAGGGGCGCCCGGGAGGCTCTCGGTTCCCCGGGGACACAGACGTCTCCAAAGCACGCGCAACCGGAGCGCCGGAGGACGCCGCTCTCGGGCTGCATGCAAATGAGGCGACTTTGCAGCTCTCGTCTGATTGGGCAAGCCGCAGGCTCGGCTTCGCGGAGCGGCCAATGGGGCTCCCGGACGGCACGGTGCCCGCACCCCATTGGTGGGCGCAGCATGCAGCGGCGCGCTCCCCGTATAAAATCCCTCCGGCCAGCGCCCAACTCGCAGTCCTGCGGCCGCGGCGAGCGGAGAGGCCCGGCGAGCGTTGTGCGTTGTCCGGCGCCGCCTGCAGCTAGCGCGCACCTCGCCGGGCGGCGTCCTGCCCAACGTCCAGGCCCTGCGGCTGGTAGGTCTCTCCCTGTCGCGTGCGTCCCTGTCCTTGCTTGTGTTTGTGCACCCAGAGTCCCCGAGCCAAGGCTGACACACGAGCTGGCAGTGGCCCTGACCCCGACCTCCGCGTCTCTGAGGCCGGGGACGCCCGGAATCTGAGCATCCGGGCCTCGCTGGGCTCCCCCCGCTCCAGGTACAACAAGCCTTACCGCAGGGCCTGTCTCTCTGGGTCGGTCTTCCTCTGTTTGGGAAGGTTGCGTGCCCCGTAGAACTTGGGTGACATCAGTTTGTGGGCTTTTCTCCTGTGAATCTGCCCCTGTCACTTGTTTTCAGACCCAGCCGGGGGCTGAGGAAGGTTGAGGAAAACATTTTCCTCTCCCTTTGCCCTCACCCTGTGTTGTAAGCTTCACAGCCAGGAGCCCTCCGCAGGGGAATCCTGGTCCTTCCACGTGGCCACGGCCGGCAACAGCCTGGCGCAAAGGATTCCGGAGGTGAGACTTACTCTGGTCTCTGCCTGGCCCAGTGCCACCGGCGCAGTCCGCCCGCGCGCCCCAGCTGGGAGGAGGTGGGCACCCGAGCGCAGAGAAAGGGAAGGCCAGAAAATGAGTGAGTTTCCAGGGTGGTTTTAGGCGCACGAGGGCCACACCTGTTTTTAGCACGTTACGGAAACTGCAGGTGATCTTCCTCTGCTGGACTGCCGACCTCCAGCCCCCGTCACACACAGTCCGAGCTCTTGCAGAATCTCCCAGTCGGGTGGGCCCCGTACTGGCCAGTTCTGGACTGGGACAGAGGCTGAGAAGTCTGTAGGTGCCTGTTCGCTGGGTTCGCTGAGAAACCTACGTCCACAGGTCAATCTGTCAGCCTCCAAAAAAGTGAGTTTAAAAAAAAAAAAACCCAAATAGTTGGGGGCAGCTCCTGTCTCCTCCTGCTGGTCTCCTGGGCCCCTCACACTCTGGCCGCTCTTGACCCCGAACTTTCTGAAACGTTTGTGCCGACCTGTGTGTGTCTCCCCTGCAGGGCAGCCTGCCCTGAGCAGGGAGGTTTTGGCGAACTTTCTTTTTTCTTGCAACAGTTGCTCCATTTTTCTGTCTGCACCCGCCCCCCCCCCCCCCCGCCCCCAGCTGCCACTGGTCCTGGTTGTGTCGAATTCTGCATTCGTGCCCCATGGCGATGTGATGACCGTAGTTCATTGTGGCCAAAACACTTCTGCAAGTATTCTTATGCTTTGCGATGCCTCTGTGCAGTGACACCCCGTGCATCTCAGAAGCCTTCAGGGCTTCAAGGTGCCTCGTCAAAGCAGCAGAGCCTAGTGGGTATCATGCATCCGCTGTACCTGTCTGTGCATGGTGGGTGCAGTGCTGAGAGTTCTGGGTGTGCTTCCCACCACCCGTGATCCCAGTGCATCCTCCAGCTGCCTTACACACTAGGGTCATGGGACCATGTCGTCTATCGGAAATGGACTGGAATCCTCCTGGGAGATTTTGACACAGACCAGAATCTCTGGGAAGGTACCTGGTCTGGATGCAGGGTATCGGAAGCCCCTGGCACACACCCACATGCCCAGAATTCCAGAGGACAGTGGCTCATGCGGTCTCATGCCCTTGTGAGTCTGGGGAGAAGTGCTTTGTGGACACACAGAGGCTGTCAGACCAAGGATGCATCCCCAGTCCCTCTACTTGGTGGGCAGGGTTCCCAAGGGGACGGGTTGGTTGGAAAGGCTCAGGGCGGGCACACACAGGCCAGGAGATCACTGAGTGTAACGGCTCCTGCCAGTGCAAAATGCAGCAAAGTGCCCTAGGGGGACGCAGACACCCATGTGGAAGAGCTGGACATGTGTGAGCTCAGAGCCTGAAGGCATCTCCCTGGATGGAAGGAGGGTTTATGGCCAACTGGCCATGCTGTGAACACCCCTAAGTTGAACTCTGGAGTACAGGATTGTGCATAGTGTGTGTGTGTGTGTGTGTGTGTGTTGTAATTGGGGTAAAAATCATATAACAAAATTTATCAGTTGTGAACAATTCAAAGACAACCTATGGAATGGGAAAAATATTTGCAAACCATAGATCTGATAAGGAGTTAAATATCCAAAACATCTAAAGAACTCCTACAACTCAATAGCAGAAACAGGAACTAGTGAACAAATGCCCCTAATGACCCAATTAAAAAATGGGCAGAGAACCCAAATAGACATCTTCCAACAGAAGACATACAAATGGCCAACAGACACATGAAAAGATGCCCAACATCACCCGGCACCAGGGAAATGCAAATCAAACCACAACGACACATCACCTCACACCTGTCAGAATGGACACACCTAACAAGTCGGGGAACGACAGATCTTGGCGCTGGCGAGGTGGTGGAGAACGAGGAACCCTCTGACTCTGTGGGTGGGAATGCAAGCTGGGAGGCCGCTCTGGAAAACAGTGTGGAGGTGCCCCAGAGAGCGAAAAATACGACCCAGCAATTGCACTCCTGGGAATACATCCAAAGGCAACGGAAACACGAACTGGAAAGGATGTCTGCACCCCCGTGTCCATAGCAGCGTTATTTAGAATAGCCAGGACACGGAAGCAGCCCAAGTGCCCGTGGATGGACGCATGGGTGAAGAAAATGTGTATTCTGCACATACACAGTGGAATGGTATCCAGCCATAAAGCACTTGGAAGTCGGGGCGCCTCGGTGGCTCAGTCGTTAAGCGTCTGCCTTCGGCTCGGGGCATGATCCCGGGATCCTGGGATCGGAACTCAGACCGTCTGCACCAGCTGGGGTGGACCCTGAGGGCGTTATGCTAAGTGAGATAAGCCAGGCAAAGGTGAATACTTTTTATGTATTTGTCTCACTTATATGTGGGGTGAAACAAGGAAAACGAAGACCCCCAGCTCAGGAAGCGATCAGACTTGTGGTTCCCAGGGGCGGGGCTGGGGCCGAACGGTACAGACTCACAGTTAGGACATCAGTAAGCGCAGCGTGCTCAGTGTACTGACTCTGATGGGGAGGTGAGTTGGCGCCGAAGACGGCTGATCACAAGGAGAGGTGTTTTTTCTTTAGAATTACTGTTTTTGCTGTGTCAGTGGGAGAAGGTGCGTGGGGCTGAACGTACTGAGACCAAGCCATCTCGCCCTGTGCCTTCACCCTACACAGTGACCGACCACTCCGCCAAGCTGGAGGAAATATTAAAAAAGCTTACGTACAAAACGAGGTGTCACAGAAGAAGAAAAGTAAGCACTTGTGGGATGGGTGGATGCTCGAACTCACAGACCTTCCTGGCCAAGAGGCTCTGAAATTGCCTTGTCGACCTTCCCTGTGACCTTCCTGGGCTTCCATGTCCTTGCATGCTGTAAAGAAGTCTGGGGATGGAAACAGCACCCCCGTGGCCTCGTGTTCTGGGCCTGGGAAGCAGGAGGCTGCCGGCCGGCCACAGAGGGGTCCTGTTGACGGCTGCCCCTCGCCCCGTCTTGGCTCCGCCCCGTCAGGCTCACCACGAGACCCACACCTTTCAAACCCCAGCCAGTGGGCAGGATGGTTCCGCCTCCGCTCTGTCCTGCATAATCCCCCTGAGAACTGCACGCCCCGTGACTTCTGTGAACCTCCCCATGGCAAACGCTCCATCAGGCCCCCACGGCCGCTCAGACGCCTGGGTCCTTAACATCCACAACCCAGTGTCCTGCCTGAGGAAATCCCAAGTGCGGCTGTTATCAAACAGCTGCTTCTGGTGGGTGGGGCCCAGCCTCTCCTTCAAGACCCAGACACTCGGGGAGGCCGGGCTTCGGGCAGAGTATTGCTTGGAAAACGCAGAGCTTCCTGTTGGATCACAGGGGGTCTCCGGCCGAGACCTCCATCCCAGTCAGCTGTGTGCTCCTCAAGCCTGGGGTGGCTCTCTGGCCTAAGGCTGAGCTGTCCATGCCCATGCTCACCTGCAAATTGTGGTGAGGGTAGAGTGACCGTGGCGGAGGACTCGGGGCTCCACGTGCGGTCGGCCGGGGGTGGTGTTCTCGGCGTTCTGGTTGCGTCCTGCTCCGGACAGATCCTGGCTGGGCTTGGGCGCAGCCTCTGAACCTGAGAGTCCTGGGCAGGCTGAGGTGGGGCCGCTCAACGTCCCCACTGGGTCTGTGGGAAGGGAATTCGCTGGCTCCAGGCCCACGGGAGGGAGATGGGCATCTGCATGGGGAACAGCTCCTGGTACCCCGTGTCCAGAGAATCCTTTGAGGCCCTCGCCGGGGGCCGGGCTCAGGTGTCCTGCCTTCTGTGGGACAAGCCATCTGACCTGTGGGGGCCGCTGGGGCAGCAGGGGGAGGCTCCTCGTGTGTTCGGGGTCAAGTCCGTCAGCATAACCATGAACAAAGCAGGCGTGTGGATCCCCACTTGATGCACACGCGCGTACAAGAATTGGAATATTGACGTCCATGAGTCTGTCAGTTGAGGAACGCACACGTATCCGTGCGCATGGGCTTATCCACAGCAGACATCTCTTCCTCACGGTTCTGGAGGCTGGAAGTCCAAGATGAGGGGGCGGGCAGCCTCGGGGTCTGAGTCTCACGTGGCGGGAATGTGGAGGGGGCTCTCTGGGGTCCTGCAAAGACAGCAGTCCCATCATGGGACCCCACCCTCATGACTCCGTCACCTCCCCGAGCCCCCACCTGCCAACACCATCTGATAGGGGGTTAGGTTTCAACATGTGGATCTTTGGAAACACAAGCTGTAATATACATTTATACACCTGTGCGTATATCCGTTTCTCAATCGATCTGCTATTCTGTGTGTTTGTATGTATTTCTCAGTGGGTCAGACGGACTTCACTAAGTGCTACTCATGGAGCCCGCGCAGGTAGCCGTGAGCAAGGCATGGGCACAAGGACACCGAAAATCCCCTGACGCAGAGCTCACAGAAGGGCGAGCCAGCCCCCGACACCCTGGTGCACAGGATGAATTCAGAGCCCCGGATGGCGGGCGAGGGGGCAGAACGTGCCCAGGGTCTCTGCCTCACTCCCCACGGCTGCCACACTCGGCTGGGTGTCCCGCAGGTCACCTCGGTTCTGGCACGACCCGCGGTCAGCGTCAGCCCCCAGCTCCGGGGCTCAGGCCCACGAGGCCACCCCCACTTTGGATGCCGATCACAAGGAGCGGGTCCTCAGGGGACCCCCAACTCCTACCTGACTTGGCTGCAACCCGGAGGTGCCCATGACCCCCACCCCACCCCGGGATTCCATCATTTGCTGGAACAGCTCCCAGATTGTGAACAGTTACCGGTTTCTTACATGATAAAGATGTGACAGAGGACACACATGAACAGCCAGGTCGAGAGGCCCGTGGACGAGGTCTGGGAGGGTCCTGAGCACGAGAGCTTTGTCCCTGTGGACTTGGGGGGCGCCCTCCCTGCACAGGGAGGCCAGAACCCCCCACTATTGGGGTTCCCGTGCAGGCTTTGTCAACCTGCCCCTCAGCGGACGGGGGCGGGACTGAAAATTCTAGCCTTCTGGTCCAGGCTTCCTCTTTCCGGTGCCCAGCGCCCACCCGGGAGCCCACCCAGTCGCCGGCCTAGAACAAGGCCCGCTCCTGTCACCGGGAAGTTCCCACCCTTGTTGGAGCTCTGTCACACACTGGCCACTCAGGGACTTCAGAGGTCTGCTGCGCTGGGAAGTGGGGGCACAGAGCAACACGGGGGCAGAGAGGCAGAGGGAAGGTCCCCGAAGGGATGTTCTCGAGGGAAAACCTGCTCTGCCGTGGATCTCCAGGACGAGGCCCTGAACTGTGCACACAATGCTGCTTGTTGTACCAGGCAGAACGTCAGGGGCTGTGGAGAAAGCGGTAGGAGCTGGCCCTACGAGGCACGGACAGGATTTTATTTCCGTAACTGTTACTTGTGGGGAACAAGGGTTCCCCAGGCCTCGTGGAGCTTGGACCCGGAGCGCCGGGCACAGGCAGAGGCAAGTGTCCCGTCCCAGCCTGTCCCGGGTCACATGGGACCACACGGGCAGCGGGGGGCATGGCCCAGGCCCCCCGAGACTGTAGCACGGACACGTGGATCCTCAGTCAGGCGTCGGGAGGTATGTTGGCTATGAGTGTATTGGTCAGGGTTCTCCCAAGACACAGAGCCGGTAGGATGTGTGTGTGTAATAATTATAAATACATAAACATTGTGTTTATATATAATATAAATATTTATACTTAAAATAAGTATGTATAATATAAATGTATATTATATATTACAAGAAAAAATATATATGAAGAGAGATTTATTTTAAGGGATCGGCTCATGCAGTTCGGGGCTGGCTGTCTGAAATCTTGAGCATAGACCAACAGGGCTGGAGCCCCAGGGAAGAGCTGACGCTGCGACCTGAATCCAGAGGCCATCTGGAGGCAGAATTCCCTCTTTCTTAGGAAACCAGAGTCTTTGCTCCTATGGCCTTCAACTGATTGGGTGAGGCCCACCCACAGGGAGGGTAACCTGCTTTACTCAAAGTCTACTGATTTAGGTAATAGTCTAAAAAAAAAAAAATTCTTCAGCAGCAACATCTAGACTGGTGTTGGCCCAAATATCTGGGCGCCATATCCTGGCCAAAGTGACACAGAAGATTAGCCATCACAGGGAGTCAAGGAGGTTCTAAGGCCTCAGTCCTCGGAAAGCTGGGAGGAGAACAGAAGGGGCCTACACCAAGGTCTCTGCCCAGGCTTCCATTGTTGCGAGGTTCCGTTGTTTTCCCCCATTAAAACAAAACAAACAAGTAAATTAAAAAAACAAAAAATTGACAGAGGAAAGAGCTAAGACCTAGAATCGGCGAGATGAGGCTTGACCAGCCTCAGTCTGGACCGGGAGCCCAGAAATGCGGCGGAGGTCCCTGGCGTGTCCCTGCAGGGGCTGTGGCTGCTGCAAGGACAGAGGTGCCCAGGTCTCTTCCTGGACGGCCTCCCACGAGCCCGGGCCCACCAGACCCTGCCATGCTCGCCTGGAGGGAGGGCCAGACCCAACACGGCACGGCGGTGATGGTGGGCCGGTGTCCCCAGGCCCGCCATTTGTTTGGAGGAGCTTCGTCCTGGAGGTGGCTCTCCTCTTCCCTCCCCTTCTCCGGGACCCCCCACGGGATCATCCTCTGCCCTGCGTGTGTGTGCACAGCACGGGGGAATGCAGAGCCTTCCGTCGCAGCCCCCAAGCCCCATCCCGACACCCTGAGCTTCTCCCCGCCGCCCTCGGGGTCTCCAGGAGACCCACCCGCACACAGCACCCCTCCGCAGACCAGCTACTGAGGCCCTGACCCCAAAGCAGTGGCCACTCCCTGCCCAGGCCTTCTGGAGACCCAGCGTGCATCCTCTTCACCATCGTCCCAGGCTTGGGCCTCTGAGAGCCAGACTGGAGCTGCCCCGGTCCTGGTGTCGCTGGTCCTGTCTGCCCTCGGACTTCCCAGGGGAGGTCAGGGAGGATGGGGCGGTGGGGCCGGGCGCTGAGCACCTGCAGCCTCGGGATGGGATACAGGTGCTCAGCCTCCTCTGAGGTCTGGCTCCACCTAACACACCCCTCTGGGCAGGGGGGCCTTCGGGGTCTGAGGCTTGTGGTTGGTTAGGGTGAGGGTGGGGCATCGGTTCCCTCATGCGCAGAGAGCCTGTCTGGTTCGCCAAGAGCAGGGACGAGGTCCGGGTGAGGCTGCAAGATTAAAGAAGGGGCATTCACAGTGGACGAGCCGCCAAAGCAGTGGGATCAAGCCTGCCTTTGTCCGAGCTCCCGGCCCAGCCTGAGATCCTGCGCAGTTTCGAGCTCTCGCGAGGCTGTCTTATGCTCCACCCCCTCCCGGCTGACTTTGGGTCACCTCCTTCAAGCGTGTGCCCATGTGCCATCAGCGAGGCCTGCCCTGACCTCCCGCCCCCGAAAATCACCCATTCCCACATCCACTCTCTGCATTTTTATAGCATTTACTACCAACTAATATTTTCCTTAACGAACAAATTTAACTCAATTATTAAAATTCCCGCTTATGGACTAAGGGTAGGGCTTAAAACATTTTACTGTTGTGCAGTTTTGTTTGCCGTCTGTCCCTGGTGCCTGCCGCGTGCAAGAGGCTTAATTTATGAATAAATAAAACGTCAGCGCCTTAGGTGATATTGGCAAAATCCACCTAATTTGGGGCGCCTGGGTGGCTCAGTTGGTTGAGCAACTGCCTTCGGCTCAGGTCATGATCCTGGAGTCCCGGGATCGAGTCCCGCATCGGGCTCCCTGCTCGGCAGGGAGTCTCCCTCTGACCCTCTTCCCTCTCGTGCCCTCTGTCTCTCCTCTCTCTCTCTCAAATAAATAAATCTTTAAAAGAAATAAATCCACCTAATTTACAGACGAGGAAGTGAAGACCCAGAAAGACCGAGGGATTTTCTTGAAGTCACACACTCAAGGTCAGCTCAGGACGCATGGTTAATGGACCCTCTGCAGGCAGAGACCCAGCTTCATCCCGTTGGCCACACGTGGGGCGTGGAAATAGGCCTTTGAAGTTGGGTTCTCTCTGCCCACAGCCCCTTTCCGCCCCACTTCTAGGTTTTGGAAGTGGGGACAATGCCGGCATCTTTTCTGAGCTGTATGTGAAGCTGCTTTGTGGGGACCCCGGTATGATGTTGCCGGGCGGTGTGGCTTTTGGCCGGGTTCCGGGGGAGGGGGGCATCGTAACTCACAGAGGCGGGAACAGTCCAGGCCGGAGGTCCTGCATCCCACTTTCATAGGAGGGGCTGGAGGGGGAAAACCATGCCATTGCTCAGCTTTCTGGCTACAGACTAAACGACAGACTACCGGTATATATTAGATTTGTACTGGAGTGGATGAGCTAACTTTCGGGCACGCTGTCAGGGAGAACAAAATTATTCCTAAAGGATGAACAGGACAAACTGTGTTTTGTGCCTTGGTTTGGAGCTTGAGAAGAATCGGCAGCAGCCGCTTGTTGGAACTGAAGCTAGTGCTCAGCCGCTCCTGCCTGAACAAATTCTCCCAGGCTTACCAGGCTGAAAACCAGCTGAGGGAGGGCTGACAGCCTCAGAGGCCACCCGATCATTCACACACACACACACACACACACACACACACACACACACACACTCAGCATGGTGATCTCTTCTCTGTGGACTCATGGTTGATTTGCCTGAAAAAAAATTTTTTTGTTAGCAAATGATCGGTGCTAGGCATTCTCAGGAAATGCAATATTATTTAACATGACACGAACAAATTATTACCCTGTCTGTACAACTTAACAATTATGCCAATAGTAACAGCAAAGCAGGACAGACAAATGGTGCATGGTATGTGTTTGCAAAATCAAGACATGGTAGGAAGCTAGAAACAATAAAATATCATCAATTTAGGTATTTGTTTCAGAGCTCTGTTCTAAATAACTGGAAAATGGAAGGCAGCTTTGGATTTCCTGCCTAGAAAAAGGAATGATCATGCAAAGTAAGTCTCCTGAATGTCTGCAGAAGTCACTGCTGTGGGTCATCAAGACTCACATTGTGGGTTTTCCCTACGTTCCTAGGTCTTCCCAGTTTCTCAGCTGGAGCGTGGCTCTGTCCTCAAGCATGCTTGCACTGCTTAGTACACGCAGCCATGCCCCACCACCCCTTGATCCTGTGGGACTGCTCTCGTAGCCTAAGAGAAGCCCCTTGAAACCAGGGACATGGCCAGGTTTTCAGGCTGGAGGGATGGCAAAAATGTCCCAGCAGAGATTACCCATCCTGCTTAAGGATGGATGCAGTCAGAACCAGACCCAGACTCACCCCCTCCAGCCTGTGGGCAGTTGGACAAACTGCACCTCTGCTTTGAGGGACCAATAAATCCCATGCCTGGCCCGGCTGGATCTCACTTCCTGTTGGTAGAACCTCTACATGTGACCTCAAGAAAGAAGCCTGTTTGCAATGGACTCAGGGACAAGCCAGGCTTCGTTATTTCCCGCTCAGAATTCCTTTGAGGTCCGTATCCCAAGGTCTGCGGCAAGTCCTGAGTCATTGTGACTTTTGTTCCCTAGCACATAAATGATTCGCCCAGGGGGTTGACTTTCTTGACTTGAGGCAAAGCAGAATGTGTCATGGTGTTGCTCCCAGAGTCCATTACCGGGCTCGTCCTTAATTGGTTTTCTTTCTTCTCGGGTTTGCCCCAGTCTGCGCCTCTCCAACGCCTCCTTCACACACGCACTAGAGGTCAATGACAGAGTGCCACATTCCGCACGACTGCCTTGCCGGGGATTGGGTTTATGCATTATTTTCAAAAGAAACGTCTGCTCCTATACATGAAACACAACCTAAGCAGCTTCGAGCGTTCTGGGTTCTCAATTTGAAATGGAACCTGGGCGCTAAGAAAAACCCTTTTAAATCGTGCCCCTTGGAAGGAGGTGGTTGGAACTAGAGGGTGATAGGTTAGGTGAAATAAGTCAGAGACCAATACACTATTTCAGTCCTATGTGGAATTAAAACATGAACACAGGGGACGGGAAGGAAAAATAAAGTAAGATGAAGTCAGAGAGGGAGGCAAACCACGAGAGACTCTTAGCTGTGGGGAGCAGACAGGGCTGTTGGAGGGGAGATGATGGGGTAACTGGGTGACGGGCGCCAAGGAAGGCATGTGATGTAACAATCACTAGGTGTTGTATGCAACCGATGCATCACTCAGCTCTGAAGCGAATGATACACTATGTTAACTAAATTGGATTTAAATAAAGAAATTAAAAATCACCTAAAAATAAACTAAACATTCACTCCGGGAAAACAAAACAAAAAAACACCCTTTGGAATTTTACTGGCTTTGCAGTCCCAATTTTGCTTTTTGTGGGTTTCAGGCACCAAGCGCGGCGTTGGCTCCGGCCTTCAGGCAGCCGCAGGGAACAGACCACGGCCACCTCGCCGCGGGCCACCAGCCCCAGGCCCCACGACCCGCCCCGGCGTGGGGTTCGGCCTCGGGGTCCACGCACTGAAGCTCCCAGCTCTGGGACGCAAGGCCTGCGTGCGACGCTCGTCTCCACCCGTAAAGCTTACTATGGTCGTGCAACCCCGGACCGGCGTCCCCAGTCTGATGCGCAGGGGCGGCGGGACCAGGGCGGGCGCAGGCGGCCCGTGTCCGCAAGGCAACCCCGGGGCGGGGGAGGAGGGGGGACTCTCGGCCTTCCCGTCACAACCAACCACAGGGTTTTGTCCAGAAACGGAGCTGACCCACCTGCCCACTGAATGGGTTAGCTCCGAAAGTCACGGGCAAGAACTGGACTTCCCAAACGTGAGTCAGGAACAGAAAACGCCTCCTGCAAACGGCAAACGGGACCGGAGAAGCGCCCCTCCTAGCGCTGCAGGGGGGGCTCGCTCCCCCCGCGCCGGGGCGGCCAGCGGCGGCGTAGACGCGGGGCCCTTCCCGAGGGCGCACGGCGCAGGCACCCAGCTAGCAGCGTCGGGAAGAGCGCGCGCCCCGGGCGGCCGGGACCCGAGCCCGCAGCGCGCTCGCAGGGACGACCCTGGGGACCGCGACCGGCGGCGGCTGGCCCCCGGCACCTCCCATTAGCCGCCCAGGGACAGTCCCCGGGAGCCTCGGAGCTCCCAGCCGCTCTTCCCGAGGCGGCGCTGAGGGTCCGCGCCGGCGCGCTCGGTCCCCTTTTATAGGCAGCCGTCGGACCAGATGAAAACCGCACAGCCCAGGTCTGGCCGAAGGCCCCCGATCGCTTCAGCGCCCGGAATTTGTACCCAGGTTGGGAAAGACGAAAATGACAATTTCTAACGCTCAGCCAGGAGAAGGGCTTGGGGGATGAGGTCAGTAAGGGACACATCCCGCCTCCCGGCCAGGGTCCCCGAGAGCCCATACGGTCCTTTCAGCCGTGATGGGTCCGAGGCTTCCGTGCGGGTCTGGCCACGACCGACTCCCGCAGACAGAAGCGGACCCGCAAACCTCTTCCTGGGGCGTCGGTCGGGATTCTCCCAACTGCATGCGAGTGTGGGTCCAGAGCGCCCCGCGCTCAGGCGAGTAGGGTGCATGCTTCGGTCTCCTGGTGCATAGAAGACTTAGGGTTGTGCCATACGATGTACCCGCCTTAATCAAAAGACACCGTATTGTTAAAAAATGCTATCACCTGAGCTTTCAGTGGCAGATAATCAACGACTGTAGAGGGCCTTAAAAGATCGCACCATAATGGACAGGGTTGAAATATGAGCAAGAATTACCAAAATGTGACACAGAGCCTTGAAGTGAATAAATGCTGTTGGAAAAATGGCCCGACACACTTGCTTTCCACAGGGTTGCCACAAACTTTCCATTTGCACAAAACACAGGGTCTGCAAAGCTCAATGAAGCGAAGCACAATATAAGGAGGTGTGCCTACACTTGATAAACAATCTGCTGTCAGGGTGGATGAGTGCCCAGGACAAAGAAAGAGGAGGGAAGGTTTTGGGGGAGGGGGGTCTTCTGGAGCTGCGGGTGGCTGGGGGAGTGGAAGGGAAGCAAGGGTTCCCACTGGCTGTCCTTCTGGCTCAGTTTTGTTCGTTTGTGTCATGTCCTCATTTATATGGGTCCTATTAAGGAACGTCTGTCATCTTGTGAGCTGCCGGGATAGATGCATGGGCGCTCTGAGGGATAAGAGATTTTGGAAGCATTTGTTTATCTTTTGGTTTTGCATGCTCCTGTTCAAAGCCTGGATTGGCCAATATACGAGAGACAGCAGGGACCTTCTTTGGGTGAGATCCTTCGTTGCAGGCAGGGCCCACATAAGGTCCCCTATGCCGTGAACTGACTTGTGTCGCCCCCAAGTTCCTGCGTTGGAGCCCTGACCCCCCAGTGGGAAGGTATCAGGCGCAGGGCCTTTGGGAACTGATGAGTGGAGCCTGTGGGGTTAGCCGCCTTATAAAAGTCAGGAGGAGAGCTTGCTCGTTCTTTCTCTTTCTCTGCTGTGTGAGACACAGTGAGCTTTCCCCAGAACCCAACCATGCTGGCACCCTGATTCCAGACCCTCAATCTCCAAACACTAAGACTCCCCTGTCCCCCAAACCAGAGGACCCCACCTCTGTCAAGTCCTAGAGAACGAACTGACCTAAGAGTCCAGTGAGGGGGGACCATGAGCCATACAGAAGCTGCCTGGGTGGGTAGGAAATTCCTACTGCCTGACTTCACACCCAGCCTTTGTGAGGCGAGGACTGTCCAAGGTCACCCTGTCTGGCCACTCTCCACCATGGGGAGCCATTCTACTGCCTTCTGAAGAAGTCAGCAAGAAATGTCGCAGCAGATGGCTCCCAGGGCAGGGAGCTCACTGCCTCACAGATCAGCCCCTTCATGGTTGGGTGGTCCTACAAATTAGAAAGGTCTTCCTTGTTCTGAGTCTTAGGATCCAGATACTCATCTGATCCACCAAGAGCAGAATCACATGTTGGCAATTCCAAGTGTCAGGTGCTATTTCACATTCCCAAAATGCTATGGAACGGTTGATTGCCCCTTCCAGCCCTTTTTACAGATGAGGTGTCCAAAGCATGCAATAGGTTAGAATTTATCCTGAGCCATGTAGCTTGTGAGTGCCCCACAGCCAGCCAGGCTTTGGGTGGTGCTCCTGGTCTGCACTGGGGTGAGCACCGAGATGACATGAAGACTCGCAGCTGGCTCTCTATGCCCACAAAAGCCAAACGTTTGTCTGCCTTCCTCCCAGCTGGCCCCTCTGCGTTTACTTTCCTCCTGTGGGTCAAAAGCAAATGTGGCAACCCTGTCCTGTGTCAGTTAAACAAGAGAAGATGTGTCAGTTCTAACTATGGACACACATCTAGCATCAGGACTCACGCATGTGCTGGCAAAGAAAACTCACACTGTGTTGGGTTACGTGTGTGCAGACAGGGACCCAAAAGAGAACCCCAGATGTGTCGTGGAAATCTTGAGGAGAAATCACACAGGGCCAGGTAAACAGGGAACGGAGACCTTATTCAAGACTTTTACAGGAGAGGAGAAAAG
Organism: Zalophus californianus; assembly: GCF_009762305.2. NCBI lineage: Eukaryota > Metazoa > Chordata > Mammalia > Carnivora > Otariidae > Zalophus > Zalophus californianus. Next base: position 769,940 of record NC_045599.1, read on the forward strand.
ATGGCGAAGGAGTAGGGGACCCTATTCCAACCAGTCCCCGGGATTGAGCCAGATTTCTACCAGACCAGTCTGAGCAGCCACGAAATCTGCCTGAGATGTAGGAAGATAGATCTTGATCTCTACAAACAGAATATCGCAGGCCATTGGTTTCGAGGTACGAAGCAGGGAGCCGTGAAACAGCTCTGCCCAAACAGGGTTGCCTGAGGACCAGCGCGGCAGGCCCCTCCCCCAGAAAACAGGCTGGGAAAACAAGGGGCCAGCAACCCTAAGGTCCCTAGAAAATAGGTGCATCTTGCTTGGATTCTGGTCAATAATTTGGACTCTATACATTCCCTCAACCACCCCTCAACAGAATGACTAGGAGGAGGAATCCCCAAAATAGAAAAGACTCAGAGATCATGAATTATGCTACAGATTTACAAATGGATGCAGATATAACCAAGATGTTGGAGATGGAATTCAGGCTAGCAATTGTGAAGACAATGGCTAGAATGGAGAAATCGATTAATGGCAACATAGAGTCTCTAAGGGCAGAAATGAAAGCTGAATTGGCAGAACTTAAGAATGCTATCAATGAGATCCAATCCAATCTAGATAATCTAACTGCTAGGGTAAGTGAGGCAGAAGAATGAATAAGTGACCTGGAGGACAATTTAATAGATAAAAAGGGAAAAGAGAAGGCCAGGGAAAAACAACTCAGAATCCATGAAGATAGAATCAGAAATAAGTGATACCATGAAGCATTCCAAAGTCAGAATAATTGGAATCCCAGAGGGAGTGGAGAGGGGCGACTAGAAGATATATTTGAGCAAATCATGGCTGAGAACTTCCCTAATCTGGGGAATGAAGCAAACATTCGTGTCCTAGAGGCAGAGAGGATCCCTCCCAAGATCAAGGAAAACAGGCCAATGCCCCGACATGTAATAGTAAAACTCGCAAATCTTAGAACCAAGAAAACTATCTTAAGGGCAGTTAGGGGGAAGAGATTCCTTATATACAGAGGGAGGAACATCAGAATAACGTCAGACCTATCCACAGAGACCTGGAAGCCAGAAAGGCCTGGCAAGACATATGCAGGGTACTAAACGAGAAGAACATGCAGCCAAGAATACTTTATCTGGCAAGGCTGTCATTTAGAATGGATGGAGAGATGCAGAGCTTCCACGACCAGCAGAAACTGAAAGAATATGTGACCACTAAGCCGGCCCTGCAAGAAATATTAAGGGGGGTTCTATAAAAGGAGAAAGACCCCCAAGAGTCATATACAACAGAAATTTACAGGGACAATCTATAGAAAAAAGGACTTCACAGGTAACATGATGACAATAAATTCATATCTTTCAATAATCACTCTCAACGTGAATGGCCTAAATGCTCCCATAAAACGGCACAGGGTTGCAGATTGGATAAAAAGACAGGACCCATCCATATGCTGCCTACAAGTGACTCATTTTGAACCTAAAGATACATCCAGACTGAGAGTGAAGGGATGGAGATCCATCTTCCATGCCAGGGGACCTCAAAAGAAAGCTGCGGTAGCAATTCTTATATCAGACAAATTAGATTTTAAACTAAAGTCTGTAATTAGAGACACAGAAGGACACTATATCATTCTTAAAGGGTCTATCCAAGAAGAAGATCTAACAATTGTAAATATCTATGCCCCCAACATGGGAGCAGCCATCTACATAAGCCACCTGTTAACCAAAATAAAGAGTCATATTGATAACAACACGTTAATTGTAGGAGACCTCGATACTCCACTCTCAGTGATGGACAGATCATCTAAACAGAAAACCAACAAGGAAACAAGAGCTTTGAATGATACACTGGACCAGATGGACCTCATAGATATATACAGAACATTCCACCCTAAAACAACAGAATACTCATTCTTCTCGAGCACACATGGAACCTTCTCCAGTATAGACCACATACTGGGTCACAAATCAGGTCTCAACCGATACCAAAAGACTGAGATTATTCCCTGAATCTTCTCAGACCACAATGTTTTAACACTTGAACTCAAACACAAGAAAAAATTTGGAATAAATTCAAACACTTGGAAGCTAAAGACCACTCTGCTCAAGAATGTTGGGGTCAACCAGGAAATCAAAGAAGAATTTAAACAATTCATGGAAACCAATGAGAATGAAACACATTGGTCAAAAACCTGTGGGATACTGCAAAGGTTGTCCTAAGGGGGAAATACATAGCCATCCAAGCCTCACTCAAAAAAACAGAAAAATCCCGAATTCACCAGCTAACCCTACGTCTTAAAGTACTAGAGAAAAAGCAACAAACGAGGCCTACGCCATGCATTAGAAGAGAAATAATTAAGATTACAGCAGAGATCAATGAATTAGAAACCAGAAACACAATAGATCAGATCAACGAAACTAGAAGCTGGTTCTTTGAAAGAATCAGGAAGATTGATAAACCACTGGCCAGACTTATCCAAAAGTTAGTCACCATATAATACATCATTAGTTTTTGATGTAGTGATCCACGATTCATCGTTTTCGTATAACACACAGTACTCCATGCAGTACATGCCCCCCTTGATACCCATCACTGGGCTAACTGATCACCCCTACTCTCCTCCCCTCTAGAACTCTCAGTTTGTTTCTCAGAGTCCATCGTCTCTCATGGTTCGTCTCTCCCTCCGATTTTCCCCCCTTCATTTTTCCCTTCCTTCTCCTAATGTCCTCCATGCTATTCTTTATGTTCCACAAATAAGTGAAACCATATGATAATTGACTTTCTCTGCTTGACTTATTTCACTGAGCATAATCTCCTCCAGTCCCATCCATGTGGATGTAAAAGTTGGGTATTCATCCTTTCTGATGGCTGAGTAATCTTCCATTGTATATATGGACCACATCTTTATCCACTCATCTGTTGAAGGGCATCTCGGCTCTTTCCACAGTTTGGCTATTGCGGACACTGCTGCTATGAACATTGGGGTGCATATGGCCTTCTTTTCACTACATCTGTGTCTTTGGGGTAAACACCCAGGAATGCGATTGCTGAGTCATAGGGTAACTCTATTTTTAATTTTTTGAGGAGCCTCCATACTGTTTTCCAAAGTGGCTGCACCAACTTGCATTCCCACCAACAGTGTAAGAGGGTTCCCCTTTCTCCACACCCTCTCCAACATTTGATGCTTCTTGTCTTGTCAATTCTTGCCATTCTAAATGGTGTAAGGTAGTATCTCAGTGTGGTTTTGACTTGAATTTCCCTAATGGCTAATGATGATGAACATTTTTTCATGTGTCTGTTGGCCATTTATATGTCTTCTTTGGAGAAGTGTCTCTTCATGTCTTCTGCCCATTTTTTGACTTGATTATTTGTTTTTTGGGTGTTGAGTTTGAGAAGTTCTTTATAGATCTTGGATAGCAGCCCTTTAACTGTAGTGTCATTTGCAAATATCTTCTCCCATTCTGTGGGTTGCCTCTTTGTTTTGTTGACTGTTTCCTTTGCTGTGCAGAAACTTTTTATCTTGATGAAGTCCCAAAAGTTCATTTTTACTTTTCTTTTACTAGCCTTTGGAGATGTATCTTGAAAGAATTTGCTGTGGGCGATGTCAAAGAGGTTACTGCCTGTGTTCTCCTCTAGGATTTTGATGGATTCTTGTCTCACATTGAGGTCTTTCATCCATTTTGAGTTATCTTTGTGATGGTGTTAGAGAATGTTCGAGTTTCATTCTTCTACGTGTGGCTGTCCAATTTCCCCAGCACCATTGATTGAAGAGATGGTCTTTTTTCCATTGCATATATTTTTCTGCTTTGTTGAAGATTAGTTGACCGTAGAGTTGAGGGTCCATATCTGGGCTCTCTATGCTGTTCCATTGGTCTATATGTCTGTTTTTGTGCCAGTACCATGCTGTCTTGGTGATCACGGCTTTGTAATATAGCTTGAAATTGGGCAACGTGATGCCCCCAGCTTTGTTTTTCTTTTTCAACATTTCCTTGGCGATTCAGGGTCTTTTCTGATTCCATACAAATTTTAGGATTGTTTATTCCAGCACTTTGAAAAATGTCATTGGAATTTTGATCGGGATGGCATTGAAGGTATAGATTGCTCTGGGTAACACAGACATTTTAACAATGTTTATTCTTCCTATCCATGAGCATGGAATTTTTTTCCATCTTCTTGTGTCTTCTCAATTTCTTTCATGAGTGTTCTGTAGTTCCTAGAATATAGATCCTTTACCTCTTTGGTTAGCTTTCAGATAAAAGGCCAGTACCCAAAATCTATAAAGAACTTCTCAAACTCAACACTCGAAAAGCTAATAATCCAGTTGAGAAATGGGCAGAAGACATGAACAGACATTTCTCCAGAGAAGACATACAAATGGCCAACAGACGCATGAAAAACTGCTCAACGTCGCTCCTCATCAAGGAAATACAAATCAAACCCACATGAGATACCACCTCACACCAGTCAGAATGGCTAAAATTAACAAGACAGGAAACAACAGATGTTGGCGGGGATGCGGAGAAAGGGGAACACTCTTAAACTGTTGGTGGGAATGCAAGCTGGTACGGCCACTCTGGAAAACAGTATGGAGATTCCTCAATCGTAAATGGGTTTATTTCCATAATTTCTCTTTCTTCAGTTACATTTTTAGTGAATAGAAAAGCAACTGATATCTGTGCCCCGATTTTGTATCCTGCCACGTTGCTGAATTCCTGCATGAGTTCTAGCAATTTTGGGATGGAGTCTTTTGGGTTTTCCACATAAAGTATCATGTCATCTGTAAAGAATGAGAGTTTGACTACCTCTTTGCCAATTTGAATGCCTTTTATTTCTTTTTGTTGTTTGCGGAGGCTAGGACTTTGAGTACTATGTTGAACAATATTGGAGAGAGTGGGCATCCTGTTGTGTTCTTGACCTTAGGGGAAAGCTCTCAGCTTTTCCCCATTGAGAAGGATGTTCGCTGTGGCCTTTTTGTAGATGGCTTTTATGATATTGACGTATGTTCCCTCTATCCCTACATGGTGGAGAGTTTTGATCAGGAGAGGATGCTGTATTCTGTCAAATGCTTTTTCTGCATCAATTGAGAGGATCATACAGTTCTTGTCCTTCCTTTTATTAATGTGGTCTTCCAAGTTGATTGCTTTGTGGATGTTGAACCCCCTTGCAGCCCAAGAATAAATCCCAGTTGGTCATGGTGCATAATCCTTTTAATGTACTGTTGGATCCTGTTGGCTAGGTTCTTGGTAAGTAATTGGGCATCCATGTTCATCAGGGATATTGGTCTGTCATTCTCCTTTTTGGTGGGGTCTTTGTGTGGTTTTGGGATCAAGGTAATGCTGGTCTCATAGAGTGAGTTTGGAAGTTTTCCTTCCATTTCTTTTTCTTTCTTTCTTTCTTTCTTTCTTTCTTTCTTTCTTTCTTTCTTTCTTTCTTTCTTTCTTTCTTTCTTTCTTTTTCTTTCTTTCTTTTTCTTTCTTTCTTTCTTTCTTTCTTTCTTTCTTTCTTTCTTTCTTTCTTTCTTTCTTTCTTTCTTTCTTTCTTTCTTTCTTTCTTTCTTTCTCTCTCTCTCTTTCTTTCTTTCTTTCTTTCTTTCTTTCTTTCTTTCTTTCTTTCTTTCTTTCTTTCTTTCCTTTTCTTTCTTTCTTTCTTTCTTTCTTTTCGAAACAACTTCATGAGAATAAGTATTATTTCTTCTTTAAATGTTTGGTGGAATCCCCCTGGGAAGCCATCTGGCCCTGGACTCTCGTTTGTTCGGAGATTTTTGATTACTGTTTCAGTTTCCTTGCTGGTTATGGGCCTGTTCAGGTTCTATTTTCTTCCGGTTTCAGTCTTGGAAGTTAATAAGTTTCCAGGAACACATCCATTTCTTCCAGATTGCTTAATTTATTGGCATATACTTGCTCAATACAAGTTCTTAAAATTGTTTGCATTTCCTTGGTGTTGCTCATGATCTCTCCTCTTTCATTCATGATTTTATTACTTTGGGTCCTTTCTCTTTTCTTTTTGATAAGTCTGGCTACAGGTTTTATCAATCTTATTAATTCTTTCAGAGAACTAGCTTCTAGTTTCATTGATCTGTTCTACTGTTTTTTGGTTTCTATTTCATTGATTTCTGCTCTAATCTTTATTAATTCTCTTCTCCTGCTGGGTTTAGGCTTCATTTGCTGTTCTTTCTCCTGCTCCTTTAGGTGTAAATTTAGCTTGTGTATTTGAGACTTTTCTAATTACTTGAAGTCTTTTATTGCCATGTACTTCCCTCTTAGGACCGCCTTTGCTGCATCCCAAAGGTTTTGAAGAGCTGTCTTTTTCATTGTTTTCATTGTTTCCATGAATTTTTTTCAATTCATCTTTAATTTCCTGGTTGGCCCATTCATTCTTTAGCAGGATGCTCTTTAAGCTCCAACTATTTGAGTTCCTTCTAAATTTCCTTTTCTGATTGAGTTCAACTTTCAAAACATTGTGGTCTGAAAATATGCAAGGAATAATCCCAATCTTTTTTTGTAATGGTTGAGATCTGATTTGTGACCCAGTATATGATCTATTCTGGAGAATATTCCATATGCACTCCAGAAGAATGTATATTCTGTTGTTTTAGGATGGAATGCTCTGTACATATCTGTGAAGTCCATCTGATCCAGTGTGCCATTCAAAGCCCTTGTTTCCTTGTTGATCTTTTGCTTAGATGATCTGTCCATTGCTGTGAGTGGGGTGTTAAAGTCCTCTACTCTTATTGTATTATTATCAATGTGTTTCTTTAATTTTGTTATTAATTGGTTTATATAATTGGTTGCTCCCAAGTTAGGGGCATAAATATTTATAATTATTAGATCTTCTATAGGATAGACCCTTTATGTATGATACAGTGTCCCTCTTCATCCCTTACTACAGTCTTTGGCTTAAAATCTAATTAGTCCAATATAAGTACCCCAGCTTCCTTTTGATGTACAGTAGCATGATAAATAGTTCACCCCCTCACTTTAAATCTGCAGGTGTCTTTGGGTCTAAAACGAATCTCTTGCAGACAGCATAATGATCGTTCTTGCTTTTTTTTTTTTTTTTATCCAATCTGAGACCCTGTGTCTTTTCATGGGAGCATTCAGCCCATTTACATTCAAACTATTGAAAGATACGAATTTAGTGCCATATTATTGCCTGTAAAGTCCTTGTTTCTTTTTCTTTTTCTTTTTTTTAAAGATTTTATTTATTTGACAGAGAGAGCACAGCAGGGGGAGCGGCAGGGAGAGGGAGAGGGAGAAGCAGGCTCACCGAGCAGGGAGCCCGATGTGGGGCTTGATCCCAGGACCTGGGATCATGACCTGAGCTGAAGGCAGACACTTAATGACTGAGCCACCCAGGCGCCCTCTAAAGTCCCTGTTTCTGTGGATTGTCGTTTCTTTGTCATCTAAGGTCCTTTGGGCTCTCTCTTTGCTTACAGGATCCCTGTTAATATTTTTGCCGGGCTGGTTTAGTGATCACAAATTCTTTTAGTTTCTGTTTGTCCTGGAAGCTCTTTATCTCTCCTTCCATTCTGAATGACAGCCTTGCTGGATAAAGTATACTTGCTGCATGTTTTTTTCATTTATTACCCTGAATATATCATACCAGCCATTTCTAGCCTATCAGGTTTCTGTGATTAGGTCTGCTGCCAGTCTAATGTTTCAGCCCTTGTAGGTTAAGGACCTCTTGTTTTGAGCAGCTCTCAGGATTTTCCCTAGGTCTCTCATCCCAGAGGTTTTGTACTCTTGTGTTTTCATTTTCATTTGCTTCCATGACTGGCCTGGGGAAGCCCTGGAATCTTTGGATTGGTCTCCATGTAGCTCTGCACTCACCTGCCATGGTGAGGGAGAGAGAGAGACGGGGGTGGGGGGTGCCAAGGTAGACCAGATGTCCAGGCTGTTGTGAGAGGGAGGAGGGAGGGAGAAGGAGGGGAGGAGGAGATGAGGAAGACTGGCGTTTACTGAGCAACTGCTTCATGTCTGGCACAGGGCTCAATGCTTTACAACTGCCCCCAAGTACATTTCAGAAATGTGTGTAATGATATGGTGTCCCAGTCAGCTTGGGCTGTGTAACAAATACCACGGGCTGGGAGGTTTAAACAGCACACATTTATTGTGTCCCTGTCCTGGGGACTGGAAGTCCCAGATCCAGGCATGGGTGGGGCTGGTTCCTCCAAGGCCTCTCCCCCAGCATGTACATAGGGTCTCCTGCCCATGTCCTCATGTGGTCAGCAGCCTGTGTGTCTGTGCTTCTGATCCCATCTTCTTTTTTTTTAAAGATTTTTATTTATTTATTTGACAGAAAGACAGAGAGAAAGCAGAGGGAGGGGCTTAGGGAGAAGCAGGCTCCCCACCAAGCAGGGAGCCCGATGCGGGACTCTGTCCCAGGACCCTGGGATCATGATCTGAGCTGAAGGCAGATGCTTAGCTGGCTGAGCCACTCAAGCACCTCTGATCCCCCCTTTTTTTTTTTTAAGATTTTATTTATTATTTGAGAGAGAGAGAATGAGAGATAGAGAGCACGAGAGGGAAGAGGGTCAGAGGGAGAAGCAGACTCCCTGCTGAGCAGGGAGCCCGATGCGGGACTCGATCCTGGGACTCCAGGATCATGACCTGAGCTGAAGGCAGTCGCTTAACCAACTGAGCCACCCAGGCGCCCTCTGATCCCCTTTTGATAAGGACTCCAGTCATGCTGGATCATGGCCTACCCTAGTGACCAGCTTTTACCTTAACCACTTCTGTAAAGACCCCATCTCCAAATACAGCCCCATCTTGAGGTCCTGGGGGTTGGGCTCAACATGTGAATTTGAGGGTACATGATTCAGCCCATACTATATTGTCAGTATTCCACAGGGAAGGAAAATGAAGATAAGACAGGATAAATCAGAAAGGTGCATCCTTGTATGGGTCTAGTTGGCATGTAGAATGGATATGTCTCCCCCAAAGCTATGACAGGCCAGAGCAGAGAGATCACGGGTCTTGTTGGAGGAGGGTCCCCACCCTCTTCTCTCCCTGGTTCTGAGGAGGCCCCAAGGCCTCTGGGGCCTCAAAATCTGAGATGATCAGGGGGATGGTGTCGTGTGTCCAGAGGCAGAAGAATGGCCTCAGGGGCTCTGAGGAGAGTCCAAAGAATGTGTAGATGAGAGATCCATTGCCCATGTTGTAGAAGGAGACTGTGCCAGCATCACAGTCCAGGAGAATGCCCACCTGATGCAGGGGCCCTGAAGGGTACAGGCGAACCCTTGGGAAGGCGAGGGCCCACAACGTCTTCTTGTAGAGCTCCAGGGTCCAGAGTCCATGCTGGGGGGCCTTGGGGATCCTTCCCTTCCGATCCAAGCTCTCCAGACACACGCCAACATTCCAGGCCTTCCTGTGCCCCACCTGGACCTCCCAGTAATACCGCCCAGCAGAGAACTTCTCCCGGGCCAGTACACAGGGATCCTGGTCAAATCTGCTGGGGACATCTGGCAGTTCCTGGTCAAAGAACAGCCGCCTCACACTCTTCCCATCCTCAGACAGGGCGAGTTTGGGGCTTGCGGTATCAGGGTCCAGGGATGGGCTCACTGTAGGAAGAGGAGAGGGTTAGGCTTGGGGGTTTGTGTCCCCAACCTGCACTCTTGCATGAAGGGGACCCCAGGGCCTCTGGGCGAGGTGAAACCACAGCCTCCCTGGGAGTCCCTGCATTCCCCCCTCCCCGTGTTCTGTCCAGGACCCCATGCAAACAAGCCATCCCAGTGCAGCTGAAGCAGCTCCAGGTGGATTTCTACCAATGAAGGGACATGGCTGGCACACTGTGGGGTCTGCTTGCCCCCCAGTTCTCAGTCTCTCAGCACGTGTGTGTGTGTGTGAGAGAGAGAGAGAGAGAAACAGAGAGAGAGGTAGACAGGGAGAGTCAGAGAGAGAGACAGAGACAGAAGCAGGGAGAGATGGGGAAGAGCCAGAAAGACATAGGGGAGAGCTAGAGACAGAGACAGTGTTCTGAGATATAGGGAAAGACAGAGAGAGACAGAGACAGAGGTAGAGAAAGGCAGGGAGAGAGACATAGGGGAGAGATAGAGATAGAGACACAGAGAGATAGGGAGAGACAGAGAGACAAGGAGAGCAAGGAGAGACAGAATAAACCAGATAGACACCGGGAGAGAGATAGAGAGAGATACAGAGACAGAGAGACAGAGACATAGAGAGAGAAAAAGAGAGAGACAGAGAAAGAGACAGATACAGAAACAGAGATAAATAGATAGGGAGAAATAGAGAGATAGACATACAGACAGACAAAGAGAGAGATGGGGAGACAGAGACACACAAAGAAAGATAGAGACACAGAGAGAGATAGACACAGAGAGAGACAAAATGAGCAAGATGGAGAGACAGAAACAGAGAGACATAGGAAGACATGGGAGGATGCAGGGGGATAGGAGAAGGTGCCACAGGTGCTGCTGGACAGCTCTGGGGTCAACGACTGAAGAGTCACGTGTGGGAAAGCCCAAGAGGCATCTTAAGAGCCCCAAAGCTGAGATGAACACCTTCCAAAACAGAGTCCTTCTCTCCTGCCCTGCCATCCTTCTCAGAGCCCTCAGAACCCCAGCGTATGACCTGGGGGAAGGTCTGTCTACACTTGGGCTCCATACCAGAGGCAGGGAGGGTGTGTGGGGACCAGCTGGGCACCAAGATGCCCCTGCAGGCACCTTCTCAACAATAGAAACCTCCTAGCCAGTGTCCACCCTGGCCCATTCTAAAGCCAAGTATGTTGTTGTTTGCTTGGGTCTGCATCCAGATGCCCCAGATACTCATGTTTCCTAACCTTCCATTCCTGTCAGTTGGACAGGACCCATGCTCTCCTCTTATTTGGAGATCATCCAAATAAGACCAGGTCTTTCTCCCTGGTCTCTACCTCCTTCTGGATAGAACTCTGTTCCCTTTTGCTTTCCAGCAAAGACTATTTGTTTCCCCCCAGAACTCTCATTGCTGCTTTCTGAATTCTCCACCTTCTGCTCCATCAAAACCCTTCCCCTGTAGAGTCTGGGCTGTGGAGATGGAACCCACCCGTGTTCCATCTCCATGATATGGTCGAACATGGACTCCCTAGCTGAACAATGAGCCTGGCTCCTGTTATTCCAAATTCCCTCATGATTAAATAAAAAATATTTACAATACAAAAACAGTCCCAGACTTACAAAGAAGCTGAAAAATAGCATAAACAATATGTCTGTGTCAACATCTTGCATAACCCACGTAAAAGGATCAAAACCAGAAAATTAACTTTGACACAAAATTATTCAGTAATGACCTCTTGCACACCACCCCACACCTGGCCTACCTATCTTCCCTGAAAACTGTCCCCTGCTGGCTTCATGTGTCTTTTACACGAGATCATTCCTTTTAGGCAACAGACATGCTCTGCTACCCTAAAATAAGGACCCTAAAGTAAAACCAAAACAAACCCAAATAAAACACTCTGCTTGATTCCCCACTCACCAGTTTTTAGCTCAGCTGCACAGACAATAATTTTGAAGTTTTTCTTCCAGCTGTCTCCATGGGGCACACCTCTCTTTGCCACACCACACTAGCCAGTTTTTCTGGGTCATGTTCCCTATCTTATCTCACTGTACTTCTCAGCTGCATGGAATGCCACCAGCTGTTCCCTCACCACACTGTATCCATGGATTTCAGTGGATAAGCATCCCCTGGCCCTCCCACAACTCTCCCCAGACTCCTGCTCAAAGAGACCTCCAAATACCAGGTTCTCCAAGCCTAGATCTTGGATATGTCTTCTGTACCTTTCCTTTTTGTTTTTTAAGCTTATTTCTTTTTCAAAGAAAAATTTTTGAAGAGTAATTTTAGGAGTGCAGATAAATGGAGCACTTCCTGGCTCACTTTTCTGGTTTTCAAGGCCAGATATATGCCATGGATCCCAAATTCCTATCTCAACTCCACATTTCTTCCTGGGAGCTCCAGACTTGTGTATCTAAAGATTTATCTGATGTCCCCAGATGGAGATGTCTGAAAACATCTCACTCTTAAGATGTCCAAGATGATTTTCACTTCTTTGACCTAAATCTGTCTTATTTTGCTTCAAGGTTTCTCTTAGATGGAGCCACCATGGGCCCAGGGACATTGGCTCTGAGAGTCACCTTGGGTTCCTTGTTCTGCCTTGCCCCTGCTGACCCCACTACTTATGGGCCCAGGACCCATCTCAGGGCTATTTCCTCTCCTCCATCAGCACCTCTCCCCTGCTTAAACCTCCTCACTCATTCTGCACCATATTTCACATGACATCCAGACCCCTACCTCGGCCTTCCAGGCTCTGCTGGTCTGGGCATCCATACACCTTCTCACCCCATTGGGTTCTCTTCCACATGCCCAGCTCTCGCACACCACAGATGGCCTTCTCCCTGCCGTGGTGGTGGGCCCACCCCTCCTTCCTGCAGGGCTGTGGTCTCACTGTCACCCGGACCTTCATTTAGATGTTGCCATCCCACCATTCCCAGGACCCTGGACATCCTATGTCAGTGCTCTTCTGTCCAACTTCATTATTGTATTCCAGTTCAGTCCTACAATATTTACCCTGATTTATTCCAGTTTTGGTTAAAGAAAAATCACTGGCTGATGGCTTGATACCCACACAGAATCTATGCCTCTTGAGGACAAGAGGAAGCCGTTTCATTCACTAATAGATGGCTGGCTGCTGGAAGAGGAGGTGACTGGTCAATATTTTACATGAATTAATAAGTGAATGAATGAATAGATGATTGGCTTCTCTCTGTCCCCTCCTGGACCCTCAACAAGAGGCTGTGCTCAAACAGGTGACCCCAGCTTCCCTGATACCTCTAGGTGCCTGGTTCATGGTCTGCAGTTATGTCCCTCCCAGTCCTCTGTCCACAGCCAGACTCTCCCCTTCCCACTCCACACTTCCCACGTAGATGGTGTCCTGGGGTAGATAGTCACTGGTTCTCTACTCTCTCTGGTGACAGAGTCCCTTCCACAGTGGCCGTGCCCCAAGAGAGCTGGCTTTCTTGCTACCTAGGCTCTGCAAGTCTGTCTCTTCCCCACGTAGTAAACAGGAGCTAAGTTCTCCCAGGGCAGCTAAAACTTGATGTTTAGAGCTATGTGACTGCCACTCACCAGTATTTAGCACAACACTTCTGCACTCTGGAATAGAAAGGAATACACACACACACACACACACACACACACACACACACACCAGTGCTTGTGCATGCATATGTGCACACACAAACACACACGCACATAAATGTACAACGAGCACACACAACACACACATACATGCACACATAAACACACAATCGGGGGGCAGAGGCTTCCAGCCCCCAGCATGGCCCTCACCATGGATGACCTTGTCCTTTGTCCAGCCTGCAATGAGAGAGAAAGATGGGAAAATGTGGGATTGTGCTGATCCAATGGGGCCAAAGCTCAAGTTCGGGAAAGCTAAGTCAAAACAGGACTTAATGAATTCTAGCTGTGACCTTAGAAAGCATGAACAAATATAGATTCTTCAGTGCCCAAGAAAACAATAATCTGAGTCTTTTCCTGTATAGGGAAATCATTGTGGGGCATATCCTGACAGCCCAGTCTTACCACTTCTGTCATGGAGACATCTGTGCTCTGCTCCCACACTGGGGCCTGATGGCTATGGGCAAGGACACCGGGGGCAGGGAAGGGAGTGGATGGGCAAGTGCAACAGTGTGTATTGCTTATAGTCCCTGCACCTACAGTGAGACCCTGGCACGTGCCAGGCACCCTGCTGCATTTCTCACTTGAGCAGTTTCAGGATGTTCTCATCACCCCCAGCTGATAGACACTCCTGGGTTCAAGCTCAGATCTGTTTGTCTCTGTGATGGAGACTTTCCAGCCTTCCCAAAGTCACCTGTGAAGAGCAGCTGAACACCTCTCAGAGATAGAAGATTTCACTGGGCATATGTAAGTGGGTAGTCCCTGAGACGTGTCCTGGGCAGCTCTCTCCCATTTCCTCCCCTGCTTGAGCGTGCTCATAGGAGACTTCATGCAGGGCTCCCGACCTGTGCCCCAGTTGGAAGGGACATGTCTGTCCTCCTGGGACCTGCTTACCTTGGAAGTGCTGATCCTCTGCTCTATACAGTGTCTCTTCTTCCAGCTGCACCATATTCCTGTCCTTCTGACATTTCTGGAAGAGACAGGTGGCTCCAGCTGTGGCAAGCCCTGCCACAGTGAGGATCAGAGGTAGCACCGTCCTCCATGCCATTGACGGGGAACTTCTGGAAAACAGAGCTAAAAGAGAGCACAGGGAGGTAAGAATATCAGGGAAAAAGAGCACCTGTGTTCTTAGGACACACACATGACAGGGTTTGTGGGTCGGGGGACATGATGCTTGGAACTAACCTGAAATGACTAGGAAGACATACGTGTGTGTTTGTACAGACAGATCTGGACAGATGCACAGGAGAAATGGTAGGTAAATGGCAGAATGTTAAACACTGGGTAGGTTTCCACAGCATTCTGCATGCCATTCTTGCAAAATTTCCATAAGCTTGAGGTTGTTTAAAAATGAAAATTATACGCAGAGTGTAACTTGGAAGCCCCCAAGGTGTCCATAAGAAGGTGAAGGCATAAATAGGCAGTGGTCCATCTAGTCAATGGAATGTTGTTTAGTAATAATAAGAAAGGAGCTATTGGTGCAACCACTGTGGGGACCTGGATATATGTTCCTCAGATGATTAAAAGTAGAACTACCACACGATCCACCAACCCCACTTCTGGGTATTTATACAAAAGGTAAGAAATAAGTATATTAGCTCTAAAAAGTTACATGTCCCCTATGTTCATTGCACTCTTATTTACAATAACCAAGATATGGAAACAGCTCAAGTGTCTATTGAGGATGAAATGATAAAGGAAGAAAAACATATTTATACAATGAGATAATATTCAGCTATAAACAAGTTGGAAATCAGGCCATGTGCAACAACATGGATGGATAACTTGCGGGCATGTTGCTAAGTGAAGAAAGTCAGATGGGAAAATACTGTATGATCCCATGTATACGTGAAATCTAAAATGAAACAAAACAAGATGAAAACCCAAACTCCAAGAAAACGAGAAAGCCCAGCACATAGATGCAGAGAACAGATTGGTGGTTTCCAGAGGAGAGAGAAGGGGGTGGGTGTAATGTATGAAAAGGGGCAAAAGGTACAAACTTCCAGTTATGAAATCAGTAGGTTCTGGGGAGGTGATGAACAGCATGGTAACTATAGTTAATAGTGCTGTGTTGTATACTTGGAAAGATCATAAAAGTTCTCATCACAAGAAAAATGTTCTGTCACTGCGAGAAGTATTGGATATTAGGTACTTATTGTCAGGTGCTCAGACCTTTTTGGCCTGAACAGAACAAAACACTCACGGGGCAAGTGATGGTTGGCCATTTTCTTCCTCTGGAGGAGGGGGCTGTAGATGGAGCAGGAGAAGTTCCCCACAACCTCATCCTGGATGGTCACATTGGACACCACTGAGAAGAGGCCTGTTGTTGGTGAGGCTGAGAAGTAGGTCGCAGAAGGTAGGAGCTGGTCTCTAAAGTCTCTCCACTCCACCCGGGGCTCTGGATACCAGCCCTGCGAGGTGCATTGTGCCCAGACACCTTCACCCTGGATAACTTGTACTCGGAGTCTAGGCTTCGAGCCAAGCCCTGTGGGAAGAGACAGCCGTTCCAGTCTCCACAACCACCAGTGCTTCCATCAGAAAAGTACAAATCCTAAACATTCCTGCAGGAATTAGGGGTTTTTCACACATTACCTACTCTGTAATGTTTATATGCCATATATGACCCTTGTTCCCAGAAAGCACAGGACAAAACAGAAAAGGCCCGGAAAGATCAAAAACATTTCCTATACTGCAAAATTAGTGTCTTTTCCTCCCTGTGTCTCTGTCCCTCTCTACCTCTGCTCCCCTCTTTCCGGATCAGTTCAGGAAAGGGAGAGAAGCAAATTTAGAAGACGACGTCAGGTGTCCTGAACTGGGCTTCACTGGCCCTGGGGAAGATATGTTTAGTGCATTTGTGGAATGTGCTCAGGCTTGGCCCAGAATGGGATGATCTGCACTGAGTGTCCGCTTTGGGGGGAAGTTCTGGGGGAGAACCGGAGCCCCAGCAGCTTGCCTTTACCTGCCACCATCAGCCACAGCCTGGCCTCTGCCGACATGATGCCGTCTTTGAAGTTGCAGTGGAAGGTTCCGTTATCAAAAACTGTGACACCGTTTATCCTCACTGCGGCCTGTCCCTGGTCCAGCCCAGCGCTCAGGAAGGTGGTCCTTCCCTGGTACTCCCTCATCTGTTCTTCCTTCACGTCCATCCCATTCTTGTGCAGGTGCACAACTTGGGATGGCTGATCCCTGTACCACTGCAGCTCCATGTCCTTGGCACTGATATTGAGGGACAGATGACATGGTAGCCCCACATTTCCCCCGAGCACAGCCAGAACAGGCTCGCCAGGCCCAAAGACAGAGAAATCAGCTTTCCCTTAGGAGAGTAGATTGGAAAGTACTGGTTAGGCTGGTTGTGAGGAGACCAAGGGCCCTCCCACCCAGACCCAGGGTTCCCGGGGAAGGACTGCTTGGATCCTTGGCTGATGGCTGATGAGGGAAGGTGCCAGCCCAGCCCCCTCTGGCATTCCTCTCCATACACAGGGCATTCTCGTAGCATGAGGCCGGGGAGCTCTCCTACCATTTGCAGGGATGCCGCAGGACAGGAGCTGCAGGAAGATGAAGATGATGGAGCAGCTGGGTGGAAAGATGACTTGACCATGTGTGTTTGCCATGCCTGCTGGGGACAGAGAAACCTGAGCCCTACACATTGGAGGTTGAGTTAATTTCTGTCTCTGCCTCTGTCGTCTGTCTGTCTCTCTTGTTCTCTGTCTGTCTGCCTTGGTGGGGGATCAGGTACCACCAGAATCCTAACGGGAGTCAAGGAAACATGGTCAGGGGAGAGAAAGGTCACTTTTAACTATCTTGTTCCCTCTCACTCCCACACAAGTTGTTCATCCTACAGACAGAGAGACAGCAGCCTCCACCTGCTCTTGTGTCCATCTGCTCTTGGATATTGTTTCTCTTACCCTCATCTGTCCACAGAATGACTCAGACACCTCCTCCATGCATGGGCTCCATCTCATCACTTACTGGTGTAAGAGTATTGCCTGATCTCTGGCTCTGTTCTATCATGAACACAATCACGCTGGGGAGAAAACGCACCTCTGTTTTAGTGAATCCAAGGTCAGACCTCTGTCTGTCCACTCCCTTGAAGCCCTCTTGACCCTGTTGCTCCCAAGGAACATTTTCCAGTTGGGAAGGGGAGGGAGCCCCAGGGCTCCTTGGCTGTGTTGGTGGGAGGCCAAGATGCACCTAAGCTTTACTAGTTATGGTGTACTCAGTTTCAAGGACACTTGTTCTGGGCGCCTGGGTGGCTCAGTTGGTTGGGCAACTGCCTTCGGCTCAGGTCATGATCCTGGAGTCCTGGGATCGAGTCCCGCGTCGGGCTCCCTGCTCGGCGGGGAGTCTGCTTCTCCCTCTGACCCTCATCCCTCTCGTACTCTCTATCTCTCATTCTCTCTCTCAAATAAATAAATAAAATCTTAAAAAAAAAAAAAAAAAAAAAAAAAAAAAAGGACACTTGTTCTGAGACCCATCTGCTCTTCTGGGTGGTTTCACCAAGCACAGCTTTGCAGGTTTGGTATTTATATAAAGCACGAGAAGGTATGCTGGAAGATACTCTCTTCCTGTTCAATGCTAGCCTTCCTTTGGCGAAAGCCCCTGGGGTCTCCCTGTCACTCAAGAATAGGGACAGGGTGTAGAAAGTAAAGATGTACATGAGTGCTCTTAAAATAGAAAACACTCACCTGGCCAAGTCCAGCTGTAGGTTTCCCAGGAAGCTTCTGGTGGCCTTGAGGGAATCGATTTACTTCTCTGTTAGTTCCAGAGGGGGCATAAAACAAGTCTTCATTCGTTGTTTGGATAGAGGAGCAGCTGAGTTTCCCAGTTTCTGTAGAGTCCTCCTATTACTGTTTGTAAAAAATAACCAGCTGTGCCTATTGGCAGTTGCATTAAGAATAAAAAAATATATAGGTCAAGGGCTTCCTACAGGGTGTGGTCAATGGAACTGAACACACTTAGTGTTGAGGAGCAAGACCCTGGTAGCAGGAGATAAGGGGAGAGAGGGGACCAAGCAAGTCAGTCCATGGAAGGATGGTTGTCAGGACCAGTGCCAGGAGCCCTGAGGAGGAGATATGGCTCTTGAGTGCTAGGATCCAGGCCAACAGCAGAAGTTGGGGGATTCAGATAAAGGTGCTCCATTATCAAAACACCTCCAGTCCTTGACAAGCTGGGCTATTTTCTGGGAAAGTTTCTCATGATCAGGTTGAAGTTGGCCAACTTCTGGCTTTTCCCTGGAGACTCCTGTGCAGGTAGACACTTGACTAAACCCTGACTGTTCTTCCCTCCCATTGACTCAAGAGTCTAGACATTTTCTGGGAGACTTTTGGTGGGAACAGAGGTATAGGGAAAGCTTCATGGTCTTCTTGGTGGTGAGGTGTTTAACTTAATTTGTCAGAATATTATGGAATGAATGTTTGTGCCTTCCCTCCCAAAGTCAGTGCTCACACAGGGGCCGATGCTGCCAACCCAAACCCTCACCTGCATTCCCCTTGGCAAAGGAAACTATTTGGTGAGGGAGTGGTTCCCCTCTTCTATATAAACATGCTGAATTATGCCTGTGCATTGCTTGAAGCAGGTAATGAACTCAGCTAAAACCCGAACCCAATGTACTTATGAGCCAGGTTGGAGGACTGGGGATGTAACAACTAGAGGGAGCATGCAGGATTCTCACCTGTGATGGGAGCAGGTGGATGCTTGCCCAGGAGAATGAATCCCGAACGTGGTCTCACCTGGACAGGGGTCCTTCCTGGGCTTGAGCTCATGCCTGGCCTGGAGTCTTTTATCAGAGTAGGAAGAGCATTGGAAGACATTGTCCAAACCCGTGAGGGCCAGTGTTGAGCCTTGACTGGCAACAGGCTCCCCGAGGTGCAAAGGGAGGACAGTGTGGAAAGGCAGACACAGAAGACCACATACCGTGGGATACCACACAGAAGACCACATACCGTGGGATACCACTGCCATGAAATGTGCAGAAGAGGTAAATCCAGAGAGACAGATAGCAGATCTGTGGTAGTCAGGCAGTGGGAATGGGGGAAAATGGAAGGTAATGTTGTAACGGTTTGGGGTTCTATTTGGCAGGAGATAGAGGTGGTGTCACACAGGGTCATGAATGTGTTGTCACTGAGTCTTTCACATTCATGTGGTTGATTTTATGCTATGTTAATTTCACCCTAACTGGGAAAAAAGAAAAAGAAATGGAAAAAAAGAAGAGCAAGGGGTTAAAAAAGTCAATAGAGGAAACTAAGAATGGAAAACAGTGAAAAAAAGAAAAGTAGATATAAAATTAAGAATTAAAGAAAAAGTGCAGAGAAGAAAAACAAGAAACCTGAGGGGCAAAAATGAAAACAGAAAAACCGGTAGAGAAAGAGCGCTGCCTCTGTCTCCTTGGGGATGGAATTAAGTGCCAACAGGAAAAGCAAAGGAAGAACCAGTCTCCAAGTTGCATTCTGTGGGCTGTTAGGCGCCCCCAGCAGGGATGCATGTGTGGTCCACCAGCCGCTCCCCGTGCATGCTTCAGGGCATAGTGCAAACCAGGGAGGTTTATGGGGACCCAGGGCACCTGTGCTGTCCCATGCACCTGCGCCGGGCATCGATCAAGCCAGCTGAGCTCTCAGAAGCCCCTGTGAGCCGCAGGGCCAGGGTCCCTGTAGGCTCTGTCCTACAGATGGCCAAGGTCCTGGGAGAGCTAAGGGGCATCTCCTCTGTGCCCAGATCCCTGGTGAGCCTCTAGCTTCCTGCTCTGGGCTATGTGCACAGTGTCTCTAGATCCTCCAAGCATTTAAAGTGGTGCACCACCCCCCTCCCACATCACAGGCACCTTGGCTTACTCTCTGCCAACTGGGACTTTACAGGTTTCCTGTCTGCAATGTCTGGTCCAGTCCCTTGCAGGATCCACCCCGTCCTTAGTTTCCCTGACCTCCCATCCTTGGGTGGGAAGGCTCCTTCTTGTCAACATTAGGTAAGGTGCCACATGAGTGTAGCTTCGGATTTCCACCTAGTCCTCTGTTCTTGTGCACCTGTGGTCAGGTGAGCAAGGGAGGAGGGCCATGAGGAAGGAAACACTAGTGGCTCCCCAGGAGACAGGGTCCTCCAGGGGGAAGGAGGGGCTTGGGGGGCTGTGTTCCTTAGGGTTTGAGGAATTCAGCAGGACAGGGGAACTGGGCAGCTGCTATGATCTGGGCCATGAAAGAAAGGTGAGTTGTCAGGACAGAAAAACCACTGCATCTAGGCAACAAAGGGTTTTGGTCGTCTGGTAGCTGGTAGTAGTTCTTATTCACAATCCTCTGTGGCCCTGGGAAGGCACTAGTGAATATAGGGAGGACAACTATCCCTTGGGATCTTGCTCACCCTCCTCTTCCTCCTGCTCCTGCTCTCCTTCTCCTCCACCTCTCTGTCCTTCCCCTTCCACTGCCCCTTCTGTCTCCTTATGAAGAGCTTTGCACTCTAAGATTATTCACTCAAATTGTGTCATTTTTGTCCTGTTTTTTACTTTTTCCTGGTCCACTGGAAATCCTCGGCACCCCTCCCCATCGATCACGTCTATGTCCCCCTATCTTGAACACACTGCTGGGAGCCACAAGTGTTTCAGAACCTTAGGTTTGGACAAAACAAGCATGTCAATGCTGAGGAACCATGCAGCCCATACTGTCCACAGGCTCAGGCTATAAAGGAAATTCTCCACCTATTGATACCAGGCTTGGAGACACAGCACCTGTCATCAGAGGTGATCAAGCAGGGTCCTTGGTGTCGTGTTTTACCACTGGAGACTGAGAAGAACTGTTTGTTGCTTGGCTTATGGAGAATTAAGACTGAAGCTGGAGCTCACATCTGCCTCAGACACCCAGGGGACAGGTAGGCCCCATAAAAAAGGAGAATTACAGAACAATATCCCTGATGAACATGGATGTCAAAATACTCACCAAGATACTAGCAAATAAGATCCAACAGTACATTAAAAGGATCATCCACCACAACCAGTGGGATTTATTCCTGGGATTCAAGGATGGTTCAACATTTGCAAATCAATCAGCAAGATAGGTGACATAAATAAAAGAAAAGAGAAGAACCATATGATCCTCTTAGTAGATACAGAAAAAAGCATGTGACAAAATACAGCATCCCTCCTTGATAACAACTCTTCAAAGTGTAGGGATAGAGGGAACATACCTCAATTTCATAAAAGCCATCTATGAAAAGCCCACAGTGAATATGATTCTCAATGGGAAAAATAGAGCTTTTCCCCTAAGATCAGGAACACGTCAAGGATGTCCACTCTCGCCACTATTGTTCAACATAGTACTAGAAGTCCTAGCAACAGCAATCAGACAACAAAAAGAAATAAAAGGTATCCAAATTGGCAAAGAAGAAGTCAAACTCTTTTCACAGATGACTTGATACTTTATGTGGAAAACCCAAAAGACTCCACCCCCAAATTACTAGAACTCATACAGCAATTCAGCAATGTGGCAGGATATAAAGTCAATGCACAGAAATCAGTTGCTTTTCTATACACTAACAATGTGACTGAAGAAAAAGAAATTAAGGAATCAATTCCATTCACAGTTGCACCAAAAATGATAAGGTATGTAGGAATAAAACTAACCAAGAGTTAAAGTATCTGTACTCAAAAAACTACACAACACTTATGGAAGTAACTGAGGAAGACAAGAGATAGAAAAACATTCCATGCTCATGGATTGGAAGAATAAATATTGTTAAAATGTATATGCCACCCAGAACAATGTACACACTCAATGCAATCCTTATCAAGATAATGTCAGCATTTTTCACAGAGATGGAACAAATAATCCTAAAATTTGTAAGGAACCAAAAAAGACACCAAATGGCCAGAGGAATATTGAAAAAGAAAACCAAAGCCAGGGGCATCAAATGCCAGACTTCAAGCTCTAATGCAAAGCTATGGTCATCATGACAACATGGTACTGGCACAAAAACAGACACATAGATTCATGGAACAGAATCGAGAGCCCAGAAATGGACCCTCAACTCTATGGTCAACTCATCTTCAACAAAGCAGGAAAGAATATCTAATGGAAAAAAGTCTCTTCAATAAATTGTGCACATGAGGCACATGCAGGAGAACAAAACAGGATCATTTTCTTACATCATACACAAAGAGAAACTGAAAATGGGTGTTAGACACAACTGATGAATCATTGAACACTACATTTGAAACTAATGATGTAATATATGTTGGCTAATTGCATTTAAATAAAAAAACAAAAACATGAAAAAAGCAAAATAAAAGTCCATTGATGACAAACCAGAAACAATTGTAAGAAATGCTATAATAACAGGTACTCTTAGTTTTAATCAGAAATTCAATGATTCATTTGTTGTGTATAACACACAGTGTTCATCACATCACGTGCCTTCCTTAATACCCATACCCCAATTACCCTATCCCCCCCCAACCACATCCTTATCCACAACCTTCAGTTTGTTTACTAGAGTGCAGAGTATTTAATGGTTTGTCTCCTTCTCTGATTTCTCCCCCCTTCAGTTTTTCCTCCCTTCCCCTATGATCCTCTGCACATTTCTTAATATTCCACATATGAGTGAAACCATATGATAATTGACTTTCTCTCTTGACTTATTTCACTTAGCACCATCTCCTCCAGTCCCATCCATGTGGATGTAAAAGTTGGGTATTCATCCTTTCTGATGGCTGAGTAATATTCCATTGTATATATGAACTACATCTTCTTTATCCATTCATCTGTTGAAGGGCATCTCGACTCCACAGTTTGGCTATTGTGGACATTGCTGCTATGAACATTGGGATGCATGTGACCCTTCTTTTCACGACATCTCTATCTTTGGGGTAAATACTAGTGCAATTGATGGGATGTAAGGTAGCTCTATTTTTAACTTTTTGAGGAACCTCCATACTGTTTTCCAGAGTGGCTGCACCAACTTGCATTCCCACCAACAGTGTAGGAGGGTTCCCTTTTCTCCACATCCTTGCCAACACTTGCTGTTTCCTGATTTGTTATTTTTTGCCATTCTAACTGGTGTAAGGTGGTATCTCATCATGGTTTTGATTTGTATTTCCCTGATGGCAAGTGATGTAGAACATTTTTTTATGTGTCAGTTGGCCATTTGGATGTGTTCTTTGGAGAAATGTCTGTTCATGTCTTCTGCCCATTTCTTGACTGGAATTTTGGTTTTTTGGATGTTGAGTTTGATAAGTTCTTTATAGATTTGGATACAGGACAGGGCAAGAAAAGACACAAGGCAAGACAGATCAGGTTCACACCAGATCTGTCCACAGAAACTCTGTAGGCCAGAAGGGGTGGAAAGAAATATTCAACATGCTGAGTAGGAAAAATACTCACCCCCAAATTCTTCATCCACCCAGGCTGTCATTCAGAATAGGAGAGATAGTTTCCCAGAAAAACAAAAACTAAAGGAGTTTGTGACCACTAAAACAGCCCATCAAAATATTTTAAGGGGGACTCTTTGAGTGGAGGGAAAAAAAAGACCAAAAGCAGCAGACTAGAAAGGACCAGGGAACATCAGCAGAAACAGCAACTCTACAGGGAACAATGGCAGTAAACTCTTATCTGTCAATAATCACTCTGAATGTAAATGTATTCAATGCTCCAATCAAAAGACATAAGTTATCAGAATGGGTAAAAACAACAAGGTCCATCTCTATGCTGCCTACAAGAAACGCATTTTAGGGGTGCCTGGGGGCTCAGTCTATTAAGCGTCTGCCTTAGGCTCAGGTCATGGCCCCAGGGTCCCGGGATTGAGCCCCGCATTGGGCTCCCTGCTCCGTGGGAGGCCTGCTTCTCCCTCTCCCACTCCCCCTGCTTGTATTCCCTCTCTCACTGTGTCTCTCTCTGTCAGATAAATAAATAAAATCTTAAAAAAAAAGAAACAAATGCATTTTAGACCTAAAGTTACCTGCAGATTGAAAGTGAGGGGATGGAAAACCAACTATCATGCAAATGGAAGTCAGAGAAAGCCAGAGTAACCATACTTACATTAGACAATCTAGATTTTAGTTTAAATACTAACTACTGTACCAGCTTGCATTCCACCAACAGTATAAGACACCCCAATGTTCCTAGCAGCAATGTCCACAGTAGCCAAACTGTGGAAGGAGCCGAGATGTCTTTCAACAGATGAATGGATAAAGATGTGGTTCATATATACAATGGAATATTACTCAGCCATCAGAAAGGATGAATACCTACCATTTACAATGACATGTATGGAGCTGGAGGAGATTATGCTAAGTGAAGTAAATCAAGCAGAGAAAGACAATTATCATATGGTTTCACTCAGATGTGGAACATAAGGAATAGAGCAGAGGAACATAGGGACAGGGAGGTAAAACTGAATGAGAAGAAATCAGGGAAGGAGACAAATCATGAAAGACTCTGGACTCCAAGAAACAAACTGAGTGTTACAGAAGGGAAGGGGGAAGGGGGGATGGGGTAACAGGGTAATAGGTATTAAGGAGAGCATGTGTTGTGATGAGCACTGGGTGTTATATGCAAATAATGGATCATTGAACACTACATCAGAAACTAATGATGTACTATATGTTGGTTAATTGAACATAATAATAAAAAAATCTGGAAGACACCGTATTGGAAAGCACACAAGGTGAACAGAAAAAGAAAGAAGAATTAAAAAAAAAATGAGGATGGGTTAAGAGACCTTTAAAAAAAAGATTTTATTTATTTATTTGATAGAGAGAGACACAGCGAGAGAGGGAACACGAGCAGGGGGAGTGGGAGAGGGAGAAGAAGGCTTCCTGCTGAGCAGAGAGCCTGATGTGGGGCTTGATCCCAGGACCCTGGGATCATGACCTGAGCTGAGGGCAGACGCTTAACAACTGAGACACCCAGGCACTGTAAGAGATCTTATGGACAACATCAAGGGAACAAACATTTGCATTATGTGTCATTAGATGGAGAAGAGAGAGAGAAAGGGGCAAAAATGTATTTGATTAAAGAGTAGCTGAAAAATCCCCTAATTTAGGTAAGGAAACAGACATCCAGGTTCAGGAAGCGCAGAGTCCAAACAAGAGGAATTCAAGGACTTTTACACCAAAATATAATAATTACAATGTTATTACTTAAAGACAAGATTATTAAAAGTACCTACAGAGAAACAACAAGTTACATATAAGGGAAACCTCATAAAGCCATTAGCTAATTCTTACTAGAAAGTTTGCAGACCAGAAGAAAGTGGCATGATATATTCAAAAAGCTGAAAGGGAAAAAACCAATAGTGGAGAATATTTTACCTGGCAAGGTTATCACTCAGAATTGGTAGAGAGATAAAGATTTTTCCAGACAAACAAAAGTTAAACGGGTTCATCCCTACTACACCAGCCTTCCAAGAAAAGTTAAAGGGACTTAAAAAAATTTTTTTATTTGAATTCCAGTTAGTTAACATACAATGTAATATTAGTTTCAGGTGAACAATATAGTGATTCAACACTTCCATAAAACACCTGGTGCTCATCACAACAAGTGCACTACTTAATACACACCACCTCCTTATACCATCCACCCACCCACCTCCCCTCTGGGAACCATCAGTTTGTTCTCTATAGCTAAGAGTCGGTTTTTTGGTTTGCCTCTTTCTCTCTTTTTTTCCTCTTTGCTTGTTTGTTTAGTTTCTTAAATTCCACATATAAGTGAAACCATATGCTATTTCTTTCTCTGACTGATTTTGTTTAGCATAATATTCTCTAGCTCCATCCATGCCATTGCAAAATACAAGATTTCATTCTTTTATATGGCTGAGTAATATTCCACTGTGTGTGTGTGTGTGTGTGTGTGTGTGTGTGTGTGCGCGCATGTCACTTCTTTATCCATTCATCAATCGATGGACACTTGGGCTGTTTACATAATTTGGTTATGGTAGATATTGCTGCTATAAACATTGGGATGCATGTATCCCTTTGAAAGAGTATTTTTGTATTTAGTATTTTTGGGGAAATGGATTATAAGGTAGTTCTATTTTTATTTTATTTTTTAAGTTCTTATTTAAATTTCAGTTAGTTAACATATAGTGTAATATTAGTTTCAGGTATAGAATTTAGTGATTCAACACATATACAACACCCATTGCTCATCACAACAAACACCCTCCTTAGTCCCAATCACTTATTTAAACCGTCCCTCCACCCACCAGGGTAGTTCTATTTTTAAAATTTTTGAGGAATCTCCATACTATTTTCCACAATGTAAAGGGACTTCTTTATGTGGAAAAGAAAACATCATAATTTTATGAGTAAGAAAATTATGAATAAAAAGGTATAAAATGACAACAAACAAATAAAATTTGGAGGGAGGTGTGAGAAAAATAGGTTCTTTTAGAAAGCGTTTGACTTAGGTGACCATAAAGTTAATATAGACTGTTATATGGTGAAGATACTCTATATGAACCTTATGGTAACCCCAAATCCCAAAACCATAATAGGTACATAAAAAAATAAAGAAAGGTAAACATAACACTACAGAAAATCATCGATCACAAGGAAAGAGAAGAAGAGAAGAAAAGAACAAAGAAGAACCACACACAAAAAAAAAAAAAATCCAGGAAACATTTAACAAAATGGCAATAATCACCTACTTATCAGTGTTTACTTTAAATGGAAATGGTCTGAATGCTCTAAAAAAATACAGAGGGTAGTGTAATGGTTAAAAAAGAGAACCATCTATTTTCTGCCTTCAAGAGACTCACTTCAGACCTAAAAACGCATACAGACTGGAAGGATGAAATGAAAATATTGCCTGCAAATGGAAGAAAAAAAAAAAAAGCCAGGTTGGCAAAACTTATATCAGACAAAGCCAACTTAAAAAAACTATAAGAGACAAAGAAGGGCACTACATAATGATAAAGGAGTCAATCCGAGAAGAGGATAGAACAATTGTAAGTATCTACACACACAACATTGAAGTACTTAAATACATAAAGCAAATATTAATGGGCATAAAGGGAGGAATTAATGGTAATACTATAATAGTAAGGGAACTGTAACACTCTAGCTATATCAATGGACAGATCATCCATACAGAAAATCCATAAGGAAACCATGTCTTTGAATGACACATTAGACCAGATTGAAAATGGAAAAAATGACAAACACATAGATGCTAAACAACATGCTACTAAAGAGTCAATGGGTCAATGAAGAAATCAAAGAGAAAATAAAAAATACATAGATACATAAAACAAGCAAACACAAAAAACCAACCACCACAACAACACCTGCCCAAAATCTCTGGGATATGGTGAAAACTGTTCTAAGAAGGAAGATTTTTGCAATACAGGCCTACCTCAAGAAACAACAACAAAAACCACAAATAAACAATCTAAATGTACCTAAAAGAACTAGAAAAAGAAGAACAAATGGAGTCCTAGATTAGTAAAAAAGAAGAAAATAGTAAAGATCAGAACAAAAATAAATAAAGACAAAAAAAGAAAAGATCAATAAATCCAAGAGCTGGTTATTTGAACAAAGAAAGAATTGATAAACCTTGAGCCAGACTCATTAAAAAAACCCAAGGACACAAATAAATAAAAGCAGAAAAAAAGAGGAAGAGTGACAACTGACACAACAGAAATACAAAGAATTATAAGGGACTACTGTGAAAAATTGTTTGCCAACAAATTAGACAACCTAGAGGAATGGATAAATTCCTAGAAATGTACATTCTGTCAATCAGAAAAAAAGTAGAAAACCCGTTACTAGTAACAACATTGAATCAATAATCAAAAACTTACAACAAACAAAAGTCCAGGACCAGATGAATTCACAGGTGAATTCTACCAAAATTTAAAGAATTAGTATATATTCTCTTCAAAGTATATTAAAAAATAGTGGAAAAAGGAAAGCTTCCAAATACACTCTATGAGGTCAGGATTACCAATACCAAACAAGACAAAGATACTACAAAAAATAAATTAATTAATTAAAACAGAAGAAAAGAAAAAGAAAATCCATAGACCAATATCCCTGATGAATATAGGGCAAAAATCCCCAACAAAATGTTAACAAATCAAATTCAACTATACGTTAAAAAATAATTTATCATGATCAAGTGTGATTTATTTCAAGGATGCAAAAATGGATCGATATTCATGATTCAATCAACATGACACATCACATTATTAAACTAAAGGATAAAAACCCTATGATCATCTCAATAGATGCAGAAAAAGTATAGACAGAATTCAATATTCAGTCATGATAAAAGACTTGCAACAAAATGGGGTTAGAGGAAACATTTTAACATAATAAAGGCTATATATGAAAAAACCACAGCTACCGTCATGCTCACTGGGGAAAAGCTGAAAGTTTTCCCCTATGATTAGGAACAAAACAAGGATGTCCACTCTTGCCACTTTTATCCAACATAGTACTGGAAGTCCTAGGTATAACAATCAGACAAGAAAAGGAAAAAGAAAAACACATCCACACTGGTAAGGAAGAAGTAAAACTGTCACTATTTGCAAATGATAGACACTACATATAGAAAACCCTAAGACTCCAAAAAAATCATCAGAACTAGTAAATGAATTCAGCAAAGTTGTAGGATACAAAATCAATATACAGAAATCTGTTGAGTTTTTATTCACTAATAGTCAATTAAGAGAAATTAAGAAAACAATCCCATTTACAATAGCACAGAAGTGAATAAAATACCAGGAATAAAGTTAAGCAAGAAGGTGAAAAATAAGAATTCTGAAAAGTATAAAACATTGATAAAAAAAATTGAAGATGACACAAACACATGGAAAGATATTCCATGCTCATGGACTGGAAAAATTAATGTTAAAATGTCCATATTACTGAATCAGTCTACAGATTCAATGCAATCTTTATTCAAATACCAGCTTGATTCTAGTTTTATAAATATTATATTTTATATATATTTTATAGTATATATAATTTTTGTTTATAGTTTTAGAATAATTTTAATATAATTTTATAAATATATATTTTATATACATAAATATTATATATAGTTTTTAAATATATATAGCATACATAATATTGATATTTATATATTAGAGAACTAGATAAAAAAATTCTAAAATTTGTATGGAACCATAGAATACCTGGAATAGCCAAAGCACTCTTTAGAAACAACAAAGCTGGAGGTATCACAACCCCAGATTTTCTTTTTAGGATTTTATTTATTTGTTTGAGGGAGAGAGCATGAGCAGGGCTTGGAAACAGAAGGAGAAGCAGACTCCCTGCTGAGCAGGGAGTCAGATGTGGGGCCCTAGGATCATGACCTGAACCAAAGGCAGATGCTTAACTGACTGAGCCACCCAGGTGCCCCACAATCCCAGATTTCAAGGTATATTATGAAACTATAGTAATAAAACACTATGGTAATGGTACAAAAATAAACAGAAATCAATAGAACAGGATCAAGAGACCAGAAATAAATCCATACTTAATAGGTCACTTAATCTATGACAAAAGAGTCAAAATTATTCAATGGGGAAAAGACAGTCTCTTTAATAAATGGTGCTGGGAAACCTGGACAATTACATGAAAAAGAAAAAAACTGAGAAGTAGCTTATGCCATATACAAAAATAAACTCAAAATGGATTAAAGACCTAAATGTGAGACATGAAACCGTAGAACTCCTAGAAAACCATAAAACTTATAGGCAACGATTTCTCTGATATTGGCCTTAGCAACATTTTCCTAGATATGTCTCTTCAGGGAAGGGCAATAAAAGCAAACATAAACTATTAAGACTACATCAAATTAAGAAACTTTTGCACAGTGAAGGAAACCATGAACAAAACAAAAAGGCAATCTGATGAACGGTAAAAGATATTTGGAAACAATATATCTGATAAGGGTCAATATGCAAAATATATAAAGAACTTATAAAACTCAACAGCAAAACCAAACAAACAAATAATATGATTAAGAAATGGGAAGAAGACCTGAATACACATTTTGCCAAAGAAACATTCAGATGGCCAAGAGACACATGAAAATATCCTCAACAACAATCATCATCAGGGAAATGCAAATCAAAACTACAATGAGATATCACCTCAAATTGGTCAGAATGGCTAAAATATAGAAGACAAGAAACAATGAGTGTTGGTAAGGATGTGAAGAAAAAGGAGCCCTTGTGCACTGTTGGTTGGAATGTAAACTCGTATAGCTAGCTACCATGAAGGACCATATGGAAGTTCCTAAAAAAGTTAAAATAGAAATACCAAACAATCTGGTAATTACACTACTGGGTATTTACCCAAATTTGAAAAGATAAAATGAAAAGAAAAATTCGATCCTAAATTCATGGCAACAGTATTTACAATAGCCAAGACATAGCAGAAACCCAAATGTCCATCCAGAGATGAATGGATAAAGATGTAATAGATCTGTGTATCTAAGTGTATATCATCTATATCTTCATCATCTTTCTTTCTCTCATCTATATAATGGAATATTACTCAGTCATTAAAAAGAATGAAATATTGTTATTTGCCACTGTGGGTGTTATCCACAACCTAGAGGATATTATGCTAAGAGAAAAAAGTCAAAGAAAGACAAATACCCTATAAGTTCACTTTTATGTGGAATCTAACAAAAAAACGCCAAATGGACAAAGAAAAAAACAAAGAACCAGAACAATCCACTGGTGTTTGTCAGAAGGGAGGTGTGTGGGAAGAAAGGCAAAATAGGTAAAAGGGAGTGAGAGATACAGACTTGCAGTTAAAGAATGAGTAAGTCACAGAAATAAAAGGCACAGCATAAGGAATATACTCAATGATACTATATTAATGTTGTAAGGTGACAGCAGGTATGCTTGAGTTAAACATAGTTTAACATACAGAGTTGAATCACAATATTGTACATGTGAAACTAATGTAACATTGTGTGTCACCTATATTATCTATCATTTATCAATCGAGGTAGTATTTATTTCTTTATTTTATTTAGATGTATATTTTTTATTTAATTTTATTTTTAAAAAATTTTTATTTATTTCTTTTAATTTTATTATGTTCTGTTAGTCACCATACAATACATCATTACTTTTTGATGTAGTGTTCCATGATTCATTGTTTTCATATAACACCCAGTGCTCCACGCAGAACGTGCCCTCCTTAATACCCATCACCAGGTTAACCCATCCCCCCACCCCTCCCCTCTAGAACCCTCAGTTTGTTTTTCAGAGTCCATCGTCTCTCATGGTTCACCTCTCCCTCCGATTTCCCCCCCTTCATTTCTCCCTTCCTTCTCCTAATGTCCTCCATTCTATTCCTGATGTTCCACAAATAAGTGAAACCATATGATACTTGACTCTCTCTGCTTGACTTATTTCACTTGGCATCATCTCCTCCAGTCCCATCCATGTGGATGTACAAGTTGGGTATTCGTCCTTTCTGATGGCTGAGTACTATTTCCTTGTATATATGGACCACATCTTCTTTATCCATTCATCTGTTGAAGGGCATCTCGGCTCTTTCCACAGTTTGGCTATTGCAGACACTGCTGCTATGAACACTGGGGTGCATATGGCCCTTCTTTTCACTACATCTGTGTCTTTGGGGTAAATACCAAGTAGTGCAATTACTGGGTCATAGGGTAGCTCTATTTTAAATTTTTTGAGGCACCTCCACACTGTTTTCCAAAGTGGCTGCACCAACTTGCATTCCCACCAACAGTGTAAGAGAATTCCCTTTTCTCCACAACCTCGCCAACATTTGTTGTTTCTTGCCTTGTCTATTTTTGCCATTCTAACTGATGTAAGGTCGTATCTCAATGTGGTTTTGATTTGATTTTCCCTGATGGCTAATGATGATGAACATTTTTTCATGTGTCTGTTAGCCATTTGGATGTCTTCTTCAGGGAAGTGTCTGTTAATGTCTTCTGCCCATTTTTTGACTTGATTACTTGTTTTTTAGGTGTTGAGTTTGAGAAGTTCTTTATAGATCTTGGATACCAGCCTTTTATCTGTAGTGTCATTTGCAAATATCTTCTCCCATTCTGTGGGTTGCCTCTTTCTTTTGTTGATGGTTTCCTTTGCTGTGCAGAGCTTTTTATCTTGATGAAGTCCCAAAAGTTCATTTTTGCTTTCGTTTCCCTAGCTTTTGGAGATGTATCTTGAAAGAAGTTGCTGTGGGCGATGTCAAAGAGGTTACTGCCTATGTTCTTCTCTAGGATTTTGATGGATTCCTGATTCACATTGAGGTCTTTCATCCATTTTGAGTTTATCTTAGTGTAGGGTGTTAGAGAATGGTTGAGTTTCATTCTTCTGTATATAGCTGTCCAATTTTCCCAGCACCGTTTATTGAAGACACTGTCTTTTCTCCATTGCATATTTTTTCCTGCTTTGTTGAAGATTAGTTGACCATAGAGTTGAGGGTCCATATCTGGGCTCTCTATGCTGTTCCATTGGTCTATATGTCTGTTTTTGTGCCAGTACCATGCTGTCTTGGTGATCACGGCTTTGTAATATAGCTTGAAATTGGGCAACGGGGTGTGCCCAGCTTTGTTTTTCTTTTTCAACATTTCCTTGGCGATTCAGGGTCTTTTCTGATTCCATACAAATTTTAGGATTGTTTATTCCAGCCCTTTGAAAAATGTCATTGGAATTTTGATCCGGATGGCATTGAAGGTATAGATTGCTCTGGGTAGCATAGACATTTTAACAGTGTTTATTCTTCTGATCTGTGAGCATGGGATGTTTTTCCATCTATTCCTGTCTTCTTCAATTTCTTTCATGAGTGTTCTGTAGTTCCTGGAGTACAGATCCTTTACCTCTTTGGTTAGGTTTATTCCAAGGTATCTTATCGTTTTTGGTGCTATTGTAAATGGAATTGTTTCTCTAATTTCTGTTTCTGCAGTTGCATTGTTAGTGTATAAGAAAGCAACTGATTTCTGTGCATTGATTTTTATCCTGTCACATTACTGAATTGCTGTATGAGTTCTAGTAACTTGGGGGTGGGGTCTTTTGGGTTTTCCACATAAGGTATCATGTCATCTGTGAAAAGAGAGTTTGACTTCTTCTTTGCCAATTTGAATACCTTTTATTTCTTTTTGTTGTCTGACTGCTGTTCCTAGGACTTCTAGTACTATGTTGAACAATAATGGTGAGAGTGGGCATCCTTCAAGTGTTTCTGATCTTAAGGAAAAGGCTCCCATCTTTTCCCCATTGAGGATGATATTCGCTGTGGGTTTTTCATAGATGGATTTTATGAACTTGAGGAATGTTCCCTCTATCCCTATACTCTGAAGAGTTTTAATCAGAAAAGGATGCTCTATTTTGTCAAATTTTTTTCTGCATCAATTGAGAGGAGCATATGGTTCTTCTCTCCTCTTATTAATGTGTTCTATCACAGTGATCAATTTGTAAATGTTGAACCACACTTGCATCCCGGGGATAAATCCTTCTTGGTCGTGGTGCCTATTAGCTAGGATTTTGTTGAGGATTTTGGAATCCATATTCATCAGGGATATTGGTCTGAAATTCTCCTTTTTGATGGGGTCTTTGCCTGGTTTGGGGACTAAGGTAATGCTGGCCTCATAGAATGAGTCTGGAAGCTTTCCTTCTGTTTCTATTTTGTGAAACAGCTTCAGGAGAATAGGTATTATTTCTTCTTTGAGTGTTTCATAGAATTCCCCAGGGAATCCATCAGGCCTTGGACTCTTGTTTTTTGGGAGGTTTTTGATCACTACTTCAATCTCATTACTGGTTATTGACCTATTCAGGTTGTCCATTTCTTCCTGTTTCAGTGTTGGCAGTATATAGGTTTCCAGAAAGGCATCAATTTCATCCAGGTTGCTCAGTTTATTGGCATATAGTTGTTGATAATAATTTCTAATAATTGTTTCTATTTCCTTGATGTTAGTCATGATCTCTCCCCTTTCATTCCTAATTTTATTATTTTGGGTCCTTTCTATTTTCTTTTGGATAAGTCTGGCCAGTGGTTTATCGATTGTATTAATTCTTTCAAAGGACAAGCTTCTAGTTTTGTTGATCTGATCTACTGTGTTTCTGGTTTCTAATTCATTGATCTCTGTTCTAATTTTAATCATTTCTCCTCTAATGCGTGGCTTAGGCATCGATTGTTGCTTTTTCTCTTGTTCTTTTTTTTAAAGATTTTATTTATTTGACAGAGAGACACAGCAAAAGAGGGAACATAAGCAGGGGAAGTGGGAGAGGGAGAAGCAGGCTTCCCACAGAGCAGGGAGCCCAATGTGGGGCTCGATCCCAGGACCCTGGGAACATGACCTGAGCCGAAGGCACATGCTTAAGGACTGAGCCACCCTGGCGCCCATCTCTTGTTCT
Organism: Zalophus californianus; assembly: GCF_009762305.2. NCBI lineage: Eukaryota > Metazoa > Chordata > Mammalia > Carnivora > Otariidae > Zalophus > Zalophus californianus. Next base: position 804,439 of record NC_045599.1, read on the forward strand.
TTAAGGTGTAGAGTTAGTTGGTGAATTTGGGATTTTTCCATTTTTTTGAGTGAGGCTTGTATGGCTACGTATTTCCCCTTTAGGACCACCTTTGCAGTATCCCATAGGTTTTCACCAATGCATTTTCATTCTCATTGGTTTCCATGAATTGTTTAAGTTCTTCTTTGATTTCCTGGTTGACCCAAACATTCTTGAGCAGAGTGGTCTTTAGCTTCCAAGTGTTTGAATTTATTCCAAAATTTTCTTGTGATTGTGTTCCAGTTTTAAAGCATTATGGTCTGAGAATATGCAGGGAATAATCTCAATCTTTTGGTATCAGTTGAGACCTGATTTGTGACCCAGTATGTGGTCTATTCTGGAGAAAGTTCCATGTGCACTCAAGAAGAATGAATATTCTGTTGTTTTAGGGTGGAATGTTCTGTATATATCTATGAGGTCCATCTGGTCCAGTGTGTCATTCAAAGCTCTTGTTTCTTCGTTGATTTTCTGCTTAGATGATCTGTCCATCGCTGAGAGTGGAGTATTGAGGTCTCCTACAATTAACGTGTTGTTATCAATATGACTCTTTATTTTGGTTAACAGTTGGCTTATGTAGATGGCTGCTCCCATGTTGGGGGCATAGATATTTACAATTGTTAGATCTTCTTGTTGGATAGACCCTTTAAGAATGATATAGTGTCCTTCTGTGTCTCTAATTACAGACTTTAGTTTAAAATCTAATTTGTCTGATATAAGAATTGCTACCGCAGCTTTCTTTTGAGGTCCCCTGGCATGGAAGATGGATCTCCAGCCCTTCACTTTCAGTCTGGATGTATCTTTGGTTTCAAAATGAGTCCCTTATAAACAGCATATGGATGGGTCCTGTCTTTTTATCCAATCTGCAACCCTGTGCCATTTTATGGGAGCATTTAGGCCATTCACGTTGAGAGTGATTATTGAAAGACATGAATTTATTGTCATCATGTTGCCTGTGAAGTCCTTGTTTCTATAGATTGTCCCTGTAAATTTCTGTTGTATATCACTCTTGGGGGTCTTTTTCCTTTTATAGAACGCCCCTTAATATTTCTTGCAGGGCCGGCTTAGTGGTCATACATTCTTTCAGTTTCTGCCGGTCGTGGAAGCTCTGCGTCTCTCCATCCATTCTAAATGACAGCCTTGCCAGATAAAGTATTCTTGGCTGCATGTTCTTCTCCTTTAGTACCCTGCATATGTCTTGCCAGGCCTTTCTGGCTTCCAGGTCTCTGTGGATAGGTCTGACATTATTCTGATGTTCCTCCCTCTGTATGTAAGGAACCTCTTCCCCCTAACTGCCCTTAAGATGGTTTTATTGGTTCTAAGATTTGCAAGTTTTACTATTACATGTCGGGGCATTGGCCTGTTTTCCTTGATCTTGGGAGGGGTCCTCTCTGCCTCTAGGACATGAATGTTTCATTCCCCAGGTTAGGGAAGTTCTCAGCTACGATTTGCTCAAATATGTCTTCTAGTTCTCTCTCTCCCCCCCCTCAGCGATCCCAATAAATCTGACATTGGAACGTTTCATGGTGTCACTTTTGTCTCTGCTTCTGTCTTCATGGATTCTGAGTTGTTCCTCCCTGGCCTCCTCTTTTTCCTTCTTTTCTATCAATTGGTCTTCTAGGTCACTAATTCGTTCTTCTGCTTTGCTTACCCTAGCTGTTAGATTATCTAGATTGGGTTGGATCTCACTGATAGCATTTTTAAGTTCTGCCAATTCAGCTTTCATTTCTGCCCTTAGAGACTATGTTGCCACTGATTGATTTCTCCATTCTAGCTATTGTCTTCACAATTGCTAGCCTGAATTCCATCTCCGACATCTTGGTTATATCTGCATCCATTTGTAAATCTGTGGCTGAAGCCACAGTCTCTGAGTCTTTCCTGTTTTGGGGATTCCTCCTCATAGTCATTCTGTTGAGGGGTGGTTGAGGGAATGTACAGAGTCCAAATTATTGACCACAACCCAAGTGAGAAGCACCTGTTTTCTAGGGACCTTAGGGTTGACAGCCTCTTGTTCTTCCAGCCTGTCTTTTGAGGGAGGGGCCTGCTGCGCTTTTACTCAAACCTGTTTGAGCAGAGTTGCCCTGCCCCCTTGAGGAGGGGATGGGCTCAGTGAAAACCATTTTTGGGGGGACTTTTGTTCTCTGGTGGCTTTTCCTGGCAGCTTTCTGCATCTCTTCTGAGAGTCAGAGCAGAAGAGACCATTTCCAACCCTCTGTCTCATAGCAGAGAGATCACAGTCTGTTCTTCACTGAGTTTTCTAGGCCACACTCTCTCCGTTTTTGTCTGTGCTGCTATAAACTATGGCGTTCTGGGTTGTGCACTGCTCAGCAGGGCTCCCAGTCCTGCCTCCAGGTCTGGGCAAGGGGGCACATCTCTGCCCTTTGTGCTTCTGAAACCACCAGCCACCCCCAGTTCACACATGCTGCCCCGCGGCTCTAGATTTCAGTCTGGGGGGCTGCCCTAAAGTCCTTTCCCTGCTGCTACCGGTCTGTGAGTCTGTCCCTGTCCCCATCATGGGAGATTATCAGGAGTCCCCAAGGCTCCCTCTCCCTTCCGTTTACTTCAGATATGTGCCCGCAAAATCACGGCTCCCTGCTTCATACCTCGAAATCAACCACCTGTGATATCCTGTTTGTAGAGATCCAGATCTATCTTCTTACATCTCAGACTGATTTCGTGGATATTCAGAGTGCTCTGGTCGATATCCAGCTCAATTCTGGGGACCAGTTGGAATAGGGTCCCCTACTCCTCCTCCATTTTTTTCCTCTCCAGATATGGCTCCTAACGAAAGGGAAACAAAAGCAAAGTAAAATACTGGGACTTCATCAAGATTAAAAGCTTCTGCACAACAAAGGTAACAGTCAACAAAACTAAAATGCAATCTATAGAATGGCAAAAGATATTTGCAATTAACATATCTGATGAAGGATTAGAATCCAAAATCTATAAAGAACTTAACAGGGCGCCTGGGTGGCTCAGTTGGTTAAGCGACTGCCTTCAGCTCAGGTCATGATCCTGGAGTCCTGGGATCGAGTCCCATATCGGGCTCCCTGCTCAGTGGAGGTTCTGCTTCTCCCTCTGACCCTCTTCCCTCTCATGCTCTCTGTCTCTCATTCTCTCTCTCTCTCAAATAAATAAAATCTTTAAAAAAAAGATGTCTTAAAAAAAAAGAACTTAACAAACTCAACACAAAAGGAAACTACAAATAATCCAGTTAAAAAACCGTTTGAAGACATGAATAGACATTTTTCCAAAGAAGACATCCAGGTGGCCAACAGACACATGAAATGATGCTCAACATCACTCATCATCATCAAAACTGCAATGACATATCACCTCACACCTGTCAGAATAGCTAAAATTTACAACACAGGAAGTGATAGGTGTTGGCAAGGATTTGGAGAAAGGAGAACCCTCTTACACTGTTGGTAGGAATACAAACTGGTGCAGCCACTCTGGGGAACAGTATGGAGGCTCCTCAAAATTTAAATATAAGAGTGCCTGGGTGGCTCAGTCAGTTAAGCATCTGCCTTTGGCTCAGGTCATGATCTCAGGGTCCTGGAATCAAGCCCCACCTTTGTCTACTTGCTCAGCAGGGAATCTGCTTCTCCCTCTCCCCTCCCTCTGCCCTTGTCCTCTGCCCCTCCCCCTCCCCGTCTCCCTCTGCCCCTCCCCCTGCTCATGCTCTCTCATGCACACACTCTCAAATAAATAAAAACAAGTAAATAAATAATATTTATTTTTTTAAAGTTAAATATAGAACTAACCTATGGTTCAGAAATTTCAAGAGCCCAAGTGTTTACTGACTGATGAACGGATAAAGAAGAAGTAGTATATATATATATAATGGAATACTACTCAGCCACCAAAAAAATAATGAAATCTTTCCTTTTGCCACAACATGAGTGGAACTGCAGAGTATTTTGGAAAAAAAATAAGTCAGTCAGAGAAAGACAAATACCATATGATTTCACTCAAATGTGAAATTTAAGAAACAAAACAAATCATCATGGGGGTCAGGAGGGAAAGAGAGGCAAACTATAAAATAGACTCTTAACTACAGAACAAACTGATGGTTACCAGAGGGGAAGTGGGTAGGGGATGAGCTGGAGAGGTGATGGGGACTAAGGAGGGCACCTGTTGTGATGAGCACTGGGTTTTATATGGAAGTGTTGAATCACAAAATTGCATTGTATGTTAACTAACTGGAATTTAAATAAAAACTGAAAAAAATTAAAATGAAGTAAAAAGAGGCTTTTTATTTTGAGGTACTCCCAGTAGTTTGTTTTAGTTTTCTTTTCCCTTGCCTTAGGAGACATATGTAGACATATCTGTGTCTCATCTCTTGAACACAGCTAGATAGTTATCAAATTTCCAGATCACCCAAGAAATCAATCAGAGGTCTGAGAGAACAAAAACTGCAAGCCTATAAGAAGAAAAGTGACCACCTTTTCAAAGTTAGATGTGGAGAGTAATCTTGGGGGAGATATAACTGTGGATACAGTGGCAGGGAGGGAGCCTGCTTATGGAGGCTACTGCAGAGTATTATAAGCAGCAGACCACAGAATCTGATCTTTTGGAAGTCTGCTACTGTGGGGGACATGCCTGACTTAAAGGCGTCCGGGTGGCATAGCAGGGTAGAATCCCAGGAGAGAGAATGCAGTGTGAGGATCCCCTGGGTCGCTACAAGATGATTGGGTGGCACCAACATGCTGCACTCTTCCCAGGCATAGTAGCAGGAACGCTGGCTGGGACCAGTGGGTCTTGGTGCCAGTTTTCTGTTCCGTGTTGCCATAAACTGTGAATAGCTGCTCATTCACGTGACCACTTTCCTGGGACCAGCCTGGCAAAACCCTAAAGCACTGCAAAACTGTCCTCCAGAGGAACACTGAGAAGGCCCTAAAATTTGGAGTTTGGAAACTCAGTTGCACCTAGGATAAAAAAGATCAGACACAGGCAGGGTGAATGCAGATTTCAGATGGAAAGCAGACACAACATGGATGACTGATTGGTCTTCTGTGAGGGCTTATTGAAGAGTGGGGGATATGAACTTTCAGCTATGGGGCTAGAGAGTGGGGCATCCTCACATTCATCCTGCCCATCAGCACTGAAAGCCTTCAGGGAGCAAAACAGTGCCACCTAGTGAAGGCCAGAGCTGCTTACACCAAGCCCCTACCCCTGTGCAGCCTGGAGGTGCATCTCCATATGGCAAGTCCACCTGAGAATCAACACAACAGGCCTCTCCCCCAGAAGACCAGCACAAACAACTTGCTTGCACCAAGTCTACTCAACACAGAGTGCTACAAGCTTCAGCTCTATGGGGAATAGGACCTAGCTCCCTTTTTACTTTACTCTTTATTTTTTTCTTTGCATTTTTAAAAATTTTCCATTCTTTTTAAAAATTTAAAATTTCTAAATTTTTATTTAGATATTGATTTTTTCTTTATTTTCATTATATTTCTTAAATATTTCCAATTAACTAAGGGAATCTCTCTCTTTTTAAAAAATTTTTATTTATTTATTTGACAGAGAGAGACACAGCGAGAGAGGGAGCACAAGCAGGGGGAGTGGGAGAGGGAGAAGCAGGCTTCCTGCTGAGCAGGGAGCCCAATGCGGGGCTCTATCCCAGGACGCTGGGATCATGACCCGAGCTGAAGGCAGACACTTAATGACTGAGCCACCCAGGTGCCCCTTTATTTTCATTATGTGTGTGTGTGTGTGTGTGTGTGTGTATTTATGTGCCTATTGTATTTTGGGATCTAGATTCTTTTAACAAGCAGATGAAAACACACTCAAGATCTAGTTTTTTGTCATTGTTTTCATTATGTTTTGTTTTTGTTTTCTCTTTCTTCTTTTCTTTTTCTGGACAAAATGATGAAATGGAGAAATTCACTCCAAAAGAAAGAACAGGAAATAGAACTCATGGCCAGGGAATTAATCAATACAGATGTCTGAACTAGAATTTAAAACAATGACTATAAGGATACTAGCTGGGCTGGAAAAAAGCATAGAAGACACTAGAGAATCCCTTACTGCAGAGATAAAAAGAACTAAAATCGAGTCAGGCCAAAATTTTAAAATGCTATAGTTGAGATGCAAACACAAATGGAGGCCATAAAAATGAAGATAGATGAATCAGAGGAGTGAATAATTGATATAGAAGATAAAATTATAGAAAATAATGAAGCTGAAAAGAAGAGGGAAACAAAAGTGATGGTTCACAAAAGTACACTTAGGGAACTCAGAACTTAAGACATAACATTTGTATCATAGGAATCCCTGAAGATGAAGAGAGAGAAAAAGGGGCAGAAGGGTTATTCAAACAATGCCTACAAGAGACTCACTCTAGACCTAAAGACACCTGCAGATTGAAAGTCAAGAGATGGAGAGCCATCATCTTGCAAATGGACATCAGAAGAAAGCTGGAATAACCATAGTTATATCAGACCAACTAGAATTTAAAACAAAGACTGTAACAAGAAACGAAGAAGGGCACTATATCAATTAAGGGGGCTAAAAATCAAGAAGATCTAACAATTTCAAATATTTATGTTTCAAATTTGAGAGCACCCAAATATGCAACACAGTTAATAACAAACATAAACGAACCCATTGATAATAGTACAATTATTATTTTAGGGGACTTTAACACCCCACTTACAGCAATGAACAGATCATCTAAGCTGAAAATCAGCAAGGAAACAATGGCTTTGAATGACCTGGACCAGATGGACTTCACAGATATATTCAGAGGATTTCATCCTAAAGCAGCAGAATACACATTCCTTTCAAGGGTATATGGAACATTCTCCAGAATAGATCACATAATGGGTCACAAGTCAGCCCTCAACAAGTACAAAAAGACTGAGATCATACCATGCATATTTTCAGACCACAAAACTATGAAACTTGAAATCAACCACAAGAAAAAAATCTGGAAAGACCACAAATATGGAGGTTAAACAACATGCTACTAAACAATGAATGGGTCAACCAGAAAATAGAAGAAGAAATAAAAAAAAATACATGGAAAGAAACAAAAATGAAAACACGAAACTCCTAAACCTTTGGGATACAGAAAAGGCAGTCCTAAGACAGAAGTCTTCTGCAATACAGGCCCACCTCAAGAAGCAAGAAAAGTCTCAAATACACAACCTAACCCTACACCTAAAGGAGCTGGAGAAGGAGCAGCAAATAAAGCCTATACCAGCAGAAGAAGGGAAATAGTAAAGATTAGAATGGAGGGACACCTGGGTGGCTCAGTCGGTTGGGCCTCTGCCTTCAGCTCAGGTCATGATCTGGAGTCCTGGGATCGAATCCCACATCGGGCTCCTTGCTCAGAGGAGAACCTGCTTCTCCCTCTGCCTACCACTTGCCCTGCTTGTGCTCTCTCTCTCTCTCTCTGACAAATAAATAAATAAATAAAAATCTTTAAATTAAAAAAAGATTAGAATGGAAATAAACGATAGAGAAACAAACAAAAAAAACAGTAGAAAGGATTAATGAAACTAAGAGCTGGGTCTTCGAAAGAATTAATAAAAATGATACCCCCCCAGCCAGTCCTTTCAAAAAATTAATATAAATAAATAATAAATAAATAAATAAATAAATAAAAGAGAAAGTACCCAAATAGATAAAATCATGAATGAAAGAGGAGAGATCACAACCAACACCACAGAAATACAATTATGAGAATATTATGAAAAACATTAGGGTGCATGTATCCCTTTGAATTAGTGTTTTTGTATCTTTTGGGTAAAAACCCAATAGTGTGATTACTGGATCATAGGTTCACTTTATTTTTAACTCCACACTGTTTTCCAGAGTGGCTGCACCAGCTTGCATTCCCACCAACAGTGCAAGAGGGTTCCCCTTTCTCCACATCCTCGCCAACACTTGTTGTTTCCTGTGTTGTTGATTTTAGCTATTCTGACAGGTGTGAGGTCATATGTCATTGTAGTTTTGATTTGTACTTCCCAGATTCTGAGTGATGTTGAGCATCTTTTCATGTGTCTTTTAGCTATCTGGATGTCTTCTCTGGAGAAATATCTGTTCATGTCTCTTACCATTCTTTTTAACTTTGAATTTTAATTAGTTATTTAACATACAGTATTATATTAATATCAGGTGTACCATATAGTGATTCAGTATTCCATACAACACTGAGTGCTCATCACAAGTGCCCTCCTTAATCCCCATCACCTATTTAACCCATCCCCCACCGACTTCCCCTGTGCTATCAGTTTCTTTTTTTCACTTTTTAATTTTTTTAATTTTTGCATTTTTATTATTTTTATTTAAATTCCAGTTGGTTAACATACAGTGTAATATGAGTTTCAGGTGAAGAAAAATATCATATGATTCCACTCATAAGCAGAATTTAAAAAATAATTAACAAACAATAGCAGAATCAGACCTATAAATGAAGAGAACAACCTGATGGTTTCCAGAGGAGGTTGGAGGTGGGCTAAATGGGCAAAGGGCAGTGGAAGATACAGGTTTCCAGTTACAGAGTGAAAAAGTCACAGGAATAAAAGGTAAAACATAAGGCCTATAGTCAATGGCATTGTAATAACACATTAATGGGACAGGTGGTGGCTACAATGTGACAATAATGTATAAACTTGTCAAATCACTAATGTGTACACCTAAAACTAATGTAACATTTATGTGAACTATACAAAAATTTTAAAAGAGAGTGAAAAAAGAATAAATCATACTTATTTTTCTCAAACTAGTCCAAAAAATAAAAGAGAGAAAGATCTTCTGAATTCATTTTACAAGGCCAGCACTACCTTGATGCTAAAACCAGATAAAGATACTACAAAAACAGAGAACTACAGGCCAATAGCCCTGATGAACATAGATGCAAAAATCCCCCAAAACATTAGCAAACCAAATCAAACAATACATTAAAAAATCATTTGCCAAGATCGGTGGACTTTTTCCAGGGATACAAGGGTGGTTTGGTTTTTGTTAATCAATAAACATGATACACCACATCAATAAGAGAAAGAATAAAAACCAGATGATCATTTCAATAGATGCAGAAAAAGCATTTGACAAAATACAACATCCATTCATGATAAAAACTCTCAACAAAGTAGTTTTATTGGAAACATACCTCAACATAATAAAAGCCATCTATAAAAAACCCACTACTACCATCATCCTCAGTGGTGAGCAACTGAGAGCTTCAACTCTAAGTTCAGGGAAAAGACAAGAATTTCCACTCTCACTACTTTTATTCAACATGGTACTGGAAGTCCTAGCCCCAGAGCAATCAGAAAACAAGAAATAAAAGGCATCCAAATTGGTAAGGAAGAAGTAAAACTTTCACTATTTGCAGACAAATGATACTCTATATAGAAAACCCTAAAGGCTCCACCAAAAAAAATTACTAGAATGGGTAAATGATTTAAATAAAGTCACAGGATACAAAATCAATGCATAGAAAATCTATACACTAATAATGAGGCACTAGAAAGAGAAATTAAGAAACAGTCCCATTTATAATTGCACCAAAAATAATAAAATACCTAGAAATAAACTTAACCAAGGATGTGAAAGACCTGTATCCTGAGAACTATAAAACATGGATGAAAGAAATTGAAGATGACACAAACAAATGGAAAGATATCCCATGCTAATGAATTGAAGAACCAATATTGTTAAAATATCCATTCTATTCAAAGTAAGCTAGAGATTTAATGTAAGTCTTATCAAATACCAACAGCACTTTTCACAGAACTGGAAAATTTGTATGGAACCACAAAAGGCTCTGATAAGCCAAAGCAATCTTGAAGAACAAAGCTGGAAGCATCACCGTTCCAGATTTCAAGTTATATTACAAAGATGTAGTAATCAAAACAGTATGGTACTGGCACAAAAATAGACACATAGATCAATGGAACAGAATAGAAAACCAAGAAATAAACCCACAACTCTATGGTCGATTAATCTTTGACAAAACAGAAATGAATATCCAATGGGAAAAAGACAGTCTCTTCAACAAATGGTGTTGAGAAAACTAGATAGCGACATGCAAAAGAATAAAACTGGACCACTTTCTTACACCACACGCAAAAAGAAATGCAAAGTGGAAATAGTGTCTCACACTTGTCAAAAGGCTAAAATCAAAAACACAAGAAATAACAAGTGTTGAAATGGAGAGAACAAACCCTTGTGCACCTTTGGTAGGACTGCAAATTGGTGCAGCCACTGTAGAAAACAATGGAGGTCCCTCAAAAAATTTAAAATAGAATTACCATATGATCCAGTAATTCCACAACTGGGTATTTTCCCAAAGAAGATGAAAATACTAATACTAGAAGATATAACCTCTCTTATGTTGCAATATTACAGAAGCCAAGATATGGAAGCAGCCAAATGTCCATTCATAGAATAATAGATAAAGATGATCTGGCATATATATGTACAACAGAATAATACTGAGTCATGAAATAGAATAAAATCTTACCCTTTACAAGAATATAAATAGACCTAGAGTGTATTATTATGCTAAGTGGAATAAGTCAGACAAATACTATATGATTTCACTCATATGTGGAATTTAAGAATGAAACAAACCTCATATCCACGAAGAGATTTTATTTTTATTTTTTAAAGATTTATTTATTTATTTGAGAGAGAAAGAGAGAGAGTATATGTGCACATGAATGGGGGAGGGGCAGAGGGAGAGAGAGAGACAGAGAATCTCAAGCAGACTCCCCACTGAGCTCAGAGCTGGACACAGGGCTGATCTCACAACGCTGAGTCAAAATCCAACTTAACTAAGCCACTGAGGCAGCCCCATCCACCAATAGATTTTAGAATCCTTTCTGGTTTTTGATGAGCTGAGCGATGTTAAATAATATGTACTACAATTAATTTTTATTCTCTGTGGGGCATGGCTGGTTATGGTTAATTATGAATTTTGCAATATATTTCACTCATAAACTTTCATTATGATTCATATGGGCTGGTCACAGAAAACTAAAGAAAATTTTATCTACCTCAAGAGAATCTTGCCTTGGGCCTTATTTGGGACCCATAATTCCAACAGATTTATGTGAAAGTTAGGATCACAGGATTGCATGGTCACAGTATGAGAGACAAGCCTTGTGTGGATGCCCTTTTCAGCCCTTCATCTCAGTAGTGGCTGACCAGCTTCCTGCCCATGTTCTACATTCTATGCACTAGAGGCATCCTCCACTCTGGTCATATGCAGCAATCTGTGTTTGCATGTGTTTCCATATGCAGTCATGGATCTCATCCTGAGAAGTCCAATACAACTCTGCGCTAATATTCATCTAACGAACTGTGAAATTTTACTCTTCTCTGTTGGTCACTTGAAATTTACTGATGGTCCAGTCTGCCCCATTCTTTGGTAAAACTTACAATTACTTTACATAGACCCCACCAAACCCCAAAATTCTCCAATTGCTTTTATTTCTGTGCATCAAAGGTGACCCACTGGGAGACAAACCATGAGAGACTATGGACTCTAAAAAACAAACTGAGGGTTCTAGAGGGGAGGGGCGTGGGTGATGGGTTAGCCTGGTGATGGGTGTTAAGGAGGGCACGTTCTGCATGGAGCACTGGGTGTTATGAACAAACAATGAATCATGGAACACTACATCAAGAACTAATGATGTAAGGTATGGTGATTAACATAACATAATAAAAAAGGTGACCCACTTACCAATTATTATAAGTGGATGACAGCATCTCATTAGGGCTTAAAAGTATCTCATAAGGAAAAAGACAATTCTGAATATTTACTGATTCCAGAGTCTGTTGAATATGTACCATGGCCAAAGGGTACCTTCTCTGGATAGGTGGCAGGTAAGTGAAGCTTTCTGAGACCCTTATCTCCACTGTATAACTTGCTACAACTGCCCTCACTGGGTGAGGGATCTGAAGCTAGAGCTAGGGAGGGCTTGGGAAAGACATTAAATCAAAAGAAACCCCAACTACACTTGCCAATGGTAGACATTATTTTTTACTGAAAGCTAGGTACATCAATTTCTGAAGGGAGAAACTTTTTGAACTATACATAAACTGACTCTTGCTAATCTGAGAATGACCTGGAAACTTTCTACACAAGACAAGCAGGGATAATAAAGCCAACATGTTGAGCTTGCCAGGGAATTCAAAAAAATTACTATTGTTTCTCCTAATAAGATTCATTCCTGGGGTGGCTCAGTTGATTAAGCATCTGCCCTTGGCTCAGGTCATGATCTCAGGGTCCTCGGATCCAGGCCACATTGAGCCTGCTTCTCCCTCAGCCTCCGCCTGCCACTCCCCCTACTTGTACCCTCTCTTTGTCAAATAAATAAATAAAATCTTTAAAAAAAAAGACCCATTCCTATTTACATATCAGTCACATTTGTCTTTCCTAAGACATTGGTACTTCTAACAATGGCAATTAACAAGAACTGAATCACCAATAACACGAAACAGAGGTAAGCCTCAAAGGACACTGAGCAGTGTCTAAATATTGGAGGTATAAAAAGAGAAGACTGGAACTTTGTCTATGCTTATAAACTGGTATGCAGAGCAGCTGTTAAATTAACCCATTTTGGAAACAAATGGTTAGAATCTGAGAGAAATTTCTTAACAAACTATTTATGATTGCATTAATATTGTTAGTGGAATCCCATGATGTGATTTGCCCATAAAAGTTCTTCATGCTGATAAATGTACTTGTGAATGTTCCTGGAGTCTTTATCCTTGACTCTAGATAGCTGTTTTCCACCCGATATTTCTGTGTTCTGTTTAGAGGTTGGATGTTTCCTCAGGATTTTCTGAAAAGCCCCTACCACATCTTTGTTTCTCAGGCTGTAGACGAGTGGATTTAGCATGGGTGTGAGAACAGTGCAAAATACAGACACAGTGTGTTCTTGCTCAGGGGTGTGGGAGAAACCAGGTGTCATGTACATATAAACACATGGTCCTAGATAAAAACTTACCACTGTAAGATGGGATGAGCACGGGGCCAAGACTTTGTTCCTGCCTTGGGGAGATTTCATACGAAGAACAGTGAGGAAGATGAAAGTGTAGGAAGCCATGATAAGTCCAAAAGGGACAATGAAAAAACCAATACCCATAACAAAGACCACCAGCTCATAGGTGGACGTGTCTTTGCATGAGATCTTCATGATTGCTGGCATCTCACAGAAGAAATGGTGGATTTCTCTGGAGACACAGATAGGTAGACTCATGGTATAGGATGTACGAGCTGTGGAAGCTAAAACACCCCCAAGCCAAGACACCATGGCCATTTGCAGACAGACGCTGTGGTTCATAATCACTGCATATCTCAAAGCGTTACAGACAGCTACATATTGGTCATAGGCCATGAGGGTCAAGAGAATGCATTCAGCAACCCCAAGAGTAAAGAAGAAAGATATCTGGGTTCCACAGGCAAGACGTGTGATGTTTTTTCTTCCGGAGTTAGGCATGCAACAGGTAAACACATAAACACTTAGCAATCCTTTGCCTTTGGCTCTGGTTACATAAATCCATGGAAGAAACCACAGGTGGGTGTGAAGTAGAGTGCCGTGAAATAAATCTGGCATCCTTGCACCTGAATGGAAGCTGAGAAGTCGTTTGCTAAAACAGTACACATCAATCAAGAGATGAACGGATATATTCCATGATGTGTTCTCATTTAGATTTATTCATAGGAACTCAGTATGAGCTACAACAGGATAAACTCAGAAATAATGATGAGGGGCTCCTGGTGGCTCAGTTAGTTAGGCGTCCACCTCTTGGTTTTGGTTCAGGTCATGAAGTCATGGGCTGTGGGATAGAGCCGTACGTCAGCCTCCTCACTCAGCAGGGAGTCTGCTTGAAGATTCTCTCCCCCTGCCCTTCCCTCCCCCTCCCCCACTAATACTCTCTCTCCCTTTCTCTATAAAATGAATAAATAACCTTAAAAAATAATAATAATGATAAAATCAAGTTCCATAAGCTGTAAATGAAAAAATTAGTTTGTGCCTATGTTCAAGAGGGAAGGTACCCCTCCCTACAAGTTTATAGAAGTGGAAATGGAGAGTTTCTTCTTCTAAGCAGCTTGGAACAAGCTAGAAGAAACCAAGCATGATATGTAAATTTTGTATGAGCATGTCACTCATTACTCAGATGGCATTTAGGCATTGAGAAAACATAAATTACAACAAACCTGTAGAACAGAAAAATGCAGTTAAGGGGTAAGGTAAAGGAAAAATTTCAGAAGGAAAACTCTGATTGAGAAATGAAAATTCTATTAAGATTTTTCACTCTCCCAACCAGTTTGTCTCCCCCTCCGATTTCCCCCCTTCATTTTTCCCTTCCTGCTACCTCCTTCTTCTTCTTCTTCTTTTTTTTTTAACATATAATGTATTATTTGTTTCAGAGGTACAGGTCTGTGATTCATCAGTCTTACACAATTCACAGTGCTCACCATAGCACATACCCTCCCCAATGTCTGTCATCCAGCCACCCCATCCCTCCCACCCCCCACCACTCCAGCAACGCTCAGTTTGTTTCCTGAGATTAAGAATTCCTCATATCAGTGAGGTCATATGATACATGTCTTTCTCTGATTGACTTATTTCACTCAGCATAACACCCTCCAGTTCTATCCACGTCGTTGCAAATGGCAAGATCTCATTCCTTTTGATGGCTGCATAATATTCCATTGTGTATATATACCACCTCTTCTTTATCCATTCATCTGTCGATGGACATCTTGGCTCTTTCCACAGTTTCGCTATTGTTGTTTGTCCCATATTCTTAAAGTGGCACCCAGTTCACTGAACTAAATATTCCCCCCTGGCTTCTCAAGTTGTTATGAGGGACTCTATTAAAGGGAAATACTATCCTGAAGAGGGGCAAAACAGTAGATATGATTATTGGAAACCAGGTCAGTCTTTTTTTTTTTTCCATTTTACCTCTGCTCATGTACCTAAACACATTGGATTTTCCTCAACACATCATGCTTCCCCAAGTAGCGATGCTCCTAGTTACCTCCTGAGGGAAGTGAGGTGTTGGGAGACTTGAATATTTTGGTTTCCACCTGCAGGTAGTGTTTCTGAGATTATATACACAATTACAAGTATGCAGGAGAGCAGCAAATACCCCAGGGGATCCTTGAGCAAATAGGAAACCACAGAGAAGGTAAGTCCCTAGGCCTCTTGTAACTGGTTTGTTTACCTCCATTGAATTGGATTTTGCTCAAAACAAGACTATGGGAGACAATTACCCTAGTTATCCAGGACTTTATTCTACTGGGTTGCTTGAATATGACCCATATTTTGCCCTCTCCTGGGGTCTCATTTATTTGGGATTGATTTTCTGACTCATCAACAAGAATCATGTTCTTGTGAACCGTTACTGAATTTACATGAAAGTGGTAAAATTTACTTTATCTGGTAGCAGCCACATCAGGAGGGGATATTTATCTTCCAGAGATTCATAAGCATTATCTGTCAGAATAAAAAGATATCTGACCTCATGAAACCTGGCCATCTTAGTTTTTGAATATTTTCTAATGATTTACACAAGTAATATATCAATATACTATTATTAAAGAGGCTTTTTAAAAATGCACAATCACAAGGATATAAGTGACTAGTGAAATCCACTCATGGCTCTCTCTTCCCACCTCCCTCGAGGTAATTACTGATAACAAATTGCTGTGTATCTTTCCAACTTTTTCTATTTGGTATACACAGATAGAAGATTTCTCAAGACTTCATTTGTAACTTTTATAAAATAAATAGTTATTTTGGAATGATTTTTAGAAAGATTCAAAGAAAAGATGCAAGAAAAATAGAAAGAATTGCTATACACCAGCTTCATTTAATGTTAACCACAGTGTGTTTCTTAAAACTAAGAAATTAATATTGGTATATTGCTTTTTAAAAATTTATTTTTTAAAGATTCCATTCATTTATTTGACAGAGAGAGACACAGCAAGACAGGGAACACAAGCAGATTGGGGGAGGGAGAAGCAGACCTCCCATGGAATAGGGAGCATGAATTGGGCCAGTCCTGGGACCCTGGGATCACTACTCAAGCCGAAGGCAGACGCCTAACGACTGAGCCACCCAGGTGCCCCGGTATATTGCTATTGACTAAACTCCAGACTTCAGATGGATGTCACCAACCTCCCCACTATTGTCAGGTTTTTCCTGTTCTAGGATTCAATCCAGGATACTATGTTTCATTTAATTATCAGTTTCCTTATTCTCCTCTGATCCATTTGTTCATGACCTTGACACTTACAAGAGTATTGGCCAGAAATTTAAGGATAATTACCATATCGATGATATTATGTCATATCAGGCAATACATAGCATCAACATGAGTTATCGGTGGTGTCTATTAACCTTTATCACTTAGTTAAGGTAGTGTTAGCCAGGATTTCTCCATTTTTCCCTTTCCATACACTATTTTTATTTTTTCTTAAAGATTTTTATTTATTTATTTGAGAGGGAAAGGGAGAGAATCTCAGGCAGACCCCCGCTGAGTGTGGAGCCTGATGCAGGGCTACATCCCATGACCCTGAGATCCTGACCTGAGCAGAAACCAAGAGTCATATGGCCAACTGGGCCACCCAGGAGCCCCTCCATATCCTATTTTTTAAAAAAGTGAACCTCTAGGGGCGCCTGGGTGGCTCCGTCATTAAGCGTCTGCCTTCGGCTCCGGTCATGATCCTGGGGTCCTGGGATCAAGTCCCACATTGGTCCCCCTGCTCGGCAGGAAGCCTGCCTCTCCCTCCCCCACTCCCCCTGCTTGTGTTCCCTCTCTCGCTGTCTCTGTCTGTCAAATAAATAAATAAAATCTTAAAAAAAAAAAGTAAACCTCTATGTCAGTCCACACTCAGAAGGATAAGGGCCTAAGCTCTACCTTCACGAAGTGAGTATCTACATATTTATTATTTGGGATTCTGTAAGGAATTTTTGTCCCTTCCCTATTTATTTGTTAAACCATTTATCAGTATGGTCTCATGTATATCTATTTTAAACTTTGTGCTATCTTCCAACACCATGTTATTTATTCATTATGTAAATATCTAGGGGTAAGATTGCTTGTTTTTATGATATGTCTTCTTTAACTTAATGAGAAATCGCAAAATTGCCTTTGAAAGTTCTGTACCATTTTGCATTCCCACCTTGGCCAGCATTTAGTATTGCTAATTATTTGGATTTTAGCCATTTTAAAAGATGGGTTGTGATATGTTATATAATGTAAATTTGATTTGTATTACTCAAACTGCTAACAGGTTTGATCATTTAATTGTTTTTGAGTAAAATTTCAAATCAAGTCTTTTGTATATATACTAATTATTTATAATTCAGACTTTGTATATGTTTTATACATAAGTTCTTCATCAGCTATGTGCTTTACAAATGTATTCCTCATTCTGTGGCTTGAAATTATATTCTCTTAATAATGACTTTTTAAAAACATCTTTAGCAGGATATAATTCAAATATTATGAAGTTCACTTACATAATGTGTACAATCAAATTGTTGTAGTATATTCAGAGTCATACATCAATCATCACAATCTAATGTTAGCACATTTTTACCATTGCAAAAATAAACCCATACTAAGTAACAGTCAATGTCCATCTTCCCTTTTCCCAGACATAGGTCATCACTAATCAAAATTCATGTCAATAAAATCATGCAATATGAGCTTTTTTATAGCTTGCTTCTCTCACCTAGCATGTGTTCAAGGTTTCTGTATGTTGTAGCATAAATCAGCACTTCATTCCTTTTTATTGCCAAATAATATTATGTATGCCAAAGTTTGTTTACACAGTCATCACATTATGAGTATTTTGCTTCCACTTTGTGTATATTATGCGTAATTTGCTATGAACAATCATATATTTTCATTGCTCTTGGATGTTTAAGAATGAAATTCCTGGATCAAATGGTAACTCTATGTCTAACATTTTGTGGATGTTTTCACATGGTTTTTCAGTGACCACACCATTTTCCAATTCCACCAGCACTGTACAAGGGTTACAATCACTTCACATCTTTACAACATTTCTTGTCTGTTATTTTTTTTTAAGATATTTATTTATTGGGCACCTGGGTGGCTCAGTTGGTTGAGCGACTGCCTTCGGCTCAGGTCATGGTCCTGGAGTCCCGGGATCGAGTCCCGCATCGGGCCCCCTGCTCAGCAGGGCGTCTGCTTCTCCCTCTGACCCTCTTCCCTCTCATGCTCTCTCTCTCTCATTCTCTCTCTCAAATAAATAAATAAAATCATTAAAAAAAAGAGATATTTATTTGAGGGAGCGAGAATGAGAGATGGAGAGAGAGCACATGAGAGGGGGGAGGGTCAGAGGGAGAAGCAGACTCCCTGCTGAGCAGGGGGCCCGATGTGGGACTCGATCCCGGGACTCCAGGATCATGACCTGAGCCGAAGGCAGTCGCCTAACCAACTGAGCCACCCAGGCGCCCGCTTGCCTGTTATTTTTATCTTAGACATCCTAACGGGTATGGAGTGCCATTTCATTGTAGGTTTGACTTGCATTTTCCTACTGACTAGTGATGGATGTTAAGCACCTTTTCAGTGCTTCTCTTACCATTGTGTGTCTTCTTTAGAGAAATGCCTACTTCAATCTTTCAACCATTTTAGTGGGGTTCTTCAGCTTTATTATTTTTTCTAGATGTAATGAGAAACAATTGACAGATACAATGATATATATTTAAAGGGCACAATGCGATCATTTGATAAACATATACATTATGAAATGATCACCAAGATGAAGATAATTAACATACCCAGCATCTCACAAGTTAAATCTTTTGTGGCTGTGGGTGAGAATGCTCAGTATATCAGCAAATTACTCTCTTAGTCCCAGCAACCTTCAAGTACTCAATGCCATATTAGCAGTACTTTGTCGTCAGGACTTGTCTGTCTTAAGTGGAAGTTTGTACTTGGATCTTCACCTCCCTGTTTTCCCCTCCACCCGGCTCTGACAGCCATCTTTTTTTTCTCTTTATAAAATCAGCTTTAAAGAATCTACTTATACTAAACAGTTTGTTTCTATCTGGCTTATTTCACTTAGCATAGTGCCTTGTACTTTATGTTGTCAAAAATGACAGGATTTCCTTTTTTTATTGCTTAATACTGTGTGTGTGTGTAACCACATTTTCTTTATCCATTCATATGTTGAAGGACACTTAGGTTATTTCCATATTTGACTACTATGAAAAATGCTGCAATGAACATGAAAGTGTAGATATTTCTGTAAGATGCTGATTTTGTTTCATTTGGATAATTGCTTGATCACATATTAGTTCCAATTTTAATTTTTTGAAGAAGCCACATGGTTTACATACTGGTTTTACCAATTTACATTTCTACCAACAGTGCAGAAATGTTGACTTATCTCAATATCCCTCAATAATGGACATGTTAGCAAGTGTGAGGAAATATCTATTTGAAATTTTGATTTGCAATTTCCTGATAGTGATATTTAGTGACATTGAGCATCTTTTCAAGAGCCTGTTACTTGTTTGGATGACTTCTTAAAAAAAAAAAACAAAAAAAAAAACTAGGGGCGCCTGGGTGGCTCAGTCAGTTAGGCATCTGGCTTCAGCTCAGGTCATGATCCCAGGGTCCTGGGATCAAGTCCTGCATTGGGCTCCCTGCTCAGCGGGGAATCTGCTTCTCCCTCTGCCCACGCCCCCACTCATGCTCATTCTCTCTCTCAAATAAATAAATAAAATCATTTTAAAAAATCTATTGAAATTCTTTGCCCATCTGTAATTGGAATATTTGTTTTTGTTTGTTTTGTCATTGAGTTGTATATGTTCCTTATATATGTTGAATAATAACTTCTTATCATTGAGTTTTGATTTGCATTTTCCTGATAATGAATGATGTTCAGTATCTTTTTGTGTCTGTTGACAATCTATGTCTTCTTTGGAATAATGTCTATTCATGTTTTCTGTCCATGTTTAAATTGGGTTATTCCATTTTTGGGATATTGCGTTTTACATGTTTTTTTATGTTTTGGATCCAAACACTTTATAAGATATGTCATTTGCAAATATCTTCCCATTCCATAGGTTGCATTTTAGTTTTCTTGACTGTTTCCCTCACTGTGCAGAAGCTTTTTATCTTGATGAAGTCCCAATTGTTCATGTTTGCTTTTGTTTCCCTTGCCTCTGGAGATGTATCTAGAAAGAAGTTGCTGTGGCCAATGACAAAAAAGGTTACTGCCTGTGTTCTTCTCCAGGATTTTGATGAGTTCCCATCTCACATTTAGGTCTTTATTGCATTTTGAGTTTCTTTTGTGTATGGTATAAGAGATTGGTCCAGTTTCATTCTTTTACATGTTGCTGTCTAGTTTTCCCAACACCATTTGTTGAAGAGACTATTTTTTCCCATTGTATATTCTTTCCTGTTTTTTTTTTTTTTTTTTTTTTTTGAAGATTGCTTGACTATATAGGTGTACGCTCATTTCTGGGTTTTCCATTCTGTTGATCTATTTGTCTATTTTTGTGCCAGTACCAACTGTTTTGATTACTACAACTTTGTAATATAACTTGTAGTCCAGAATTGTGATGCCTCCAGCTTTGCTTTTCTTTTTCAGGGTTGCCTTGGCTATTCAGGGTCTTTTGTGGTTCAATACAAATTTTAGGATTGTTTGTTCTAGCTCTGTGAAAAATGCTGTATCTTGATATGGATTACATTAAGTGTGTAGATTGCTTTGGGTAGTATAGACACTTTAACAATATTTTTTCTTCCAACCCAGGAGCATGGAATATCTTCCCATTTCTTTGCATCCTTTCTAATTTCCTTCATCAGTATTTTATAGTTTTCAGGATACAACTGTTCACCTCTTTGTTAGGTTGATTCCTAGGTAACTTATGGTTTTTGGTGCAATTGCAAATGGGATTGATTCCTTGATTTCTCTTTCTGCAGCTTGTTATTGGTGTATAGATATGAAACAGATTTATGTATGTTGGTTTTGTATCCTATGATTTTACTGAGTTTGTGTATCAGTCCTAGTTATTTTTTGGTAGAGTCTTTCAGGTTTTCTACATAGAGTATCATGTCATATGCCAATAGTGAGTTTGCCTTCTTCCTTGCTGATTTGGATGCCTTTTATTTCTTTGTTGAGGGTTTTTATCAAGTTGTCAAATGCTTATTCTGCATCTATTGAGAGGATCATAAGCTTCTCCTCCTTTCTTTTATTAATGTGGTGTATCATGTTGATTGATTTGCAGATATTAAACCACCCCTTCAGGCCAGGAATAAATCCCACTTGGTCATGATGAATAATCTTTTAATATACTGTTGGATTCAATTTGCTAGTATCTTATTGAGAATTTTTGCATCCATGTTCATTATGAATATTAGCCTGTAGTTCTCTTTTTTAGTTGAGTCTGTCATTTTGGTATCAGGGTAATATTGGCCTCATAGAATGAATTTAGATGTTTTCCTTCCTTTTCTATTTTTTGGAACAGTTTGAGAAGAGTAGCTTTAAACTCTTCTTTAAACATTTGGTAGAATTCCCCCAGGAAGCCATCTAGTCCTGAACTTCTGTTTGTGGGGAGATTTTTGATTACTGATTCATTTTCCTTGATGCTTATCAGTCTGTTCAAGTTTCTTATTTCTTCCTGTTTCTGTTTTGGTTGTTTTTTATTTGTAGGAATTCATCCATTTCTTCCAGGCTGTCCAATTTGTTGGCATGTAGTTTTTCATAATATTCTTTTATAATTGTTTGAATTTCTGTGTTACTCATAGTTATTTCTCCTCTCTTCTGTGTGATTTAATTTATTTGGGTCCTTTCTCATTTTTTTTCAATAAGTCTGGCTAGAGCCTTATCAATTTTATTAATTTTTTCAAAGAACCAGTTCCTGGTTTCATTGATCTGTTCTTTTTTTTGGTTGTTTGTTTCTATATCATTTATTTCTGCTCGAATCTATTATTTCCCTTCCTCTGCTGGCTTTAGATTTCATTTGTTATCCTTTTTCTAGCTCCTTTAGTGTAAGGTTACATTGTTTATTTGAGATTTTTCTTGCTTTTTCTTAAGATAGGCCTATATCTCTATATACTTCCCTCTTTTGATGATTTTTGCTGCATCCCAAAGGTTTTGGAACATTGTATTTTCATTGTCATTTGTTTCCATGTATTTTTTTTTATTTATTCTTTGATTTCCTAGTTGACCCATTCATACTTTAGTAGCATGTCATTTAACCTCCACATATTGATGGTCTTTCCAATTTTTTCTTGTGTTTGATTTCTAGTTTCATAATGCTGTGGGAATAAAAGATGCATGGTATGATCTCAATTTTTTTGTGCTTGTTGAGGCCTGTTTTGTGACCTAGAGTGATATATTCTGGAGAACATCCCATGTGCAGTTGAAAAGAATGTGTATTCTGCTGCTTTAGGATGAAATGTTCTGAATGTATCTGTTAAGTCCATCTGGTCCAGTGTGTCATTCAAAACCTTTGTTTCCTTGCTGATTTTCTGCTTAGATGATCTGTCCATTGATGTAAGTGAGGTGTTAAACTGCCCTACTATTATTGTATTATAAACGAGTTCCTTTATATTTATTAATAATTGATTTATATATTTAGGTGCTCTGATGTTGGGAGCATAAGTATTTACAATTGTAAGAGCTTCTTTTTGGATAGCCCCTTTTATTATGATATGGTGCTCTTCATCTCTTATTACAGTCTTTGGGTTTTCTTTTTTTTTAATTTTATTTTATTATGTTATGTTAGTCACCATACAATACATTATTAGTTTTTGATGTGGTGATCCACGATCCATTGTTTTCTTATAACACCCAGTGCTCCATGCAGTATGCGCCCTCCTCAATACCCATCACCAGGCTAACCCATCCCTCCAACCCCTCCCCTCTAAAACCCTCAGTTTGTTTCTCAGAGTCCATAGTCTCTCGTGGTTCATCTCTCCCTCCGATTTCCCCCCTTCATTTTCCCTTCCTTCTCCTAATGTCCTCCATGCTATCCCTTATGTTCCACAAATAAGTGAAACCATATGATAATTGACTTTCGCTGCTTGACTTATTTCACTTAGCATCATCTCCTCCAGTCCCATCCATGTTGATGTAAAAGTTGGGTATTCATCCTTTCTGATGGCTGAGTAATATTCCATTGTATATATGGACCACATCTTCTTTATCCATTCGTCTGTTGAAGGGCATCTCGGCTCTTTCCACAGTTTGGCTATTGTGGACATTGCTGCTATGAACATTGGGGAGCACATGGCCCTTCTTTTCACTACATCTGTGTCTTTGGGGTAAATACCCAGGAGTGCAATTGCTGGGTCATAGGGTAGCTCTATTTTTAAGTTTTTGAGGCACCTCCACACTGTTTTCCTAAGTGGCTGTACCAACTTGCATTCCCACCAACAGTGTAAGAGGGTTCCCCTTTCTCCACAACCTCTCCAACATTTGTTGTTGTTTGCCTCACCAAGACAGTTTATTTAAATTTGTGAAATATAACAAAAAGAAAAAAATCTTTCTTTAGATTTTTATTTATTTATTCATGAGAGACAGAGAGAGAAGGGAAGGCAGAGGCAGAGGGAAAGTGGACACGGGGCTCCATCCCAGGACCCTGTGATTGATCATGACCTGAGCCGAAAGCAGATGCTTAACCATCTGAGCCAGCCAGGTGCCCAAGGAAAAAAAAACTCTTAAAAAGAGCAAGAAAAAAGAAGTCCCTCACTTACAAGGAAAGACCCAACATGCTAGCTGCAGATCTCTCAACAGAAACGTGTCAAGCCAGAAGGGAGTGGTTGATATGCTCAGTGTGCTGAGTGGGAAAAATCTGCAGTCAAGAGTACTTTATCCAGCAAAGCTGTCACTCAGAATAGAAGCAGAGGTAAAGAGTTTCCCAGACAAACAAAAACTAACAGAGTTCATGAACACTAAACCAGCCCGCAAGAAATATTAAAGGGGACTTTTTGAGTGGGAAGGAAAGACCAAAAGTAACAAAGACTAGAAAGGAACACAGAAATCTCCAGAAGCAACAACAAAACAAGGAATGAAATGGCAGTAAATACATATCTATCAATAATGACTCTGAACGTAAATGGACTAAACCCTTCAATCAAAAGACACAGGGTGTCAAAATCGATAAGAAAACAAGACCCATGTATGTGCTGCCTCTAAGACAGTCATATGAGACATAAAGACACCTGCAGATTGAAATTGAGGGGTTGGAGAAACATTTATCATGCAAATGGACAATAAAAGAAAGCCAGAGTAGCAATACCTATATCAGACAAACTAGATTTTAAACCAAAGACTGTGGGGCGCCTGGGTGACTCAGTTGGTTAAGCATTTGCCTTCAGCTCAGGTAATGATCCCAGAGTCCTGGGATGGAGTCCTGCATAAAGCTTCTTGCTCAGAGGGGAGTCTGTTTCTACCTCTGCCTGCCGCTCCCCCTGCTTGTGCATGCACCATCTCTCTCTGACAAAAAAGAAAAAAGAAAGAAAGAAAAAAAGAAATACTTAAAAAAAGAAAACCCAGGGGGGAGGAAGAAAAGATGGCAGAGGAGTAGGGGACCCTAATCCAACCAGTCCCTGGGATTGAGCCAGATTTCTACCAGACCACTCTGAGCACCCACGAAATCAGCCTGAGATGTAGGAAGATAGATCTGGATCTCTACAAACAGAATATCGCAGGCAGTTGGTTTTGAGGTATGAAGTGGGGAGCTGTGATTCCATGGGCAGATATTGGAGGATAAAGGGCAGCAGGAGGGAGCCTGGCTGTGGGGATCTGACACCTCTGGTGAGCAATAGCCTCCTGTGCTGGGGATGGGGAACAGACTCGCAGACCAGTAGCAGTGGGGAAAGGACTTTAGATGGAAACTGGAGCTGTGGGGCAGCCCATGCAAACTGGGAGCGGCTGGCAGTTTTAGAAGCACAAAGGGCAGAGACGTGCCCCGACCTGGAGGAAGGACTGGGAGCACTGCGGAGGGGCACACAACCCAGGATGTTGCAGTTTATAGCAGCACAGACAGAAATGGAGATAGTGTGGCCTGAAGAGCTCACAGAACAGGTTGCGATCTCTCTGCTCTGAGGCAGAGGGTTGGAAATGGTCTCTTCTGCTCTGACTCTTGGAAGAGACGCAGAAAGCCACCAAGGGAAAAAAGCCCCAAAATACCGGTTCCCACTGAGCCCATCCCCCACCACAGGGGGACAGGGCAACTCCGCCCAAACAAGGTTGCTTGAGTAAAAGCGCAACAGGCCCCTCCCTCAGAAGACAGGCTGGGAAAACAAGATGCCAGCAACCCTAAGGTCCCTATAAAACAGGTGCTTCTTACTTGGGTTGTGGTCAATAATTTGGACTCTGTACATTCCCTCAACCACCCTTCAACAGAATGACTAGGAGGAGGAACCTCCAAAATAGGAAAGACTCAGAGATTATGACTTATGCTGCAGATTTACAAATGGATGCAGATATAACCAAGATGTCGGAGATGGAATTGAGACTAACAATTGTGAAGACAATGGCTAGAATAGAGAAATCAATTAATGGCAACATAGAGTCTCTAAGGGCAGAAATGAAAGCTGAATTGGCAGAACTTAAGAATGCTATCAATGAGATCCAATCCAATCTAGATAATCTAACTGCTAGGGTAACTGAGGCAGAAGAATGAATAAGCGACCTGGAAGACAATATAATAGATAAAAAGGGAAAAGAGGAGGCCAGGGAAAAACAACTCAGAATCCATGAAAATAGAATCAGAGAAATAAGTGACACCATGAAATGTTCCACTGTCAGAATTATTGGAATCCCAGAGGGAGTGGAGAGAGAGAGAGGACTAGAAGATGTATTTGAGCAAATCGTAGCTGAGAACTTCCCTAATCTGGGGAATGAAACAAACATTCATGTCCTAGAAGTAGAGAGACCCCTCCCAAGATCAAGGAAAACAGGTCACACCCTGGCATGTAATAGTAAAACTCACAAATCTTAGAAACAAGGAAACCATCTTTATTATTATTATTATTATGTTATGTTAATCACCATACATTACAAAAATAGTTTTTGATGTAGTGTTCCACGATTCATTGTTTGTGCATAACACCCAGTGCTCCATGCAGAACGTGCCCTCTTTAATACCCATCACCAGGCTGACCCATCCCCCTACCCTCCTCCCCTCTAGAACCCTCTGTTTGTTTTTCAGAGTCCATCGTCTCTCATGGTTCGTCTCCCCCTCCGATTTACTCCCCTTCATTCTTCCCCTCCTGCTATCTTCTTCTTCTTCTTTTTTTCTTAACATATATTGCATTATTTGTTTCAGAAGTACAGATCTGTGATTCAACAGTCTTGCACAATTCACAGCACTCACCATAGCACATACCCTCCCCAATGTCCATCACCCAGCCACCCCATCCCTCCCACCCCCCACCACTCCAGCAACCCTCAGTTTGTTTCCTGAGATTAAGAATTCCTCATATCAGTGAGATCATATGATACATGTCTTTCTCTGATTGACTTATTTCACTAAGCATAACACCCTCCAGTTCCATCCATGTCGTTGCAAATGGCAAGATCTCATTCCTTTTGATGGCTGCATAATATTCCATTGTGTATATATACCACCTCTTCTTTATCCATTCATCTGTCGATGGACATCTTGGCTCTTTCCTCGGTTTGGCTATTGTGGACATTGCTGCTATAAACATCGGGGTGCACGTACCCCTTCGGATCCCTACATTTGTATCTTTGGGGTAAATACCCAGTAGTGCAATACAAGGAAACCATCTTAAGGGCAATTAGGGGGAAGATGTACAGAGGGAGGAACATCAAAATAATGTCAGACCAATCCACAGAGATCTGGCAAGCCAGAAAGGGCTGGCAAGACATATTCAGGGTACTAAACGAGAAGAACATGCAGCCAAAAATACTTTATCTAGTAAGGCTGTCATTTAGAATGGATGGAGAGATGCAGATCTTCCAAGACCGGCAGAAGCAGAAAGGATATGTGACCACTAAGCCGGCCCTGCAAGAAATATTAAGGGGGGCTCTATAAAAGGAGAAAGACCCCAAGAGTGATATACAACAGAAATTTACAGGGACAATCTATAAAAACAAAGTCTTCACAGGCAACATGATGACAATAAATTCATATCTTTCAATAATCACTCTCAACATGAACGGCCTAAATGCTCCCATAAAATGGCACAGGGTTGCAGATTGGATAAAAAGACAGGACGCATCCATATGCTGCCTACAAGAGATTCATTTTGAACCTACTTTAAGATCAGGAACATTTGAAGGATGCCCGCTCTCACCACTATTGTTCAACATAGTACTAGAAGTCCTAGCAACTGCAATCAGACTACAAAAAGAAATAGAAGGTATTCAAATTGGTGAAGAAGAAGTCAAACTCTCTCTTTTTGCAGATGACATGATACTCTATGTGGAAAATCCAAAAGACTCCACCCCCAAGTTACTAGAACTCATACAGCAATTCAGTACTGTGGCAGGATACAAAATCAATGCACAGAAATCAGTTGCTTTCTTATACACTAACAATGCAACTGTAGAAAGAGAAATTACAGAATCGAGTCCATTCACAATAGCACCAAAACTCGTAAGATACCTCGCAATAAACCTAACCAAAGAGGTAAAGGATCTATACACTAGGAACTACAGAACACTTATGAAAGAAATTGAAGACGACACAAAAAGATGGAAAAACATTCCATGCTCATGGATCAGAAGAATAAACATTGTTAAAATGTCTATGCCACCCGGGGCAATCTATACCTTCAACACCACCCCGATCAAAGTTCTGATAACATCTTTCAAAGTGCTGGAACAAACAATCCTAAAATTTGTATGGAATCAGAAAAGACCCCAAATCACCAAGGAAATGTTGAAAAAGAAAAACAAAGCTGAGGGCATCACGTTGCCCAATTTCAAGCTATATTACAAAGCAGTGATCACCAAGACAGTATGGTACTGGCACAAAAACAGACATATAGACCAATGGAACAGAATATAGAGCTCAGATACGGACCCTCACCTCTATAGTCCAATAATCTTTCTCAAATCAGGAAAAAATATGCAATGGAGAAAAGACAGTGTCTTCAATAAACGTGCTGGGAAAATTGGACAGCTATATACAGAAGAATGAAACTCGACCATTCTCTAAAACCGTACACAGAGATAAATTCAAAATGGATGGAAAACCTCAATGTGAATCAGGAATCCATCAAAATCCTAGAGGAGAACATAGGCAGTAATCTCTTCAATATCGGCCACAGAAACTTCTTTCAAGATACATCTCCAAAATCTAGTGAAACAAAAGCAAAAATGAACTTTTGGGACTTCATCAAGATAAAAAGCTTCTGCACAGCAAAGGAAACAGTCAACAAAACAAAAAGGCAACCCAGAGAATGGGAGAAGATGTTTGTAAATGACACTACAGACAAAGAGCTGATTTCCAAGATGTCTAAGGAACTTCTCAAACTCAACACCCCAAAAACAAACAATCAAGTCAAAAAATGGGCAGAAGACATGAACAGACACTTCTCAAAAGAAGACATACAAATGGCTAACAGACACATGAAAAAATATTCATCATCATTAGCCATCAGGGAAATTCAAATCAAAACCACACTGAGATACCACCTTATACCAGTTAGAATGGCAAAAATTGGCAAGGCAAGAAACAACAAATGTTGGAGAGGTTGTGGAGAAAGGGGAACCCTCTACACTGTTGGTGGGAATGCAAGTTGGTACAGCCACTTTGGAAAACAGCGTGGAGGTGCCTCAAAAAATTAAAAATAGAGCTACCTTATGACCCAGTAATTGCACTCCTGGGTATTTACCCCAAAGACACAGATGTAGTGAAAAGAAGGGCCATATGCACCCAATGTTCATAGCAGCAACGTCCACAATAGCCAAACTGTGGAAAGAGCCGAGATGCCCTTCAACAGATGAATGGATAAAGAAGATGTGGTCCATATATACAATGGAATATTACTCAGCCATCAGAAAGGACGAACACCCAACTTTTACATCCACATGGATGGGACTGGAGGAGATGATGCTAAGTGAAATAAGTCAAGCAGAGAAAGTCAATTATCATATGGTTTCACTTATTTGTGGAACATAAGGAATAACATGGAGGACATTAGGAGAAGGAAGGGAAAAATGTGGGGGGGGTTGGAGGGGGAGACGAACCAGGAGAGACTATGGACTCTGAGAAACAAACTGAGGGTTCTGGAGGGGAGGGGGTGGGGGGCTGGGTTAGCCTGGTGATGGGTATTAAAGAGGGCACGTTCTGCATGGAGCACTGGGTGTTATGCACAAACAATGGATCATGGAACACTACATCAAAAACTAATGATGTAATGTATGGTGACTAACATAACATAATAAAATTAAATTAAATTTAAAAAATATTTTATTTATTTATTTGAGAGAGTGCAAGCACGAGTGAGCACAACTTGTGGGGGGTGGTGGAAGGGCAGAGGGAGAAGCAAGCCCCCCGCTCGGCAGGGATCCTGATGTGGGGCTCAATCTCAGGACCCTGGGATTATGACTTGAGTCTAAGGCAAACACTTAACAGACTGAGCCACACATGTACCCCTAAATTTATTTGCAAATAATCTCCCATTCAAAATTTCATTTGCAAATATATTCTCCCATTCTATAGTTTGCTTTTTAATTTTGTTGATTGTTTCCTTTGCTGTGTAGAAGTATTTTATTTTGATGAAATGCCAACAGTTTATTTTTGCTTCTGTTTCCCTTGTCTCAGGAGACATACCTAGAAAATTGTTGCTACCGCGAATGTCACAGAAAGTACTGCCTGTGTTCTCTTCTAGGATTTTTGTGGTTTCAGGTTTCACATTTAGATCTTAAATTCATTTTGAACTTCTTTTTGTTCATGGTGTAAGAAAGTGATCCAATTTCTTTCTTTTGCATGTTGTTGTCTGGTTTTCTCAACACCATTTGTTGATGGGAATTTTCAATATTCTTTCTTGCTTTGTTGAAGCCTAATTGACCATATGATTGTGTGTTTATTGGGTTTTCCATTCTGTTCTATTGATCTGTGTATCTAATTTTGTGCCACTACCATATTGTCTGAATTACTACAGCTTTGTAATAAAACTTGAAGTCCAGAACTGTGATACCTCCGGCTGTGCTTTTCTTTTTCAAAATGGCTTTGGCTATTCTGGGTCTTTTGTGGTTCCATACAAATTTTAGAATTGTTTGTTCTAGCTCTGTGAAAAATGCTTGTGGTATTTTTTTTTCTAATTACAAAGACATTTATTATGTCCATTCTAAATGCAATACATTTTCATCCCTAGCCAATTTTTCCTTAATAGTATCCTGTTTCTTTTCTTTTCTTCCAGTCTTCCTTCCTTCCTTACTTCCTTTCTTTTCTTTCTTTCTTTCTTGCTTTCTTTCTTTCTTTCTTGCTTTCTGTCTGTCTGTCTTTCTTTCTTTCTTTCTTTCTTTCTTTCTTTCTTTCTTTCTTTCTTTCTTTCTTTCTTTCTTCCTTCCTTCTTTCCTTCCTTCCTTCTTTCCTTCTTCCGTCCTTCCTTCCTTCCTTTTTCTTTCTTTCTTTCTTTCTTTCATCCTTCCTTCCTTTCTTTCTTTTTTCTTTTTCTTTCTTTCTTTCTTTCTTTCATCCTTCCTTCCTTCCTTCCTTCTTTCCTTCTTCCTTCCTTCCTTCCTTCCTTCCTTTCTTTCTTTTTTCTCTTTCTTTCTTTCATCCTTCCTTCCTTCCTTCCTTCCTTTCTTTTTCTTTCTTTCTTTCATCCTTCCTTCCTTCTTCCTTCCTTCCTTCCTTCCTTCCTTTTCTTTCTTTCTTTCTTTCTTTCTTTCTTTCTTTCTTTCTTTCTTTCTTTCTTTCTTTCTTTCTTTCTTTCATCCTTCCTTCCTTCCTTCTTCCTTCCTTCCTTCCTTCCTTCCTTCCTTCCTTTCTTTCTTTCATCCGTCCTTCCTTCCTTCCTTCCTTCCTTCTTTCCTTCTTCCTTCCTTCTTTCCTTCTTCCTTCCTTCCTTCCTTTCTTTCTTTCTTTCTTTCATCCTTCCTTCCTTCCTTCCTTCCTTTCTTTCTTTCTTTCTTTCATCCTTCCTTCCTTCCTTCCTTCCTTCCTTCCTTTTCTTTCTTTCTTTCTTTCTTTCTTTCTTTCTTTCTTTCTTTCTTTCTTTCATCCTTCCTTCCTTCCTTCTTCCTTCCTTCCTTCCTTCCTTCCTTTCTTTCTTTCATCCGTCCTTCCTTCCTTCCTTCCTTCCTTCCTTCCTTCCTTCCTTCTTTCCTTCTTCCTTCCTTCTTTCCTTCTTTCCTTCTTCCTTCCTTTCTTTCTTTCTTTCTTTCATCCTTCCTTCCTTTCTTCCTTCCTTTCTTTCTTTCTTTCTTTCTTTCTTTCTTTCTTTCTTTCTTTCTTTCTTTCTTTCTCTTTCTTTCTTTCATCTCTATTTCATTCATTTCTGCTCTATTATATATTATATATTATTATTTCTTTTCTTCTCCTGACTTTGGACTTTGTTGTGGGTTTTTTTTTTTCTATTTTTGACTTTTTTTTTTCTAGTTCCTTTGGGTGTAAAGTAAGGTTGTTTATTTGAGATTTTTCTTGTTTTTGAGGTAGGCTTGTATTGCTATAATCTTCCATCTTAGAACAGCTTTTGTTGCAGCCCAATAATTTGGGATTATTGTGTGTTTATTTTTATTTGTCTCTATGTGTATATTTTTATTTCATTGAACCATTCAGTATTTAGTAGCACATTATTTTTTAACTGATTTAAAAAAATTTTTTTTAAAGATTTTATTTATTTATTTGAGAGAGAGCAAGGACACAAGCAAGGAGAAGGGCAGAGGGAGAGGGAGAAGCAGTCTCCTTGCTAAGCAGGGAGCCGCATGTGGGGTTCAGTCCCAGGACCTGGGATCATGACCTGAGCTGCAGGCAGATGCTTAACCAACTGAGCCACCCAGGTGCCCCTAGTAGCACATTATTTAACCTCCATGTTTTTATGTTATTGCCAGATTTTTTCTTGTGGCTTATTTGCATTTTCTTACTATTGTGGTCAGAGAAGAGACATGACATTATTTCAGTCTTTTTGAATTTGTTGAGACTTTTTTTGTGGCCTAACATGTGATCTATTCTGGAGAATGTTCCATGTGCCCTTGAAAAGAATGTATGTTCTGCTGTTTTAGGATGAAATTTTCTGAATATATCTGTTAGATCCATCTGGTTCAATAATGCTATTCAAAGCCACTGTTTCCTTATTGGTTTTTTGTGTGGATGATTTATCCATTGATGTAAGTGGCATTTAAGTTCCCTGCTACTATTGTATTACTATTGACTTCATCCTTCATGCTTGTTATTAGTTGCCTGTGTATTTGGATGCTCCCATGTTGGGTGCATAAGTATTTACAATTGTTATATCTTATTGAACTGGTGTCTTTATGATTATGTAGTGTTCTTCTTTGTCTCTTGTTACAGTCTTTGTTTTAAAGTCTATTTTGTCTGATATAAGCATTGCTATCCCCGCTTTCTTTTTGTTTTAATTTGCTTGGCAAATGTTTTCCATCCCTTTACTTCCAATCTGCAGGTGTCTTTAGGTCTGAAATGAGTCTCCAGCAGCAGCATATAGATCAGTCTTGCTTTTGTATCCATTCAGTAACCCTATGTCTTTTGATTGGGGCACTTAGTCCATTTCAATTCAAAGTAATTATTGGTAGGTATATACTTATTGTCACCTTGTTACTTGTTACTTGTTTAGTTCTTTTTGTAGGTTTTCTCTTTTTGTTTCTTCTCTTGCTCTCTTAGAATTTGCTTTCTTTTGTGATATGCTTAGATTTCTTCTCTTTATTTATTTTTTCTATATCTGTCACAAGTTTTTGATTTTTGTTTACCATTAATTTGATGTATAACATTTTATGTATATAGCAGTCTATATT
Source organism: Zalophus californianus (assembly GCF_009762305.2). Taxonomy (NCBI): domain Eukaryota; kingdom Metazoa; phylum Chordata; class Mammalia; order Carnivora; family Otariidae; genus Zalophus; species Zalophus californianus. The sequence goes on from NC_045599.1 coordinate 837,380, forward strand.
AAGTTGATAATCACTTAATGGTTGAACTCACTCTAGAAGTACTGAATTTTTGCTCCCCCTGACACATTTCATGTATATGATGTTATACTTTACATCCTTTTCTTTTGTGAATTCTTTGACTAATTTTTTAAAGGATTTTTAAAAAGTAATATCTACACCCAACACAGGGCTCAAACTCACAACCCTGAGATCCAGAGTCACATGCTCCACCAACTGAGGCAGCCAGGTCTCCTTGACTAATTTTTATAGATATAATCTATTTTTTGCTTTTGTGCTTTAACCTCTGTACTGGTTTTGAAGGGTTTAATCTACTACTTTTATTATGTTTTTATTTACCTGTGAATTTTTTTCCTTTATTAAATTTCATACTCCCAATATGACCTTTTCTTTCCAAAGAATTCCCTTTAACATTTCTTGTAATGTTGTTCTTGTAATGTAAATGCTGGTTTAGTGGTAATATGAATTTAACTTTTGTTTGTCTGGAAAATTCTTTATCTCTCCTTCTACTATGAATGGTGGCCTTGCTGAATAGAGTATTCTTGGCTGCAGTTTCTTTTTTTTTTTTTTCCTTTTAACATTTTGAGTAAACCATACCACTAGTTTCTGGCCTGAAAACTTTCTACTGAAAAATCAGCCGATAGCTTGATGGGGTTTCCTTATGTGTAAATGTTTCTTTGCTGCTTTTAAAGTTCTTTTTATCACAATCTTTTTATTTTAATTACTATGTGTCCTGGTGAACATCTCTTTGGGTTTATTTTGTTGGGCACCCTCTGTGCCTCCTGGATATGGATGTCTGTTTCTTTCACCAGATTAGGGAAGTTTTCAGCTATTATTTCATTACATAGATTTTCTGCCTCATTTTCTGTGTCTTTTCCTTCTGGGATTTCTACAATGCAAATGTTATTACACTTGATGATGTCACTGAGTTCCCTTAACCTATTCTCATTTTTTATTATTTTTTCTTTCTTTCTGCTGTTCAGTTTGATTGCTTACCATTACTGGTTTCCAGGCCACTGGTCTATTCTTCTGCTTCCTGTAGTCTATTATTTATTCCCTGTCGTGTATGTCTAACTTCAGTTATTCAGTTCTTCACATCTGATTGGTTCTTTTTTATATTTTCTATCTCTTTGTTGATGGTCTCACTGAGATCCTCACGTCTTTTGTCACATCCAGTGAGTACCTTTATGGCCACTTCTTGAATTCTCTATCGGGCATAATGCTTATCACCATTTTTTTCTGTGATTTTGCTCTGTTCTTTCATTTGGGACATATTCCTCTATCTGATCATTTTGTCTAACTCTCTATTTATATATATTAGGAAAGTAGTGGCCTTATGAAGAATAGGTCCTGTAGTGTCCTGCAGTGAAATGTCCCCTGCTCACCAGAACCAGGGGCTTCAAGGGTTTCTAACAGCTTGTGCCCTACTGTTGTGGTTGAGACATGTTTGCCTTTAGTCCAATCAACTGCAGTGGCCCCCTTTTGCCTATTTTGGGTAGGGTTTGATCCTTGTGCTCCTAAGGAGCCAATATGGGGCAACCTTGGGCTTGTCATTTAGTCAGACCAGATGCCAGCCGTCAGCCCCATTCCTGGATATGTGGGCACACCAAAGTGCAGGGTTCTCTCCATGCATTGTACCCTGAGAGAGTTTTTACTGATGGGCAAGACCTGCAATCAGACCAGATGTCTGCCCCTACTATGTTGTTGGGGTTGTTGAGACCCCAAACTACAGGGCCCTTTTCATGTGCTGTCTCTTTTGAGGTTGCTTGTGTATTTGTTTGTTTTTTGGTGGGGTGGGCTGGCAGTCAGATCAGATACTGGTCCCCAGACCACTGCTGCATCTGTGATCAAACTGGTATATGTGGTTATCTTCCCTTCTCTCCAGGGCATGAGTCACTTTGGAGAGATGGTGGTCACTGTTAGGGCTGCTTGCAGAATGAGATGCATCAGGTGCTGCTTTAGAGGACTCCAGCTGAGTGGGGCAGGTTGAATGGGCTAAATCTAATGGAGAATGTGGGATGGGGTACATGGTGTTAGCAAGCTATGTGGCGAGTGTTGGTGCTGGTTCTCACAGGTGTCTGGGTATCTAGGTTTGGTTGGGAGGAGACAAATAGTGCCTACCAGTTCTTTCATTCCTAGAGAAATCTCCTAAAGATCCATGCCCCTCCAGCACAAGTTCTGAGCTCAGTAAATAAATCTCCTTCCCGGGCGCCTGGGTGGCTCAGTTGGTTAAGCGACTGCCTTCGGCTCAGGTCATGATCCTGGAGTCCCGGGATCGAGTCCCGCATCGGGCTCCCTGCTCGGCAGGGAGTCTGCTTCTCCCTCTGACCCTCTTCCCTCTTGTGCTCTCTGTCTCTCATTCTCTCCTTCTCAAACAAATAAATAAAATCTTTAAAAAATAAATAAATAAATAAATAAATCTCCTTCCCATATAACCTAGGCGCTTTTCAAACTGGTGCTTCTATTCTGTATCTCCACTGGGTTGTTTGTTATACTTTCTATAAGGATGAGGACTCAGTTTCCTATTGCTTTCCAGCTCTCCTAGAGCCAAGTCTGCTGGGTTTTTTTGTTTTGTTTTGTTTTGTTTTTAGATTTTATTTATTTGAGAGAGAGAGAGTGAGAGAGAACTAGTGGGCAAGAGGAGCAGAGGGAGAGGGAGAAGCAGGCTCCCCACTGAGCAGGGAGTCTGATGTGGGGCAGGATCTTGGGACCCCGGGATCAAGGCAGACGCCTAACCGACTGAGCCGCCCAGGCACCCCAAGTCTGCTAATTTTTAAAGTATCTGTAGTTAAGCCCCACTGGTTTTCAAAGCCAAATATTACAGGGACTTCTCTTCCCAGTGCAAGTCCTCTGGGTCTAGGGTGCCTGGTATCGATCTGTTCCTGTCCCTTCTCTACATGTGTGGCATCCCTCTTTCTTGTGTTTAGTCTCACTGGCAGTTGGGTTCCTGACCATGTTTCCACCCCTTCCACCCTTCTAAATGTGACCTCCCATCTAGAATTAACTGTGGAGAGTCTGTTCTGCCGGTCTTTGGGTCATTTTCAGGGTTAGTTGCACCAATGGGGCTATTATTTAGGTGTATCCATAGAACAAGGTGAGCTTAGGATTCTCTTACTTTTTATCTTCCTAGACTCCCTGAATTTTTTTTTTTTTTTAACATGGGTAAACTCTTCTGGTAAAGTAGAAATGGAATGAGATAAAATCCAGGTACAAAGTAGAAAGTTAAATGCAGTGCTCAATGACACACATGGTTCTTTGATCTTTTTAGCTGACTGCCCTCAAGAATTGTTTCCTGGTTCAGGTTAATCCTCCTATTTGAATTCAGCATTTTGTTTACCATTATTGGAATTTTTGCACTGTAAAACTTTGTCTCCTCTCTATAACTCCATGTTATAAAGACATCATCCAGATAATGGTCACTCAGCAATCTGAAGTGATTTCTAAGGCTTATGAGACCTCACATGAGGAAGATGCAGAAACTCCAGGACACATTTGGCCTTCAGGGAACTTAATGGGAAAGCCACTCCTGTTGTCAAATGTGGTGTAAGCCTCTTAAGGAAATCAATTTCCTCCTCCTGGGAGATACCACACTGGGAATGAGTCTTCCTGAAGAAGATAGATCAATATTGCTTGATGGCTTATCATCACTACCAGGCCAGGAGGATAGCCTCATCATATCAGGGACAAAAAATCAGTGGACAAACTCCCAGTGTTGGTTCAAAGGTAAAGATGGACCTGACACACATTGTTGAGTTATATTTGCAGGATCTAAACCCCTTTAAGCACTCAGATACCAGAGCAACTGAAACCAAAGAACTAATGACGCTGACTCTTGCTGGCCCCATGACTTTGACGTGGACTTTTTCCCCAATTCCATGCTGAATTCCCCATTGGGCAAGCCTCTTCATGAATATGTATGTGCCCTTAACTTTAAACTTCCCCAGTCTTGCTGTTCAGGGAGACACTACTTTGAGAAATACCCTAGGGTTCTCCTAGGTATTACTAGGTATTTCTCCTAGTAAAACCCTTGTTGCAAGTAAAACCCTTCCTTTTCCACTCTGGCTTGGTTGTGTCTTTTGTCTCCACACCCGCCAAGAGGTCAACCCGATCTCAGACAAACAGTGCCTTCTAAAAGTTGATCAGTGATGCTTTCAGAGAAAGATGCAGATGAAAGGGGGAAAATGTGAAAAACTGACATGACTGGAACCATTTTAAAATAGAGCCTGAGTGGCCACTGCAGAGAAACTGCCTTACCTGTCTTTGTATGAACTGGGATATAATCTTTGGACTGGGAAAAATAGCAATTGTTTTAAGCAATTGCTGGAGAAGTCAGGGGAGAATGGACATCCTGGTCACAAGACTGGTGGTTGTAGACTTTCGAAGATAGAATCAGTGCTCTATCAGTGTAACTTAGCTTGTTAACACCTGTAGAAAACTTTGTTTTCCTTTCTCCAACTCTCGTAATTGTCCCCTTCCTTTTTCCCCTTAAAAACTCCTCGCTTTTACCCTACAAGTGGGATGCGATTTGGGTTTCTACTTGAATCTGTGCTCACTAAATTGCAATTTTTGATCCCAAAATATGCATTTGTTTCTCATTGTGGCTCTTATTTTCAGGTTAACATTACACAGGTGTGGTACACTCATTACAATTGATGAATTGTTATGATACATTCTTTTTACCTCAAGTCCACACTGTATTCAGACTTACTTAGTTTTTCCTTAATGGGCTTTTACTGTCCCAGGATCCCACATGACCTTTAGTTGTCAGTATTGTCTCTCTCTTTGTCTTTTAGATACACATTTACCTAGACGCCCTACTTCCAGGCCCTCTGGTCTTCATGATTTCTCCCGAGGCCACCTCATCTGCTCTCAGGGCTTTCATTGTAGTGACAGGGCCACCAGTGTCTCCCCTACAGCCTGAACAGATAGACTTGTCAAGCTGCTCCACCTTGTGGCTAGTCCCACACTGAACCTGTGCCAAAATACCTGTTCTTTCTCAAGACGGCATCCTGTTCAAGTCAGAAGCTAAGAAATTTTCTGAGCTTCCTTCCCACATATTTCTCAGACCTCTCTTCCTTTCTGCACTTCTGCTGCGGTAATCCAGCTGTCCTACCTCAATGGCCTTGAAACTTCCCTCCCCAAAATCTCTAGCTCTGTCCCAAGACCCTGACCCCACTGCCCTTCCTTTCACCCCATGTTCAAATGGACTCTCAAGGTAAATTTCAAGATCTGGTGCCACTCTGGCTTTGTTCCCCTCCCTATATGCTGCTGCCTTTTATTTATCTGCCACATCTCACTTTTTTTTAAAGATTATTATTTATTTATTTGACAGAGAGCGCACAAGCAGGGGGAGTGGCAGGCAGAGGGATATGCAGACCCCCTGCTGAGAAGGGAGCCCGCTGCGGGACTTGATCCCAGGACCCTGGGATCATGACCTGAGCTGAAGGCAGATGCTTAAGCAACTGAGCCACCACCCAGGCATCCCTGCCACATCTCACTTTTTTAAAGTTACTTCTCAGGGCACTTGGGTGTCTCAGTTGGTTAAATGTCTGTCTTCAGCTCAGGTCATGATCCCAGGGTCCTGAGATTGAGCCCTGAGTTGGGCGTCCAGCTGTTCTCCCCCTGCTCATTCTCCCTCTCAAATAAATAAATGAAATCATTTAAAAAAAATAAAGCTACTTCTCATAGAAGCCTTCCTGTAGCCAGGGCACCAGAGTGCAAGATCACCTGCTCTGGGATTCTTAAACAGACCAAGTCAGCCACGGACTGGTGACAAAATCCAAAGGTAGAGAGAAAAGCGGTGGTAAAACAAAAAAGGATTTTATTTCAGTGATTTGAACACCAGGAAGACAGCAGACTAATGTCTCAAAGACGGTCTCCCAAATGCCGAAAATACTTCCAGGTTTATATAAGGAAAATGTGGGGCAAAGGTGGGTACACGCAGGTAAGCAGAGAAGGTCAAACCATCATTGTCTTGCAATCAGTCAAGGGTGTGTTTTTGCTGGCTCAGGGCAGTCCTTATTTACTTGAGGGGGTAGTTCTGGAGGATGCTTTGCCCTTGGGGTCTTCCACCTGAGCCAAGAGACAAGGTGGAAAGAACCCAACTAGAAAGTTTGAGGTCAAAATGGAGGTGGCCTAAGACCGCTTTCATTTTCTGACCCCACTGAGTAAGGGCAACTTCCCCAATATGTTCTCTCTGTCACCCTATCACAGCATAATTTAAAAGGTATTTGTGCAATTTGTTATCCAATGCCTGAGATGGCAGTTGCTCGCTCAGCATGAGGGAATGCCCAGACTACCTAGATGGGCTTCCATGAATTGGAATCTTGGGTCTGTTGTGTCTCATACATGCCCATTTCTTAACCATTGTGCCTCCCTGTGAAACGAGGGACTAATGGTGCTTGCTCTGCAGGATGATCACGCAGATTCGAGTTGGCATGTGGAAAGAGCTTCCAAGCTTTTCTAATCAACATGGAGCAGTTGCCGGGACAAGTAAATACACAAGTTTCCTCCAGGTAATAGGAAGGTGCCTGAACTTCCTTTTCTGCCTCTCAGTTCATCAACCAAAGGGAGGGGCATATTGTGGTTTAGATAAAGTCTTGCACAATGCAGGTGGCTTTCTCTTCCTAGCTCCAATGACCCCAACCTAGGGCCGAGCTTAGGTTACAGGTGCTGCAGTCACTGCTGCACCTCTGTCTACCCAAGGCCAGGAGGCTGTTACTGCGCAGACCTCTGAGGCTCAGAGCAGTTAAATGAGTCCCAGGAAACCATTTAGGGTCATCAGAAAGTAGTGGGACCAGAATCCAGTCAGTTCTCCTTCTTCGGTCTCTCCTCTGCACTCAGGTGTCCTTCTGGAAAACAGATGAAAAGACAGAGGCTGGGGAGGGGCAGGAGATTAGAGGTGGGAGAACTGCATGCCTTCAAGATGTCTGCGGTCAGCATGTCCACAGCTCACTCTGGAGGTTTGATCTGATTATCACGACAAAATGTGCACAAGATATCCAGAAATGGGCACTACCACCCAGCTTCTGCTGTAGCCCTGAAAGCAATGCTCTGGAGTTCCAAAAAGAGCTGCCACTCTGAGTAAAGAGTAGATGGCACCCAGGAGTTTATGTCCACCTACCAGCACACAGCAGCCAAGCCAAGGGGTCCTGGCCTTTTATAAGTTCCTCACCACCTGGCCTGCTGCTGAGGTGGCAAAGTTGAGGGATAGGCAATGAGAACAGCCCTAAGTCTTCCAGGTAAAACCCGTCCTCTCTTCCCGTAGTCTCCCCTCACATTCAAAGTACATTGGGGTCTTCCGATTAGACATTATCTTTTTTCAAATTTTTCCTTTTTCCTTCTCTGGATTTATCATGACTACGCCCTTACTTTCCAGAGCCTGAAGCTCACCCAGGGCTGCAGCTCAGTCTTCAGCCACACCCTGTGACCTGGGCACTGACCTGCCTGGAGGAAACTCCCTGGCCAGAGCAGCACCCCCCAACACACACACACACACACACACACACACACACACACACACACACACACACACACACACACACACCCCTTTCCAGGAGGACCTTCCCCCAGGCTAAGGGGGATGAGCTCAGATTGGGGGAGGAGCAGGTTCTCTGGCTTCAGATAAGCATTTGTCTTAGACTTCTCCTTCCCAAGTGTCCACTGATGTAGGAAAGAACATTAGGGTTTAAAGCCAACGGCCAAGAAAGAATTCTTGACATGCCTTCATTGCAAAAAGGTGATTTTATGAAACCCCGGAGGCAGGACCTGTGGGCAGAAAGAGCAGCACTGGGGTCATGAGGAGAGGCCCAGTATATACTTTCAAGTTGGGAGGGGGTTAGGGATAGTGTGAGTCTCTAAGGAATTTGGAAGCAAAGTTTCCAGGACCTTGAGAGGGCTAGCTATTGTTGGGAAAAGGTCATTTATTACCGTCTAAAAAAACCTTAGTCTTGAGACCCTTCAGATGTATAGCGGTGGGCCATATGCCTGGGGGATGATGGGAGGCACTGCCTTTAGGCAAATAAGGAATTCCAGGAACTCAGATGCCTTTAGCTCAAAACTATACTTACCCCCACAGTGGCATATTTTGGGGGGTTTAGAGATAAAGGAAGTTTCCAAAGGAATTTTTATACGTTAAAGTAGACTCTCATGATCCTGGGGGGTCGGGCTAGGATTACCTGTTGCCCTTAGCAAAGTATTAACATCCAGGCAGGTGAATCCTTAGAGGAAGCTCAGTCACTATTCCTGTTTCAAGGACTTGTCAGTGGGCTCTAGGTAGTAAGGACATTTAATAATTTTTCTTTTGTTTCCCACATCATCCATGAAGATGCAGAAAAGCAGTTTTCTTTCCTCTGCCTCTTAAAACCTGGCTCAAAATCTCACCTCCACGAAAACATAGTGACAACAATCATGCGTTCCACGTTCTCAGACTGTCCAGCCTAGCAGGAGAGAACTGCATCTCTTACATTTATTCCCCCTCCAAGGGGACTCCCAGGGATGGGGTGGAGGCAGTGGTAACACACAAGGCCTTTTCTGCCACCCATGGCCAGTAAAGCAGTGATTGGGCGAGGCACTTCCCAGGAAGCACTGAAGGGCATCAGGATGTGCCACCCCAAAATATGCCTCTGTGGGGGTAACTCCAGTTTTGAGCTAAAGGCATTTGAGTTCCTGGAATGCCTTATTTGCCTAAAAGCAGTGCCTCCCAAATGAACTGATATCCTAAATCCCCTCCCCTCCTGGGAGCGTCACCAAAAGTCCATAAAAGGTTGACTTTTATCACAGGAAAGGCGACTAGAAGTCAGCACCACACCCACACAGACTTTGTTGTAAACTATGGTACCTCCCATCTGTTCTCCTAAGGGCCCTTTCAATAAAGTCCTTTGTGTTTCCATAAGCACCCTTTCTCCCCACCCTTCTAAGAAGTCATTTGTTCTCCCCTCTGGCCTTCCCCACCACCTATTAAGATGCTATATAAGCCCCAAACTCCAACCACCACCTGGAATCACAGTTCTCTATGAATTTGTCTACATGTGCATAAAAATCCGTCTTTTCTCCTGTTTATCTATCTTTTGCCAGTTTTATTTGGAGGTTCCCAATTAATGAATAGAAGAGGGTAGAGAAAGAGTTTTTTCTCCCCAGCAGTGCTCAGTGAAGACCAGCTGAGACCAGGCACAGAAACTGGGTTTTGAAATGTGGAAGTGCGACAGGAAATTGGGCCCAAAGAGAACAGGATGGTACAGATGACCATGTACGCAGAGCAGGTGCCAGCCCTGGGTGAGGGAAACCGAGCTTCAAGAAGAGATGCCCCAGCTGCAAGTAACAGAGGTGCTCTGAACCTGGGGGAACCTGCGCCAAGTGATGTGAAGAACAAAGGCAAAAGAAATGCAGATGAAATGAAATTTCTTTACAATTTGCAGCCCATTGACCAGTACTTGAGACAGGCAAGAGTATGGCATTCCTCCACGAACTCACAACTGCCTTCTTATTAATGCTTTGCTGGAGGCAAAGCTGGCTTGACAATAGCCAGCCTCCAGGAGTCTTTTTTAACATATGAAAGTCCTTTGGGAAGCAAGGTTTCCAGGATCCTGAGAGGGGCTAAGTAGTGTTAGGAAAGGTAATTTATTACTGTCTAATAAAACCGGAGTCATGAGACCCTTCAGATGTATATCGGTGGGTCATATGCTTGGGGAATTGCAAACATGTATCTTGCGGGGGGGTTGGTGGTTAGAGATAAAGGAAGTTTCCAAAGGAATTTTTATATGTTAAAGTAGACTTACAGGATCCTGGGGGGTTGGGCTAAGATTACCTGTTGCCTTTAGCAAAGTATTGACATGGAGGCAGGTGAGTCCCTAGAGGAATGTCACTCTGCCTGGTTCAAGGACTTGTCAATGGGCTGTAGATAGTGAGGAAATTTAAAATAATTGTTTTTCTGCCTTTGTGTCCCACATCATCCTGTCCTCATGTTGAGTTTTGCTCAGTTTGTGAAAGTCGCATTCATAGTCTAGGCAATTTAATCTCAGCATGTCAGGTAGGAGAAGAAGGTGGTGGCATGGAGTTTCAACCTTGCCACTCAGAGTAGAAACAATGGTTGAGCCTAGAGTTGGGAGAGAGGTCCCTGATTTGGAGCATAGCCTCTGAATGGAGGAAAACAGGCCACCACAATATTCTTCTCAGCTTGCCTTCCTGCTTCTCTAGGAGGTGGGCTTGGATAAGCTCCTGAGCAGGGAGATGCAGAATAGGAGGTATCAGGATGGGGGCAGCTGGTGGCAGGAGGGGGGCAGGAAGGAAGGGAAGGAAGAAAACAGATTCATGGGTCTGTTTTCTTTCCGTCAACTTGAGGCAGTGAGTTATGGAAGCTGTGGAAGAGAGAAGAGGGCAGGTGTTTGTTTAGGCCTCTGGGTGGACACCCAAGTATGGAGCAGGGGAGATGATCAGGGGCACTGGCTTCTGGAGCCCAGAGGTCAGGTGCTCACCAGGGGACATCATGTCCACCTGTCCCCTGTAAGCTGCCTTGAGTAGGCTGCCCAAACCATGGCATGGGTGCCATCAGGGAGCCAGGGATGCCCTGGGCCTGTCCAGAACCCTCCTGAGAGAAACCAAGGAGGCCTCTCTGCCAGCCAGTCAGTTTCACCCATGCAGCATGTCGGAAGCTCAGCGAAGTTTCATCTCACCTCTAAAGGTCATCTTCCTGCCTCCCAATTATTTACCCTCTTGAGGTTCAGTCATTCTTTGAACAGTCACATCCTAAGAAGATCCTCTAGATTGTGCAGAGATAATACATAATATATAACATACAGTTCCTCCCACCCCCTTCTTCTTTCCCTAAGTGGGGGACAAAGTCAGCAAGGAGGGGAATGGCAGGACTCTGGCAAGAGGCAGGACTGGTGAGTGGCCAGGAGCACGAGAATGGGGTGTCCAGAGCTGTGTATAGCCCTGACCCATGGCTTCCGCTGGCTGTGCCTAGGGTTGGTTCTAGCTGACCCCATCGTGACAATGCTCAGGACACTCAAGGGACTCTTGAGAATTTCAGCACTAATTGAGAGGCTTGGAACAGAGCTCTGTCCTGACCAGACCTGAATTTACTTTCATGATGAAGAGCCAACTGTAGACCTGGCCGGCCATTAACCTGGCCATAGGGCTAATTTGGAACCCACGTTTTTAACTCACTCAAGACTTCTTGTCACCAGCTACCTGAGAAAGTGGGGATTTTGCCTCTGTGGCACAGAATGGGTCACCTAAAGAAGTGGGAATCTAAGTGTGATGGGTGATTGTATGTGTCAAAGTGGGGGGGTCGTGGTGGGCAGATATTTGGTCAAAAAATTTTTGGATGTTTCTGGGAAGGTGTACTTGGATGAGACTAACAGTTAAATCAGTAGGTGTTGAATAAAGCAGATTGCTCTCCGTACTGTGGGTGGGCCTCAGCCAATCAGATGAAGGCTGCTATGGCCTGAATGTTTGTATCCTCCCCAAATTTATATGTTGAAACCTAATCTTCAGTGTAATGCTCTGAGGAAGTGGAGCCTTGGGAGGTGATTAGGTCATGAGCTTCTTGACGGGATTAATGCGCCCTATACGGAGATCCAGAGAGCTCCCTCACCCCTTCCACCATAAGGTCCCAGCAAGATGTCTGCTTATGAACTAGGAACTGGGTTCTCACCAGACACCAGATCCACTGGAGCCTCATCTTGGACTTCCCAAATCCCATAACTGTGAGCAATGTTTAAGAAACATTGCCTTGCCCCCCAGTCTCTGGCACTTTTGTTATTGCAGCCCCAACTAGGACACTAGCCTTAATAAAATCCTGGCCTTTCTCAAGAAAGAAGAATTCTGCCAGCAGACCGCCCGTAGACTCTAAATGCAAGCCTTCCTGAGCGTCCAGCCAGCCAGTGCCCCCTGTAGATTCTAGACTTGCTAGCCCCCACAATCATGTGTGCAACTTCCTTGAAATAAATTCCTATTTTTCCTTTCTGTGTATACACATCCTGTGTTGGTGCCATTTCTGTGGAAAATCCTGATAGATACTGTTAAGATTATTTATTTATTATTATTTTTTAATTTTCTAAAGATTTTATTTATTTATTTATTTATTTATTTCAGAGAGAGAGAGACAGAGAGAGCAAGAGAGAGCAAGAGCGAGGAAGGAGAGGGAGAAGCAGACTCCCTGCCGAGCAGGGAGCCCGATGCAGGGCTCGATCCCAGGACCCTGGGATCATGATCTGAGCTGAAGCAGATGTTTAACTGACTGAGCCACCCAGGCACCCCAAGATTGCTTATTTTTTTATAAAAATAATCTCTACACTCGCTCAACATGGGTCTCGAACTCACGACCCCAAGATCAGGAGTTACACACTCCACTGACTGAGCGAGCCGGGTGCCCCTCTTGACAGAGACCATTAAAAAACAAAACAAAGCTCAACTGAGTAAATTTAAAGATCTAATTGGCTTTATTCCGTGATTCATGAATTAGGCAGCATTCCATCTAGTGAATAGAAGGGAACTCTGAGGTGCTCTATAAAGTGGAAGGCTTTAATAGGCAGAGAGGGGCAGGGTCAAGGGAGTCATAAGCAAAAGAAATTATTATTTCAGGCGAGGTCACCTTCCTTTGTGGTAAGGGTGAGGATCTATCATGCAGATTACCTTCTAGTGTTGATCAGGAAATTCCAGACTGAGGGGTTGAAAATTCTACTCTAGGAGAGGCTGAAACTGCAGTTGGGTTAGTTATTAAGTCTTGATGGAGCTTAGCAAGAGGGACTCCACTTTGGGCCTGTTGTTTCTTTTTATCAACACACTGAGGTATCACCCTGTCTCTCTTCTCACCAACCCTGGTGTTGCAGACTGGGATCCTGGCCCAGCAGCTGACATCCTGGGTTCTTCCTCCTGGTCTAGGATCTCACACAAAGCCAAACTGTCCCCTCCTACCAAGGAAGGTTCAGGTAAGTATTCTTGGTTCTTTCAGGTTTAACACTCTGGACTCTTGACTGAAGAGAATCATTTCCTGGGGGAGCATTTCTTTATTGTGGAAAACCAGACTCTCAAGGGTGGTTTTAATTAGTCAGCATGGTAGAACATTACTAATTGACTGGCTGGATTTGATTATAATCCTCCCATGAAAGAGTCAGATCCTCAGTAATCACCATAGCAAGTTGAACGGGGCCCCCTCAAAGATCTGTTTCCTGAAGCTTGTGAATGTAACCTTATTTGGAGAAAGGGACTCTGCAGATTAACTAAAATAAGGTTCTTGAGATGAGACCATCAAGGATTATGGGTTGTTCTTAATTCCAATGAGACAGAAGATGTGGTGAAGAGACAGAGGCAGGGTTTGCGATCCTGCAGCCACAAGCCAAGGGATGCCTGGAGCCAACAGAAGCTGGTGTAAGGGAGGGATGTCACAACAAATTGTCACAAACCGTGTGGCTTAAAACATCCAGAGTGTGTTCTGACACAGCTCTAGAGGCCCAAAGTCTGAAATCAAGGTGTTGAAGGCTCTAGGGTTTGATCATTTCTTGCATCCGCCAGCTCCCGTTGGCTCGAGGCTCCCTCAGCTTGTGGCCCCTCACTCCAGTCTCTGCCTCTGTTCTGACAGAGCTTGCTCCCGTGTGTCCCCTCTTCTGTGTCTCTTCTTGTAAGAACACTTGTCGTTGCATTTCAGGTAACACTGGAGAACCTATTCCAAAATGTTTAACCTGATTACATCAGCAAAGACCCTTTTTCTCTAAATAAAAAAGGTTTTGGAGGTTAGGACATGGACATATGACCTTTTTGAGGGATAGAATTCAACCCTCTCATTCCCATCCAGTTTCTCAGTGTCTTCTCTTACTCCCCCCTGGGGCCATGTTTTACCCCATTTTATTTGTAGCTTGTTGTTGTCTTGTTTATACCAGATTCTCAGGAATCTTTAATGAACATTCTTTCTCCCAAGAATATTTGTTTAACTTGGGATTTCACTCTTAGTAGTGAGGTCTCCTATGGAGTCTCAAGATTAATAACACAAGAAACAACAGATAGTGGCAAGAATGTGGAGAAAGGGGAACCCTCTTACACTTTTGGTGGGAATGCAAGCTGGTGCAGCCACACTGGAAAACAGTGTGGAGTTTCCTCAAGAAGTTAAAAATAGAACTACCCTACCACCCAGCAGTTGCACTACTGGGTATTTACCCAAAGGATACCAAAATACTAATTTGAAGGGGCACCTGCCCCCCCCCTCCCGTGTTTGTAGCAGCATTACCTACAATAGCCAAAATGTGGAAAGAGCCCAAATGTCCATCAACAGACAAAAGGATAAAGAAGATGTGATGCACATATGCAGTGGACTTATTACTCAGGGCAGGTCTTTCTGCCCACGGGTCCTGTCCCCATGCTTTAATAAAACCACCTTTTTGCACCAAACAAACAAATAAACAAAACAAAAACAAAAAAACAATGGAATATTACTCAGCCATCAAAAATAATAAAATCTTGCCATTTGCAGTGAGGTTGATGGAGCTAGAGAATATTATGCTAAGCGTCATAAGTTAGTTAAAGACAAATACCATATGATTTCACTTCTATGTGGAGGTTAAGAAACAAACCAAGCAAACATAGGGGCGAAAATAGAGACAAACCAAGAAAGAGACTCTTAAGTACAGAGAAGAAACTGCTGGTTACCAGCGGGGTGGTGGGTGGGGAGATGGCTAGATGGGTGATGGTCATTAAGGAGGGCACTTGTTGTGATGGGCATATACCTGAGACTAATGGGGGAGCAAATTCAGCAAGGAGGGGAATGGCAGTTATTCCACTCTGTAATAACTAACTGGAATTTAAATAGAAACCTAAAAAAAGAAAAAGAAGGAAACCTATGGTGCCCCGTTGGGTAGTGAGGTGTGGATATTTGTGGCTACTCATACCAAGAGTCCCAGGAAGAGCATTCAGGAGATGTGGCCATTGGTCTGAATGGTTCTGCATCAAATCAGCCACCTGGTCAACCCTGAGGTCTTACTATCAGGACCCTGACCAAGGTGTTCATGAGTCTCAGGTTCTACAGCTCTAAAGCTGGCTCTCCATGAGGCATATTCCTCGCTTTTTCTTCCTCCTCCTCCTCCTCTTCCTCCTTCTTCTTCTTGAAAGGGAGAGGGGTGGGGAGGGCAGAGGGAGAGAGAGAGAGAGAATCTTAAGTAGGCTCCATGCCCAGCACAGAGCTGACCCAGGGCGTGAAATCACAACCCTGAGATCATGACCTGAGCTGAAATCATGAATCAGACACTTAAGGGACTGAGCCACTCAGGCGCCCAAGACAAAATCCCTTTATGTCTTTCCTACTATTTTTATCCCTTGACCTTTAATAATTGCTTCTGTGCTTGGGGTTGTGCTGGTCTCCTGTTTCCAAGGGTTGTGTGGATAAATTGTGAATACAAATGTGTTGGAGGACTGGTTTCCTGGGAGTAGGAAACAGAGCCAAATACACATACTTTAGCCTAAATTATTTCATGTCTTTTCAGACTCTCTACCTCATCTGCTTCAAAATGAGGGGCTAGAAGAGCCCCTCTGACGCTCATTTCTTTTTCTTTTTTTTTTTTTTTTAAATGTTTTCTTTATTTAGTCATGAGAGTCAGAGAGAGAGGGAGAGAGGCAGAGGCAGAGGGAGAAGCAGGCTCCCTGCCTAGCAGGGAGCCCGATGTGGGGCTCGATCCCAGGACCCCGGGATCATGACCCGAGCCGAAGGCAGACGCTTAACCATCTGAGCCACCCAGGCACTCCTGACACTCATTTCTTTGGGGGGCAGGGGCCTGCCTTTCCGGTGACTCTGCTATTTTGTTGACAGCTTTGTGCCAGTGGGGCATCCGGAAGAATCCACACGGACAGCGACAAGGAGCCGGCCTCCTGGGAAAGCGCCCCAGTCGTATTAAGGGCTTAGTGAATGCAGCGAAGTGAGTCAGTGTGCTCGCCCAAAGCATTTCTCTTCTTTAGGCTGATGAAGCATTTGCAAACATGCACCGGGGCTGCAAACCATCTAAGAAGAGGCAGGCAGGGGGTCGCATGGTGGGAGCTTCCACAACTGGGAACTGAAGGAAGCATGACTAGGTCACTGTCAGCAAAGACCACTGGGGTTTCCAGTTCCCGCGCGGGTCTAACACGTAGCATGTGAGGTTTAGCACAGACTGAGGAAGGTAATTGTGGATGGGAACAGCAGTATTGCCCTGTAGCCCCAGGAGGGGTCTGTCTGGAGCAACAGAGAGTTCCATATTTGTTGGCTAGTGTTTGACACGCTCATACCCCCGTTCACCACTCCTTTACATCTGGGAGTCCGCTAAGACACGTAGAGACAGGCTTTCCCTGTTGTAGACACAAAGGGGGAGGGTGCAGAGAAATACCTTCTCGAAAATCACACGGTATTAAACCCAATCACCTGCAACCCTTTACCACACCAGGGCTAACTCCCTGAGTACGAAAGATTTCTCGAAAAGTTCTCTTTTCGGAGTTGCCTCTGGTTAGAAACGTTTAGGATTTGAAGGTCTGACGTGTGAGAACATTCACCTGCAGGCATTCCTTCCCAAGGTCTGAGCTTGAGTCTCCATCTGGAGACTAAAGTCACGGCCATGTAGTGTTTTGTTTTTGCAGGGGTGGTGTTGGTGTTTTTGGTGGGGTGTGGAGCCAACGGCCACAAAAGAATTCTGGAGACGGCTTCAGTGCAAAAAGTGGTTTTATTAAAAGTACAGGGACAGGACCCGTGGGCAGAAAGAGCCGCTGCAGCCCCGGGATTACGTCCCTTGGGGTTGGTGGGAATAAAATAAGGGAAGTTCCAAAAGGCCTTTCATATGCTAAAGACTCACAGGATCTTGGAGGAATGTCCCACTGCCTATATCCCAAGCATTAGTCAGTGGGCTGCCGGTTACAAGGACCTCTCCCTACATTTCCTTCTGCCTGTTTCCCACATCAATGGGGCTGATCTCCTGGCCCGCCCGGTGCCGGCCACCCTGGCATGCATCGTGGGGCTGCGGGGGGGATTGGCATCGGTCAATACAAAATCATGTCCTTAGGGAGGAGCCCACCATCTTTGAGTAAAATCCTCAAAGCCAAGGCCACTTTGTTGTTCCCCTAGTGTATGATTGTGCGATTCTCTTAGCTGCTTGAAATTGGGGTGGATCAGAAGTACTAGTTAGTACTACTCAAACCAGCCATTCCCAGGAAAGCGCCTGTCCTGCAGGTCCAGGGGCCTCTGCCGCCCGCGGCGTTTCTGGGAAGCTGGCAAGCTGACCTCCGTAAGCGAAGCAGCACAGGCAGGTGCAGCCAGGAGGGGGCGTGGCGCCGCGGGCACAGGACAGGAGCAGCATGGGGCCACCTCCCCGAGACACGGAGGCACAATAAAGACTGTATCTGCTCTCGGTCCCGGCTCCTGCACAGGACCTCAACTATCCGGAGGGGCAGACGTGTCTGTGTTATGCTGATGGGGCGATTCGTGCTGGGGGTCGGGGGTGTAGCCTCAGGATGGGGCTGGTCACCAGGAAAAGCAAGCACTTGACGCAGGGCTTGGGACCTCGGGCCAAACCCAGTCACACGGGGCACTGTGATGAAACTCCGACAAGAACTCGGAGCGGCTCGGCTCTGGGGAGCTTTCGGATGCGGAACACAGTGTTGTGCTGGGAGGCGGATGCACCCTGACCCCACAGAGAAAGGGCACAGAGCTCTGCACTGTGACCCTGCCTGCCCCTGCCCCGTGCATGCCTTCCATGTGGCCGGTCCTCCGGTGTATCCTTTACACTAAAAACTGACCGTGAAGACAGTGCCCTCAGTGAGTCTGCTGCAAGATGAGGGGTCACTGGAGCCCCGATTTGCAGCCAGCCCAGAGGAAGTAAGAGTGGCCCCTGAGACGTGTGGTTGACACCCAAAGTGGGGACCGTCTAGTGCAGGATTCCGCCCTTGAAACTGCGGGATCTGATGTTAATCCCCAGTCAGAGTCCGGATAGAATTGAATTGTTGGACGCTTACTCGGGGGAAAGGAATTGGCATTAGGACACTGCGTGGCAGGCTGTCCTGGGCTCCTGGACAAGCTGGTTTCCAAGCCTCCATGTCAGCTCCTAGAGGGAAGAAGCGATGGGGTCCAGCCCTATGGGGCACACATCAAAGTCCCATTTTAACAGACACTGAGCTGCCGAGATAAACGGATGAACACATTGAGGTTCCTGCCTTTGGTGAGAAGCTGTGGAGAAAATTTTGAGAAGATGCACTATCATCTACGTGCCCTCTTAGTCCCAGCTGCAGCGTGGGTCTGTGCTCACCTTCTCGGAGCCCCAAGCCTGCCTACCTGCCTAACAGCGTTTCACAGGACAGGGCAGCTACACACGGGGACTGGAGACTGCCTTCAGGATGCTGCCCCCCAAGCCATGCACCCCTGTCCGGGTGGCTGTATTTGCTGGAACACCTGGTCTGCCTCTACAAATTTGGTGAGTGCCCATGCAGACTTTGGGCTTCTTGAGCGCAGACTAAAGGAAGTTGGTAGTGAAGGTTTCGGATCTTGGCCACAGAATATCATCCTAATAGCAGCCAAGCCGTTTTAGAAAAATACGAGTAGCCAACAGGGCCACAATATAAATATGGTCCAGCCACCCTCCGTCCCCAGCTCCCATTGCTACCCTGTCCACCCCACAACTAGAGGACCCAGTGTTGGCTGAAGATGCAAAGTGCTGGTAGGATTTCCACCTGACTTTAGATACTTTCCCGCTGCAGATGGTCTTCTTGGGGAAAGAGCCGGGGAGAACACAAGTATCCAGAAATCTCACTCTGAGTTTACCTTCACACTGGGCTGGAGGCAGGTCTGTCTCTCCTTAGAGCCACACTTTCAGAAGCGCTCCGCCTTACTTTGGGTGGGATCAGCTGGCCCCAGCTACCAGTTGTCTTTTCTGACCTGTATGGTTTTCAAGCAGGCCTCCCAGTCCCTCCATATTTTGACAGGATGGAGCAAGACCTGAATATATACCTTGTTGTTTTTTTTAAGCAGAACGTGAAAAACAAAGGCAATCCCTTGACAATTGCTTGTGTGGTGAGACAGCCCCTGCCTCCAGGAGGTCTCCCGCCTGCCTGTGAGCCCCTCCGCTGTAGCTAAAATGTTGCGGGTAAGCCCCTGGCTCTTCACACTTGTGTGTTCCTGAGGAATCCGCTTTCTCATCTCCTCTGCAGAGAGTTCTGCCTCTTACGTGGAATTTCTGCGGCTTCAATGCACTGTGGTAATTATATGCACGTTAAACATGGTGCCCTGTTGTAGACTACGGTTTCCAGAGGATTGAGTTCCCCGTGGGTGCTGGATGGTCAGAGCAGGTATGGATAGACCCCCAGGGCTCTGCCCTTGATGAACTGATCTCTGATAACCAACGTCTGGAGGCTGGGTGCGCTGCGAGCGGGGTGGGGCAGCAGGAGGCCCGGATCATCCAGTCTTTCCCCCACTGCCCCTTCCCTGCCCAGCCTGCCTTCCTGATCCCTCTTCCTAACTTGTTGCCTCGTTACATGGAGCACTGGAGGGCACTGACCGCTCCTTTATTTTTTAATTTTTTCAAACATTTATTTATTTTAGAAAGAGCACGTGAGGACGGTGGGGGTTAGAGGGAGAGGGAGAATCCTCAAGCCAACTCCCCTCTGAGCGTGGAGCCCAGTGGGGCTGGATCCCAGGACCCTGAGATCACCACCTGAGCTGAAATCGAGTGGGCGGCTTAACCGCCTGCACCACCCAGGTGCCCCGACAGTATCAACTTTGTCTTTGCCAGTAGAAAACGTGCCTAGCCTTGCTTGATGGGACTGGAGACCGTCAATGCCCCTACACTACTCTGCAAGCCGAAGAGCTTGCGCCTGGTCCAAGTTCCCGGTTTTGGCGGAGGGAAACCATCTTGGGGGGAGAGCACCTTGGACCAATCCCCAGGTCTAGGGCTGGTGTGCACGCGCACCTTCTCTTCCGTCTGTGTCAAGGTGTGACTTAGGAGTGGCAAGAGACCCCCCCTGGCACTGGTCTTTGTCTTGCCCAGGCAAGAGGTCAGAGGACAGAGGATACACCAAACCCTGGCCAGTCCTGGGGTAAGTGGCTGTGGCGTTGATGTGGTTTTGGAATACAGGTGGGGTTTGGTGGGGTGGAGTCCAGAGGCGACGGCCAAGAAAGAATTCTTGAGGTGTCTTTGGCGCAAAATGGTGGTTTATTGAGGCACGGGGACAAGGCCCGTGAGCAGAAGGACCTGCCGCCCCAGGGTGCCGAGGGGCGGCTGATTATATACTACGGGGTTCGGGAGGTAAGGAAAAGGGGCGGTTTTGAAAGAACTTTCACGTATTAAAGAAGACACTCAGGAGGATATCGGAGGCTTTGTGGTTTGTCAAGTTGAGGTGGTTTTCCCTTCTAGGAACCATTAACTGGGATCACTGAGGGCTTCCTGGAGGAACGTTACATTCCTCCGATCACAGGCCCTTATCAATGGGCTGTAGGCTTAAAAGAAATTCAATTTTATGTACATTTCCTCCTCCCTCAGGCTCCGTCAACCTTTTCAAGGGGTGGGTGACGTTAGGGCTTCAGGAAACTTGAGTGACGGGTCTCCGGAGGTCAGGCTATTGATAAGAAAGCTTCTTCATTGTAAATCACGAGGACACGTGTAAACTGCGGGAGACTCAGGTCTTGCAGGATCGTGATCTCTGTAAGGTAACCATTTGTTTTTCCTTTAGGGCCCCCAGGAGTGCCCGAGGAATGTCACAAATATCCCAAAGTGGGGGAGGGTTGTGGGGTGTCAGCCTCTGCTCTGTCCCCAGCAAGCCTTCCGTTCCCTCATCACTGTGAGCGGGTCTGTAAGCTCCGCCCGGTGTAGGGAGACCCTCTCTCCCCCAGACAGGGTCACGTCAGGCGACTGACACTGAGACCTACGTTTCCCAAGGCGATGCCTGACGTCCCGAAGGACCGTTTCCAGGGTCCCTGCACCTCCAGCTCTCCAACCGAGTGACCCTCTCTCAGGCTGTGGTTTTTTTTTTTTTTTAATACAATTAAGTCTAACACGAATGTTAATTCAGTGAGTTTTTATTATGCACCTGTTAAGTTGGTGGGAAAAATGCCAAGGGATGAGAGGAACAGGGAGGGCAGATGTCCCTCAGATGTGCGGTCTCTGAACCTCATGGCAAGGCAGACCCCTCACCTGCCTGCCCAGCCCCCACAGGGGGAGGGTGGAACCAAGCGGGGGCCAGCTCTCCTCTCTGGAGCTTCCCGCCGTGCGGGTAACCCTGGCCTCTCACGCGTGGCATGAACCTGGGACCTGAGCTCCATCGCCCGGGAAGGTCTCCCGGGGCAACGTCAACTCCCAGTTCCCCAGGCGCCCCAGTCAGCTCTGGGTCAGTGAATGCAAGAAGGCCGCACAGTATTTGATGGGCACCCGAGGAAATGCACAGCCTGTTACATACATTCCATTTGCTTCTTATTTAGGACCCGACTTTACACAGAAAATACACTGGTGAGTTGAACGATGCTCTTTTTAGGCAAGTTTCTGACACGGGTGGGTTGATACACTCACCACCAACGGAACCTTTGGGCAAGAGCTCAGGTGGATGGGAGTCGGGCTTCTACTTGGAATTTCCACTCTCTTAGGCTTAAACGATTTTGGGGGTTCCTTCTCCCCTTTCAAGAGGCAAGCTATTTAGAAACAAAGAGCCCCAATAGTTTTGTTGAGGGTATGACCAAACGGTTTTATTGCATTTACTGTCCCTGGCTAGGTGGAGGCATCTACGCAGGTCCGGAGCTCGATGGCAGGACCTGGTAATGCTCACTGGGTTTGGGGGAGTGGCGTCTCGATGTGGCAGTGAAATGTCACCCGATAAGGGGAACGGGTGGCTGAGGGGCCCGGGCATACAACTATACAGGACACCCGGGCTGGAAACAGGAGCTTGGGTCTGAATCCGGCCAGTCTGTATGGATTCTCCCGTGACCTGGGAATGACAGCAGCCTTGCAGGACTGGCCGGTGTTGTGGGTTGAATGTGTCCAAGCCCACAACTTGTAGGTTTACGTCCTAACCCCGGTACGTCAGTGTGACTTTATTTGGAAATACAGCCGCGGCGGATGTCATTAGCAAAGATAGGAACAGATAGGAGTCGGAAGGGTAGGTCTTACATATGGTTGGTGTCCTGGGAGCAAGGGAAACGTGGAGACAGACACACACACCACCATGTGAAGATGACGCATGGATGGGGCGATGCTTCTACAAGTCATGGCATATCAATCAACTGCCCGCAACCACCCGCCAGAGCAGACACGGGACACACACGCTCCCTCTCAAGGACCCAACCCTGTGGGCACCTCCGTGTCCGACTGTTGCCTCCAGATCTCAGAGGAGGCATCTAAGCCATCCCGTTTTTACAGCAAGCCTAGCGAACAAACGGGACCAGAGGCTGAGTCAATGCTCACAGAACGCCGTGTCCCCTGCCCACCTCACCCAGACAACGCTGGGGGCTGAGCTCCCCGTTCCCAGACCAGGTGGGATGGGATGGGGACCACACTCCACCCCCCCGTGACTACTTATGAGGGCCTCCCAGGTTCCAGACACATTTTGGGGAGGGCGTGCAATAGTGTAAAATGTGGGCTTTGCCTTCGATGACCTCACGTTCCCGAATAACCAGACACCATGACAAATAAAAGGGCGGGACCGTCTACCTGTGCAGGGAGCGCTTGCCCCCCCCCCCCCCCAGGCTCCCGATGACAGTGGATTGTTCCTATGGCCAGACGGTGATGGGGGGCCGACTTCTGAGGACCGGACACGCGGGGTGCCTGGCCCTGCCGCCCACATGCCCCAGGGGGACACCTGCCCACGGCCTTCCCCCCAGCCCACCCCCACCCCCGAAGCTTCTTGCTGTCAGGCAGAAGTGCAGTTACTCCCGACCTCAGGTTGGGGGAAGGGACGATGTGGAACAGGGCTCTATGGGCGTGTGTTTAGACTGGCTGACACGGGACATGGCCCCGGGGGGTCACCACGGTGGGGAGCGGCCCAGTCCCTCCCTGCTTGGAAAGCAGTGCAGGGGGTTCGCGAAGACCTGGAAAGATGGAAGAGTCAAAGCTGGTGGAGACAAGCCCTCCCTGCTTTTTGGCATAGCATAGACAGAACAAACGCTCAATCGGCCACTATCTCGTTTCTACCTGAGAGCAAAGGGCAGGAGGATTGTGACTCTGTCCTGGGGGAGGAGCATGGCGGGCGGGGGGTGGGACCAGTCGGTACCGAGGGTCTTGCCCTGCTCTGCGGGGACGGAGGGATGCTACCCTGCCCGGGGAAGGGGGGGTGGCAGTGCGCCCTGCTGGAGTGGGGGGACATGCGCCCTGCCCGGGGAGCGGGGGGTGGCAGTGCGTCCTGCTCCGGGGGAGGTGGAACACGCGCCCTGCGCCGGGGGGATGTGCCCTGCCCGAGGAAGGGGGGGTGGCAGTGCGCCCTGCTCCGGAGGAGGGGGGACGCGCGCCCTGCTCCGGGGGCATGCGCCCTGCCCGGGGAAGGGGAGGGTGGCAGTGCGCCCTGCTCCGGGGGGACGCGCCCTGCCCGGGAAAGGGGGGGTGGCAGTGCGCCCTGCTCCGGGGGGACGCGCCCTGCCCGGGGAAGGGGGGGTGGCAGTGCGCCCTGCTCCGGGGGGACGCGCCCTGCCCGGGGAAGGGGGGGTGGCAGTGCGCCCTGCTCCGGGGGGGGCGCGCCGCCACCCCCGCAGGCCCCCTCAGTAGGAGTTCAGAGCCTGCTTGGAGCGGCGCTTCATGTGCAGACGCTGGTGGCGGAGGAGGTCACAGTTCTGCGAGAAGCTCTTGACGCAGTAACGGCACTGGAAGGGCCGCGCCTTGTCCTTGGCGTGCACACTGCTGCGGTGGCGCGCCAGGTGGTCGGGCCGCTGGAAGGCCTTGCCGCACTCGCAGCACTGGAAGCGGAGCTTGGCCGCGCCGTCACCCGCGCCCGCGGGACCCCCGCCCATGGGACCCGCGCCCGCCGCGCCCGGCTCGCGCTTCTGCAGAGGCGGCAGCCTGCCGGCGTGCAGGTGGGCGCGCCCGTGCGACAGCAGGTGCGAGTTGAGGCGGAAGCTCTTCCCGCAGGCGCCGCAGCGGAACGGTTTCTGCGCCTCGTGGCTCTCCAGGTGCCCGTCCAGGTCCTCGCTGTCACCGAACAGCTCCCCGCACACCGAGCACTCGTGCGGCTTCTCCTGCTCCCTGCGGCTGCGCAGGTGTCGGATGAAGTTGACCCTCCAGCGGAAGATCTTCCCGCAGTTCGGGCAGATGTACGACTTGTTAGAGGATGACGTCTGCACCTCGCCCGCCGCCTCGGCGCCGCTCCGGCGGGCGGCGGGCAGGCTCCGCGGCTCCTCCGCGCAGTAGGGGCCGAGCTGGGAGTCCTCGTCCCCCGAGCTGGACAGGACGATCTCGATGGTCACCTCCTCATCCAGGCCGTTCCCTGGCGTCAGGGCGTCAGCTCCGGCTACGGGAAAGCCCCGGGGAGGGTCGGCCGTGCTGCGCCAGCCACGGCCCCGCACCTACCAGCCCGACTCGGCGAGGCTCGGCTTCGCTCCCTCCGCCCGCGGCCCCGAACCCCGCTCCTTGTTCTTCCTCTCTAGGCACTGAGACCCCTACAATCTCTGACGACTTTGGGTCTCTCTGCGTCAAGCCCTGGCCACACACCCATCAGGCAGCAGCGCCCTACCTAACCCCGCATCGGGCACCCGAAAGACCCCCGAGAGGAAAAGACCCTCTACCCCAGAAAAGCAGGGTAGACGCCGGCGACCACATGCTGAGCGCTGAGGTCCAACAGACCCATCTGCTCTGGGACACAACCCTGTGACCTGTTCCTTGCCAAATTATACACACGAGCCAACCTGGGTGACACGCTCTGGGCTCAGGGCGGAAGAGGGAGCTGGCCTCGCTGTGCTGACTGCCCGACCACCGCCACCACCCGGGTCACCCGTGGCCCCTCTGAGGCCCACCAGTGGGGCAGGGTAGTGGTTCTGGACTTTATAACCTAGTCGGAAGCAGACTCAATGAATCCCAAGTTTGTGATGTGAGGGGGGATGTGGGGGCCTGAGGTCACAGCCCACAGCCCCCACACAGCTCCCCCTTGGTTCTGTTTCCTCACTTCGAAATGTGGGACTCGGGTCTAGAACGGGGACTAGTGGTGCCAGACCCCTGGAGACAGAAGCAGGAATAGGGTGGTTCCAGATGCAATCTCCGGAGGAAGGAGAGTTCTGCCAGGTTCGGGCGCCCGAGGGCAGTTCTGCGAGGTTCGGGCGCCCGAGGGCAGATGGAGCTGGAGACAGAGGCAGGGCAGGAAGACCGGGAAGCCACACAGAGCAGGAGACTGCAGGCAACAAGAGACCTACGGGAACATCTGCTCCCCAGAAGACAAGGGTCAGGGGGCTCGGCACAACATGAGGCTGGGGGATGGGAGGAGATGTGAGTATCTGGAAAATTCCAGTTTCACCCACATGGGAGAAAGCGACAAAGCGTGCTCTGGAGAGAACACACAGGAGTGGCTGGAGAAGCATCAGGTGAAGGGTCAGGGGTGTGAGGCCCGGATCCAGTCGAGCAGCGGAGATGAGGCGGGAAAGACCCTGGAGGACCCGCCTGCTGGACGGCCTGAACTCCCAGGGACCGCACGGGGCCCAACGCTGGTTCTGAGACTCGTGTCTGAGCGGGAACATGGCTAGCCGGGGCCAAAGGGCAAAAGACGGATGAACCTTGGGGTGCAGAGCTCCTCACCCTCGATGCCCGGGGCAGGCCGGCTGCAGAGGCCGTCCCTCCGGAGACCGGACTCCAACCGCATGCCAGGCCGACGGGGACAGAGCCCTGAGCCTACCGTTCCCCGCAAGCCGCATATTCTCATGGCTCACTGAATTCCAACCCTTGCTTGGGGGCCATCAGCCTTTCTTCCTCCAAGTTTTTCCCTTTTGAAGATTTTATTTATTTGTCAGAGAGAAAGCACAAGCAGGCGGAGAAGCAGCAGAGGGAGAAGCAGGCCCCTGCCGAGCCCGGAGCTCGAAGCGGGGCTCAATCCCAGGACCCCAGGATCATGACCTGAGCCGAAGGCAGACGCTTCACCGACGGAGCCCCCAGACGCCCCCAATTTCTCCCTTTTGGAATGAGAAGGTCCATTCTACGCCCACCCCACCACTGCATTTTGGGAGGCACATAACGTGATATGTGGTCTCGCAGCTTTGCATCTGGAGAGGAACACACCTGGGTGTGCCCCACGCCTGCTCTACAGGATGTTTCGGTGAGATGCTGGCTACAGGGCGGATGCTGGAACACACTGAGGGACGTTTGGAGAGGGTGAGTGTCTGCGTGAGGGTACGTGAGGAGGACAGGAGCTTTGGGGCACCTGAGGGTGGAACGCAACGAGCTGAGATGCATCCCCTGAAAAATCTGTATGTTGAAGTCCTGAGCCCGATACCTCGAAGGCGACTGTATTTGGAGATAAGGCATTTATTTCAAGGGGTAAAGAGGTTAAAATGAGGCCATCAGGGCAGGCCCTCCTCCAGCAAGTGTCCTTCTAAGGAGAGATCGGGGCACAGACATCCGGAGATGAGCCATGTGCAGCCGCGGGGAGACCTCCATCCACAGGCCAGGAAGGGAGGCCTCAGGGGAAGGACACCATGCCACCCGCCTGCAGCCTACACTTCGAGCCCTGAGATTCCTGAGAAATCGGTGTCTGCTGCTTGTCATGCGTCCGTCTCTGGTGTTTGGGGAGCAGCCCTAGGAGACTAACATAATGCCTACGGGGTGACATGCCCTCCCCATCAGAGCTCAGTGCCACGCATGGAGGAGTCACTCAGGGTGAGCGCGGGGGCGGGCAGGATTATAGGATTACTGGCCCAGGTGCTCCTACGTGAATTATTTAATCCTATGACTCCACCGGCGGCCAAGACCGTTCCCTCTGAGAGGCAATGCTGCCCAGGGCTTCAAGACAGCAAAGACGGAGCCCGAGCTTGGCGAGCTGCAGGCGGGAAGAGCCAGCCCGCGGGGTGTGCTGGGGGCACGTGCATATGGCCACACTGGGAGCTCCTGCCTCGGGAAGGGCACCCGTGGCCTGCAAACGCACCGCTTGCCGGATGGGGGGCTGAGTCACGGCAAGGGAGGGCAGCCGGACGTGACCATAAACAAATAAATAAAAACCCGGGCATCCTAAGAAATACATGCTTGTCCTGTTGGAACGGGGAGCCTTTCTTACAAGACATAAAACCTGAAAGGAGAGCATGGAAAAATCTACATTATTAAAACGTAGAAAGGCTTTCCTGGGTGGCTCAGTCCTTAAGCGTCTGCCTTCGGCTCAGGTCATGATTCCAGGGTCCGGGGATTGAGCCCCGCATCGGGCTCCCTGCTCCGCGGGAAGCCTGCTTCTCCCTCTGCCTCACCCTCTCCCCCTGCTTGTGCGCGCTCTCAAATAAATAAAATCTTAAAAAAAAAAAATGGAGAAAAAAATGGGTTCACATACAAAGTCTAAAAGAAGGGAAGGAACTGCGTGCAAATGTGTAAGAGGCAACCGATGCAGGCCCATAACTGAGAATTTTGAGGAGATTCCCAGAGAGGGCAAGCCCGGTGAGGTGCAGGCACAGCCCGGAAGCCCTAACTTGCATGAGGGCCTCAGGTAGGGCGGCCTCTGGGAGGCAGCTGGGCCTAGACGCAGTCCTGACGGTGGGACCCCCGTGCTGGCTGAGCACTTACAAGGGAAGAAGAGGCAGGACGGCATGACCTGTGTCCAACAGCAGGGAGAGGCCACGTGAGCACACAGGGAGAAGGCAGGCGTTCCAGGCCAGGGAGCGCTCTCACCGTCCATGGAGCCCCTCCAGGACCGGGAGAAGGTCCTGCTGTTTTAGCGGACCTCACGGAGGTGTCATCAGCCCAGGATGCACACGCAGCACCTTGCACAGACCTGGCGCTGCTGCAGGGCCTGGGGCCCCAGCAGAGCTCACCCCGCGGGCGGGGACACAGGCAAACACCGGGACCGCGGAGTACTACGCGGGCAGTGCCGAGAGAGCACGCCGAGCCAGAAGACAGTCCGTCTCAGTGCGGCCTTACGGCGGCCAGGCTGGGAGCAGCAGGGGGTGCAGGCCCCTTCCTGCTGAGGGGCCACGGGCCACCAACGGCTTGGAAACCTAGCATCCCTCCCTGTTCTCAGACAGCAACACTCAGCATCTTGCTGTTTCAGAGCCAAATCCCCGCCGGGCCGGGGCAGGGGGCGCGGAGCCGGGTACTCCTCAAGCCGTGACCACCCTCAGCACGCAGACCCCCGCAACCCGCAGAGGGAAGGCATGGAGGGGAGGGTCCTGAGCAACAAGACCAGCGCAAGCAGTGAATAATCCACAGGAGCAATCAGTGCGGATCTGCGAGACCCTAGGACCCCCCCCAGCAGCACACACATGCACACACCCCATGCACGCACACGTGCACACACATGCAAGTCACACTCAGTGCACGCACATACACGTGACAGCACACGCACACGCCCCCTGCACACACACTCAGCACACGCACACACACATGCAAGTCACACTCAGCACACACCCCCTGCATGCACACACCCCATGTACGCACACGTGCACACACATGCAAGCCACACTCAGCACACACCCCCTGCATGCACACACCCCATGCACGCACATGCCCCCTGCGTGCACTCAGCACACGCACACACACGCAAGTCACACTCAGTGCACGCACATACACGTGACAGCACACGCACATGCCCCCTACATGCACACGCCCCCTGCACGCACTCAGCACATGCACACACACATGCAAGTCACACTCAGCACACACCCCCCCTGCATGCACACACCCCATGCACGCACACGCCCCCTGCATGCACTCAGCACACGCACATGCACGTGACACTCAGCACACGCACACGCCCCCTGCACGCACACACACCCTGCATGCACACATGCACGTCACACAGCACACGCCCCCTGCATGCACTCAGCACACGCACATGCACGTGACACTCAGCACACGCCCCCTGCACGCACACACCCCGCATGCACACATGCACATCACACTCAGCACACGCACACACACCCTGCATGCACACATGCACGTCACACAGCACACGCACACTGTATGCACAGATGTATGTGACAGCGCACGCACACACACATGCACACATGCATGTCACACTCTGCTCGCGCAGGTGCCCCCCCCAGCCCTTCGGTACCTGGGCAGGTGTTCTGGGTGAGCATCAGCTGTTGGCAGGTTTGGAACTCTGGCACCTGTAGCTCGTCCCGTTTTCGTCTCTCTTCTATCTGGAATGGCTGGAGGCTTGGAAAGTCTTTCCAGAGAAGAAAATGGAGAAACCGATTTGTCGTGCAGCTAGTGGGCCGTGGTCGGAGCAGCCCCGGGCTCCCGTGCAGGTGGCCACGCCCGGACATGGGTGCTGAAACTGGGCAGGACTGTCCGTGCTGGGTGTCTACGGGGCGTACGGGGTCCCGCACCCCGCAGGGATGGTGCACAGACACAGCCTGCAGTCGGCCGGAGCACGCACACGCTTGTTCTGGGCGGGGATGGGGCCCAAACCTAGGGTCCCGAGGGGAAGGGGCCGTGGGGTTGCTGCTCATACGTCACAGAGCCCACTCCCCTGCAGGAGATGTGTCCACGGCTCAGAGGCTATGGGCCTGAGCTCTGTGGCCACACGTGGGGAGGGAGGAGCCGAGAAACCACCACCACCGAGCCCTAGCTCCTCCCCATGCAACAGCCCCGAGTGACACAGCCCCGCGGCCTGGGGCTGCAAGCTAGAGTGTCCCAGCACCCGCTCCTCGTCCCCAGCCTGACGTCTGGGGAGGATCTGTGCTCACTCGTGGCCGGGCCACCTGGGCAGCACAGGGACGGACTCCTGTCGAACGTCTGTGGTCGAGGCGGGTGGCTGCGTTAACCGCTCACGTCCTCTCTGGCAGGAGTCAGGGAGGAGGCCAGACGCGGTGCAGGGCTGACACCGGGGTGCAGGAGGGGCGGAGGGACGGGCCTGCCTCTGCCCAGCGGCAACCTTCCACCCAGTTCTGGACCCATTACTCACCCAAGTACGAGACCTGGGTCACCTCCTTCCCTTGGGGGTCCTGCAACTCGGGGACCCGGGGCTCGTTCTCCTCTCCCTGGGAGAGATCCAGCTGGGCGGCCGGGTCGTCTGTTCACAAAGGGAGGACACACACCCATGAGCCGTGGGTGCCCACAGGAAACCTGGGCGGGTGGGGGGCCAGGACCCCACAGGTCCAGAGGACAGAGCTGGAGGCTCGCAGCCCGGGCCCGGCCCCACGGGGGCGGGCAGGCCTCCTGAGAGAAAGCAGGGAGGGGGCAGGGTCTCAGAGACGAGCAGGGCGAGGGCGCCCCCTGCAGGACCACCAGGCAAACAGAAGCAAGCGAGCACAGCCCACCGACCACAGAACCAGGCGCACGGAGAGCACGTTACACTAGGGTGAAGTGCAGAGCAGCCAGGTAGGCCCGGCGTGCGCGCCAGGTCGGGGGGAGCAGCGAGGCAGATGCGGGCCCCACCGGCCTCTGGTGTCAGGACACAGGGGCGACGTCTTACTTGGAGGCAGCGAGACGCCACAGTCCTCTCCGATGATGAACTCGCCGTAGAAGCCGGTCTGCGCAGGGTCCAGAAGGGACCAGTCCTCTTGCGAGAAGCAGAAGATCATGTCCTTGAAGGGGGAGACCCGGCTCTGAAACCACAGGAGGGCAGCAGGGACGCCTCAGTCCCGGATCGGGCCAGGGCAGGCGTGCTCTGAGCGCGGGGAGGGCCAGGGGTCCCGCCAGGCGAGCGAGCATAAGGGCTGCCCTGGAGCCCACGCTCTCCCTCGCTCCAGCCCCACATCCTCCCCCCGCCGCTCGGGTCTGGCAGGTAGGGATCCCTCCACCGTCTGCTGCTGCCTGTCCCCACCGGGAGGCGTCTCGTGGCCAGGGGCGCCGGCGGCTGCTACAGGGGCCGCACGAGATTACTACTGCACGGACACGGTTCGGAGGCTTTGAGTCATGGACCCCGGGAATGTGTCAAAATTCCTTTTGATCTAGAACATGGGGCGCCTGGGCGGCTTAGCTGGGGAGGCATCTGCCTTGGGCTCCGGTCATGACCCCGGGGCCCTGGGATCGAGCCCCGCGTCGGGCTCCCTGCTCCCCCTGTCTCTCAGAAACCATGAAGGCATATCCACATGACAACACGAAGTGGGGGTCATGAGCTTCCCGTGAACTGCGATTTGACAGACAGTAACAGTAAAGGTGCAAAAATGATTCATTTTCTCTGTAATAAATACTCTGGGACCTCGTGTCTGAGAGAACGTTTGGCAGAAGTGAAACGTGGAAGCAGCGCGGTCTCGCCGACACTTCTGTCCGGACAGAAGCACGGAAATGCTGATTTCCACTGGCAGTGACTGTGTATCCACCGGCCCAACGAGCCAAGTATTTCCGCAAAGGCTTCCAATCACAAAGCCCTTAAAATTCCAATTTGCACTGACAAATGGTGAGCCCTTTAACTGGAAAGGAGTTCAAAATGAAATGTGGAGGGAAGAATGCAGCCAGTACGAACATCTGCTGTAAATAAATGAAAACGAATTCACGGTGTTTGCAACGCAGGTCTGGCATGCCCCTCGATTTCTGGAAGGTCGGCATCCGTGCCAGCCGGGTGCCTTGGGGGCCTGGCCCGCGAAGCAGGATTTTCTCCGTCAGTCCTGTCTGGCCCCTTTGGACTCCCACTCCCTCACGTGCACGCCTGATGTCCCCAGTGGGCACGTGTGTCACTCGCATCCTCCCGCTCTCACATCCGCTGCTCGGGCTCCTTCCCCTGATCTCCGCGGAACCACAGGCGTGCGCGCCGGCCCGGGGGGCCTGCCTACCTCCGCTGCAGGGTGGGCGCCCCTGGCACCGACTGCCGGGCCTCGGACGGCCCCACGCAGCTAAGAGCGACCGGCCACCACGTCCCCAGAGCCACGGTGGACAGACTGCACTGCAACACCCCAGAAACTGCACCCGGGTCCGGTGACCTCATCCCGTGTTGTGCGAATTATGAAAGTCTTCCCTTTCCAAGGAAAAAAATCACAGAGGTGCAGAGGTGCTGGTGACGCGCAGGGAGGATGGGGAACCGCTGGGTTAACCTACTAACGGGGCCCCAGAAACCCTGCCGGACATAAGTGTGTCTTTACACACCCAGCAACAGGGATCCCACTGAAATTCGACAGTCCTAGCTTCGCACTCACTAGCTTTTGTTTCTGGGTTTTTTTTTGGCCCAGGAGCATCTGAAATGTCCCGCTTCCCTGCGTCCTTTGAGAATTTGGGAAACGGGTCCTTACGCACACTGAGCAGAAACGCACGTCTGCGGACCCGGGGGGAAGACGTAAGAGGCACGCCCACCGTTTCTGGGCGGTTCAGAGACGCAGGCAGGAGCGCGCAGAGCACGCCGCGGGCGGAACCATGTGAGCTTCCCCTGCAGGCTTCTCCGTCGCGTCCCCGGAGCGCGCACCGTCTATGGCGCCAGCTCTGGGGAGAGCATTCCTCACCACTTGCACCGCAGTACTGACACTGACACTGACCCAACACACGCACGTACGTGTAAGAACCAGGGGCACTCACAGCCTCGGTCTGGGGTCGGCAGGGGTGTCGTCTGCGCTCCGCGCGCAGCCCCACCTGCAGGCCTTGCAGAGGGAGGCCGCCTCGGGGCCCGGAGCTGCGCGGTCACTGCCTGCCTCGGGGCCCCCACCAGATCTGAACGCAGGCTCCACAGCGCTGAAGCCCGGTCGGCTCGCCCTCCCGTTCGGCTGCGTTCCCGGCACGCGTCCAGGCCACGGACTGCGCTGAGGCGTCCCTCGGAGCGCAGCAGACCCACCCATTCTTCCAGGGCTCCCCAACAGTCCGCCGCTACGGAGCAGCTCCGCGAGCTCTCGGGGCCTCCCCGTCCGTGCGCAGGGGCCTCCAGGGACACACGCAGCGCCGCACACCTGAGCCTTGTCTCCCCACGGCGCGCCACGGTCTGCAGCTCCAACGACTGCTGCGCAGCAGTCCGACCGAGGACATACCTGCTCCCTCCCCAAGAACCTTGCCTCTGGCTTACTGGCCAGTCTGCGTCCGTCTGCTTTGAAACACTACTCTGTTCTCTTTGCCTATTTTTCTATTGTCTAATGGCTCCTTTTTCTGTTTTGTTTTTTTAAACCAGCTTGTTTAAAATTGTGGATATACCTCACTCTTATTTTTAAAATAAAAGCATAATGTTATTTTAATTTTAAAATAAAAAAAATCCTATCACTTTATGGTGGGAAAAAAAAAATCGGTAAACGTTAGTGGGGTATAGGATGAACCGCAGGAAAATGCTGAACACATCAGCACAGGAACAATTTTGATAAGAGAACTTGGAAGTAAACATACGGTTTTGGAACAAAACAGACCCACATAGAAGAAACAGTCATGACACAGGATTGAACAGATAAAACCTAACCTACGTGAAAAAGCCAAATCCTATTCAGTGCAGAAAGGGAAGACATAAT
Organism: Zalophus californianus; assembly: GCF_009762305.2. Taxonomy (NCBI): domain Eukaryota; kingdom Metazoa; phylum Chordata; class Mammalia; order Carnivora; family Otariidae; genus Zalophus; species Zalophus californianus. Next base: position 870,828 of record NC_045599.1, read on the forward strand.
TTTTATCCAATGTATTTGATATAGTTGGTTGACTAGAAATAAAACGAGATCCTGATCCTTGATCAAACTAATATAAAAATATAAAACCCTTAAGGGCACCTGGCAGGCCCAGTTGGTGGCGTGTGCGACTCTCAGCCCATGTCGGGTGCACAGCTTGCCTAAAACAAATTAAAAAACAAAATAAACCCCCCAAAAGCCTTAAAGTACCAAAAGGGGGAAAATGGCTTTTGGGGAATAAAAATAAGGACCATACAGAGAAATACTGGGCAGACACCTGAAACTTACGAATATGCACAGTAATGATGCAGCCTGAACGCGATTAAGACACAGGTGCACCAGGAATGAACGGGAAGGGGGCTGAGAATCCACCGAGCGCCTGGCACACAATCAGAGAGCCTTTAGTGCCCGCTGAAGGAAGAGGGAAGCAAGCTCACCTCGACCCGTGCACGAACACACGGCCAGGAGACCGCCTTACTGTCCTGACGCAGACTGGAAGGCAGGTGAGGGGTGTCAGCCATCTCTGACCACTCAGCAGGGGCTGGGAACTGCCGGCAGGAGCCCGGGCCCCTGCACTTACACCCTGAGAACCTCTGTCCCCTTGCTCTGCCCTGCGGGGGGTGGGGGGCTTTCACTGCTGCTGGACTCTGCTCGCCGGGGCTGCCCTGCACCGGCCGGGGTCCCCCTCCACCTGCTGGGGTCACCTGCGGCGGCCGGGGTCCCCCCCTACCCTCCAGCGGCCAGGGTCCCCCTCTACCCTCCAGGGTCCCCCTGCACCGGCCAGGGTCCCCCTCTACCCTCCAGGGTCCCCCTGCACTGGCCGGGGTCCCCCTCTACCCTCCAGCGGCCAGGGTCCCCCTCTACCCTCCAGGGTCCCCCTGCACCGGCCGGGGTCCCCCTGCACCGGCCGGGGTCCCCCTCTACCCTCCAGGGTCACCCTGCGGCGGCCGGGGTCCCCCTCTACCCTCCAGGGTCCCCCTGCGGCGGCCGGGGTCCCCCCCACCCTCCAGGGTCCCCCTGCGGCGGCCGGGGTCCCCGTCTACCCTCCAGGGTCCCCCTGCGGTGGCCGGGGTCCCCCTCTACCCTCCAGGGTCCCCCTGTGGCGGCCGGGGTCCCCCTCTACCCTCCAGGGTCCCCCTGCGGCGGCCGGGGTCTTGATTCACTCATCCCACATCTGATTGGGTCCCCCCACTTTAGGAGGACCTTGACCCCGGGGCTCTCCCTGGATCTTCTGGGGATCTCTGGGGACTCTCCCTGGTGCACCGATGACCTCCCCTGCAGGTGACTCCTGGGTGAGGACCCGAAGCCCCGGGGGGGATCCCGCCACATGGCCCCTGCCCACAAGGATGATGGGTACCCCCTCCCATACTTCGGGGGACCCCTCCCTTCCTTCCCCCTGCAGCCCTGCGGCAGCCAAGCCCCCGTTCTCCCCGGATGACTGAAGGCCTCCAGCCAGGGTGGCTCTGCGGGGTGGTCTGAAGGGCGCCCAGGGGGGCTGTGGGCACCTGGGGGGTTGGGACCCCTTTCCCCGGCACTCCCACTCGGCCCCCCGCGTCTCCGTTCCCAGCGCGCGGAGCAGCTGGGTCACGGCCGACGGGGACCCTGTCTGGAAGGGCTGGTCCCCGCTGCCCGGCTCCTTCCTCCCGGGCCCCTTGTCCACCTTCATCCACCGCAAACCCAGTCCTTCACCTGCCTGGTTTTCGGGGAAACCCACCATGGCTCTCCCAACTCCCTCCCTCCTTAGCACTGCTGCTCTCAGTACTCAGACCCCTCGTTCTTGGTCCCCTTTCTTTAATCTGTTAGTCGGTCTCATAGCGACTCCACCAATTCCATATGGGAAGGACTGTGCCATCGGAGGGGCCCCTCCCCCTAAATCCCATGGCCCTGGCCACCCAGGAATGTCACCCAAAGGACCAAACCACACTCTGGTCCGTAACTGCACCCCTGCTGGACGGGCCGCCCCCCCCACCCCCGCCTCAGCAGGAACCAGCCACATCACCTCCACCCAATGCCACAGATCCGTCCTTGTCCGTCTGTGCGGGGGGCGGGGGGCAGGCCGCCTTCAGAAGCCTCAGCAAGACAGGCCCATCGGGCAGCCAGCTCAGAACAGCCACAGGCCGGAGTGGACCAACAGGCCACTTACCACTGAGCACAAAAAAGGAAGCCTTCCCTACGTCCCCAAACCTCCTCACCTTCCCCCTGCGCCACAGCCCCCGACCGCCTCCTGGCACACGGTCTCCGCTCTGCCGTCCAGCCCCGCTCCCTGGCACTGTAATCAATAACCCTGTATCTGCTCTCAAACACCTGGACCACCGCCTCGCTGGATCCTCCCAATCATAGGAAGGCCTTGGGATCTTCTGGAAAGATGGTACCTGATAGGTAAAAATAACAAGGTTGCTGGCCAGCAAGCCAACCTACAAACAGCTGTATGGGCACAGTAACTGGGAGATGAAAATAAAAAAAAACAAAACAAAACAGACCACTTACAACCTCAAAACCGAGGACTTCCTAAGGAAAATGAATGCAAACTCCGTATGCCGCCCGGACACGGAAGCACTGAACACGTTTCTAGACCGTTACGATGTCAGTTCGCCCCACAACGACCTGTAGATTCTAGGCGATCCCGCACAAAAGCCCCACGGGGCATTTGTAAAGAAACTGATGTACTAATTCTGAAAATGATATGGACAAGCAAAGCACTTAGAGCAGCAGAAAGAATTCAGAAAACAAAGCATCAAACAGGAGGACCCCACGACCCTGCTGCAAACCTTACTATGAAGTTCTGGTGGTTTGGCGCAAAGAATCAAAGCACACATCAACCACGGTGCTGCCCAGAAGCTCAGAAGTAGGTGGACAACTGATTTTTGACAAAGGTATCAGGGCCACTCAGTGGAAGAAAGGAAAACCTTTTTTTTTTTTTTTTAAAGGTTTTATTTATTTATTTGACAGAGAGAAACACAGCGAGAGCGGGAACACAAGCAGGGGGAGTGGGAGAGGGAGAAGCAGGCTTCCTGCCGAGCAGGGAGTCCGATGCAGGGCTGATCCCAGGACCTTGGGACCATGACCTGAGCCGAAGGCAGATGCTTACTGACTGAGCCACCCAGGCGCCCCAGGAAAATCTTTTATATATTAAGATAAAAAAATAACCCCACAACTCCTATCAAACACACACAAAAATAACGTGAAATTAATCAAAGACCTAAATGTAACAACCCACAGCTCTAAAACTTCCAGAAGAAAATGCTTTGTGACCTTGGGGTAGACAAAGATTTCTTGAATGACGAAAGAAAGAAGTCGATAAACTTGAGCTCGTGACAATTAAACATGTCTGACCTTCCAGAGACACCATTAAAACAAGGAAAAGGCAAACCACAGGCTTCCAGTACATGTATCGGACAGACGACTCTCCTCCAGAACACATGATTTGTACAAAGTTCTTAAAACACGGCCAGACGGGCGCCCGGCTGGCTGAGTGGGAGAGGGCGAGTGCTGACCTCAGGGTCCTAAGTTCGAGCCCCACGCTGGACGGAGAACTTACTCAAGCCTATGCAGTAGACAAGGAACCCGAACCCAGTCAGTACACAGGCTATCTGGACGCTTCACAGAGGACAGAGAGGAATGATTCACAAGCACACGGAAGGGTGATACGCTTCGTGAGTCAACACGGAAATGCAAGCTAAAACCGTAACGGTTACTCTAATGGCCAAATGCATACTTTGTCTAAGAAAATGAGAACAGCAGCAAATGGGGAAGATGGGCATTCCCTAGGTGGGAGTGTAGTGTACATCCCCAGGGAAAATGGCCGTCCTTTCCGGTGTCATCGATCACACCCTCATCCCCTGACAGCGTCCCTCCCAGAAGAAATAAAAATATATATCCGCAAAAAGACGTACAAATGTTCCAGAAGTTCCTTCATAACAGCCAACAATGGAAGTGAGCAAAATGCCCGTGGACAGGCTGTCACCACCCGCGGATGCCACTCGGTGATGAACGGGCACACGTGAGTGATGCCTGGGTCCCCGGGCTGGGTAAGAGACCGCATACCGTACGAGTCCGTTTAGTGCAATTCCAGGAGAGAAGCTTGAGTTCAGAGGCGGCGGAGAGAGGCCCCGGCGCGAGGGCCCGGCTCCACCGCGCACGGGTGCCAGGGTGCCTCTGGGGTGACGCAGAGACACTCCCCATGCTCATGGGGGCGACTGGCACTGCAGTGCACACGCTTGTCAAACACTCTGCAAGCCGGACGCAGAAACAGGTGCACCGTATGCAAATCACAGCCCAAAATTAGACTGTTTTTTTAAAGTAGGCTCCATGCCCAGTGTGGAGCCCAACCTGGGGCTTGAACTCACCACCCTGAGACCGAGACCCCCGCTGAGATCCAGAGTCAGATGCTTAACCGATGGAGCCCCCCAGGCGCTCCTCAAAATTAGATTTAAGGAACTACAAACCCAGCATTTTCCACCGTCGTTCTGGCGAAGATGAGAAGATGCTCATATAAAAGCGTACGTGTGCAATACACACTGTATGAGGCGTCAAGCCCCCCGAGACCCGTCCTCCCATTGGCGTGCACGCATCTCCTGCAGAGCTGACCGCAGCTTAGCGAGGGCCAGTCTTCACCCGCCAGAGCGGACGGTGGACCGTGGAAGCCACGGGCTTGCTGCAGAGTCAGGTGTAGGTCTCAGAGCCGGTCCCAAAGGGCCACCATCCCCAAACATGCCACTGTGGCGCCGGGACTTTCCAGTTGAGGGAAACCGAGGAAGGACACCGCGGAGAAGGTGCTCTGCTCGCCCGTCTCTGCCTAAAGCCAGGACGGTTCTTCCTGAAGGAGAGCCCCTCGCCTCTCCCTGCCTGGAAGGGCCAATGGGCCCTTAGACTCCAGAGAGGGCCGCACCCTGGCCGGCCCAGAGACGGCATAACAAACGTCACCGAGCAGACCTTAGTGTCTGTCACTGTCCCCAGACGTGGACCTTCCCACGGTTTACCAACCCCGGAGCTCGCATCTGGAGCTTGGTCCTGCTTTCTCCTGAACGCATCGCGCGGGCAAATGCTCTGTGGATGTGACCCCCTGCTTGGGGCCCTCACAGCGCGTCCGCGACGCTCCGCGCACGGACACACACGCAGAACACACATACACACACACGCAGGACACACGCACGGACACGCAGGGCCCTTCTCTCCGGCACGCACACACGCGCACTCACGCAGGGCCCCCTTCTCTCCGGCACGCACACACGCGCACTCACGCAGGGCCCCCTTCTCTCTGGCACACACGCAGGACACATGCACACACGTGCACTCAGGCAGGGCCCTTCTCTCCGGCATGCACACACGCGCACTCACGCAGGGCCCCCTTCTCTCCGGCACGCACACACGCGCACTCACGCAGGGCCCCCTTCTCTCCGGCACACACGCAGGACACACGCACACACACGCACTCATGCAGGGCCCCCTTCTCTCCGGCACGCACACACGCGCACTCACGCAGGGCCCCCTTCTCTCCTGCACACACGCAGGACACACGCACACACGTGCACTCAGGCAGGGCCCTTCTCTCCGGCATGCACACACGCGCACTCACGCAGGGCCCCCTTCTCTCCGGCACGCACACACGCGCACTCACGCAGGGCCCCCTTCTCTCCGGCACACACGCGCACTCACGCAGGGCCCCCTTCTCTCCGGCACACACACGCACTCATGCAGGGCCCCCTTCTCTCCGGCACGCACACACGCGCACTCACGCAGGGCCCCCTTCTTTCTGGCACGCACACACGCGCACTCACGCAGGGCCCCCTTCTCTCCGGCACACACGCAGGACACACGCACACACACGCACTCATGCAGGGCCCCCTTCTCTCCGGCACGCACACACGCGCACTCACGCAGGGCCCCCTTCTCTCCTGCACACACGCAGGACACACGCACACACACGCACTCACGCAGGGCCCTTCTCTCCGGCACGCACACGCGTAACGCCCCCTTCTCTCCCGCACGCTGCCCGGCGGCTGCTGCGCAGGCCAGCACTGACCCCGGGCGAGAAGCGGAAGGGGCTTGCTCCCCGACGTCTGCGGACGAGGAAAGCATGGCAGCACCACAGCTGGGGGACAGAAGGGAAGCAGAGCTGCCCGCCCGCAGCGCCTGCCACCTCTGCGGCTCCGGGGAAACAACGGACTCCGCATCGTGACAAGACTTACGCACTCCCCTCCCTCACCCTCGGGCCGGCGCCTGGGAACGCACCCAAGGAAGAGGAACGCAACCCAGTGGGCAGAGAGCCCAGCCCCACGGCCCCGCGAGTGGGATCGCAGATGCGCCCTGGCCGGCCACGGAGCCCCAGGGGACCCCGCACGGCACGGACGGGCGCTCAACAGTTCAGAGAATGAAAACCAATTCTAAACAACCTCCTGAGGAAATCAAGAGCGGACCCATCCTGACTCATCTTGCGAACCTAGCATAACGCGGATACCAAAGCCGGACAAAGACCGTGAAGACCAGGAGCTCCAGGAATCCCTAACGAAATGTACGTGACCCTTGCACTATGCGGGGCTCAGGGGCACAACCCTCCCCCTGCAACACACAATCCATGTATACCTTCTGACGTCCCCCAAACTTGCCGGAAACAGTCGACAAACATATTTTGTATGTTATACGTATCACATGCCGTAGTCTTACAATAAAGGAAGCAACAAGGGGGACTATTAAGAAAATCAAACTGACATCAACAATAAGAAAATTAAAAAAAAAAAAATCAAACCGAGGAGAAGGCACATTGATGGTACTCTACTGTATTTGTAAAAAAAAAAAATCTGCACGTAAATGGACAAGCACAGTTCAAATTCGTGTTGTTCAAGGGTCAATTGTAAAAGCAAATAAAATTCGGCACTGTACCCACAGAATGTTACTCCACGACCAGAAGAGGTCCATTCCAGGGATGCAAGGCTGGTTTGATATCCACAAGTCAATAAAGATAACCCACAACGTTAACAGTCTACAGAAAATCCACGTGACCAACTGGAACAGAAGTTTTGACAAGTTTCAACAGCCACCTGTTATAATTAAAACTGCAGGACAACAGGATCGAGGAAGTTTCCCAACTGCACGAGGGGTATTTCCAAACCCCTGTGGCTGCCGTTGTCGTGGATGGTGACAGCGGACGGTCAAAGACTGAACCCTTTCCTGCTAAGCCCCGACACGGTGCTGGGAGTTCTCGGCTGAACGAAGCCGGGAAAGGAACAAGACACAGACCGGAAAGAAGTACGACTGTCTTTACGTGCACACACCGTGACTGTGAACAAGGAAATCTAGAGCACGCCGTTTGAAAACAAATGGATGCACAAATCCAGCAAGGTCACAGGATACAAGAGAAACCTACAAAAACGAACTGCACTTCTTTTTTTTTTTTTAAAGATTTTATTTATTCATTTGTCAGAGAGAGAGCACAGCAGGAGAGCAGCAGGCAGAGGGAGAAGCGGGCTCCCCGCCGAGCAGGGAGCCCGATGTGGGACTCGATCCCAGGACTCCAGGATCATGAGCCGAAGGCAGCCGCTCAACCGACTGAGCCACCCAGGCATCCCAACCAACTGCACTTCTTAGACAAGAAATGAGTATGTTGTCATGAAAGTACTAAAATGATAATCATATCGTTTGCCATTGCTCAAAAAATGAAGTACTTAGGTATAAATCTAACAAAACACGAGGGCGCCTGGGTGGCTCAGTTGGGGAGTGTGCTACTCACTCTTGATCTCTGGGTCGTGGGGTGAGCCCCACCTGGGGTGTAGAGGTTATTTAAAGACAATAAAAATAAAAAAAAAATCTTAAAAAAAAAGAAGTAAATGGAGAGGCACGGCACATCCACGGACAGAATGAGTCAGAGGGCAAAAATGTCAATGCTCCCCAAACGGACATGCAGGCTTAACAAAATTCCTATCAAAATCTCAGTTAAGAGTTTTTGAGGATGGGGACAAGATTATTCTAAAATTTACACAGAAAGCAGCAGGACTGACAGAGCTAAATAATTAAAAAAAAATAACACAATGGGAGGAATCAGTACCTGACTTCCAGACCCAGTGTGCGTGTGGCTACAGCAGTCAAGAGACGCAAAAGTGCATGACCCCGACGAAGAAGCCGGAACAGACCCACAGAAATGGGCTCCAATGAGGTTTGCACTCCGAGCGAGGACAGAACCTTCCAGCACTCGCGGCTGGAGCAAGCTGGCATCCGCTCCCCAAATCAGAGACACCGCAAGCCCAGTCCCACACCGGATACAAGAGGGACTGCTCACGGGCTCCAGTGTGAGCGATCACAGGTCCTGGATTAAATGCAGCGTGGACTTGAAGTGCAAGATGTTCAATGACATGACTTTTAGGGAAAAACAGAGCAGGAAGTCTTGGGGATCGAAGAGGGTTCCTGGCCTTTGCACCGAGAGCATGATCCTTAAAAAAGGAAAACCGCAGAACCTGGACTAAATCCGAATGAAACACTTTTGTGCTTCAACCATACTTTAATACAAAATAAAGTAAAATGAAATGATTGAAATCCTGGGGAGAGAAAACACAAGACACTTTTGCTCTGCTAAGCACCGTGAAAAGGGATGGCAAGACAAGCCCGAAAATGAGACACACACCCAACGAAGAACGAATCTCCAGAACAGACACGGAGCTGCCAAAGCACCTGCAGAAACGCAAATGGAAACACCTCGAGGGAGAGGATACACAGAGCCGCCGGGTCAGCGCCCGACTCGACACCGAAGCCTGCGACTCCAGCGATGATCACGTACACCGCAACAAGCCGGCGACATGGCGCAGAGTCAGAGGGGCCGAAAGAAAACACCGTGCCACCGGCAGACAGTGGCCGGGACGTGAGAGTGGGCGCCGCTCACACGGCGCTCGGGAACGTCATGCCACAGTCCCTCTGGAAAAGGACGTGGCAGTTTCTCACAAAATATGCACGTACCGTACAACCCAGCAAGTGCAAACCTGGGGCTTCATCCCCCAGCAAGAAGGCGATGCTCCCACGGTGGCCGGCACGCCGGTATCTACACCAGCTTTGTGCAAAATGACCCCAGACTGGAAACAAGCCGGCGGTTTCAACAGCGGAGTGGTCGCGTGCACCGCGGTGCACCCCAGCCGTGGACTCTCACCGCACACAGCAAGGCACGAGCCAACGACACCTGCAAAGCCCGCCCCACTGCACTGCTGCACAGACTGAAAGCACGCAGTCCACAGATGTGGGATCCGTTTACAAACGTCCGTGGTTGGGCAGCCCGAGGACAGAGCAACACAGGCGTGGGCCTGCGATCAAGGGCAATGGGAAGGATGGCCCCGGTGAGGCCATGTTCTGCATCTTGTGTGCATCCACACCAACGTGCTGGCCACGACCGTCTACGGTATTTTCCCGACACGACCGTGTAGTGCGATGAGTACAAGGGAGCTCTGTTCTCTCTGGCCGCTGCAGAGAATGCAGTCATCCCCAGAAAGACAAAGATCAACCATACGTTTACGTGTGTGTGTCTGTGTTCACAGCAGCACTGCTCACGGGGGCCGCGAGCTAGATGCAGGCCAAGTGCCAGGGACAAGGGAGTGAAGAGAACGCATTACGTGCACGCCACGCGGTATTACTCAGCCTCAGAAAGGAAGGAGAGCCTGTCACGTGACAGTGTGACCGAACCTCGAGGACACCACGGTGCACGAAACACGCCAGCCAAGGAGACACAAACGCTGTAAAGGTGTCCCTGCACTTGCACGAGCTATGAGGAGTAGTCGAATATAGAGGCAGAAGGGCCGTTTCTGTGTGTTGGGGCGAGGGGAGTTACTCCCTAACCAGCAGCAGGTTTCCATTTTGGAAGATGAGACAGTTCTGGAGACCGTCTGCACGACAGTGGGAACGTAGCTAATATCGCTGAATGCTTAAAGACGCTGCCGTGCGTTAAAAATAGTTAAGATGGGCAATTTTATGTAATATGTACTTTACCACAATTAAGAATTTAACGAATTTCAGGGCGCCTGGGTGACTCAGTCGTTACGCGTCTGCCTTCAGCTCAGGTCATGATCCCGGGGTCCTGGGATCGAGCCCTGCATCTGGCTCCCCGCGCCGCAGGAAGCCTGCTTCTCCCTCTCCCACTCCCCCTGCTGGTGTTCCCTCTTTCACTGTGTCTCTCTCTGTCAAATAAATAAAATCTTAAAAAAAAAAAGAAAAAAAGAATTTAACGAATTTCATCAAAAACTAATGATATAATGTATGGCGATTAACATAACATAATAAATAATTCCAAAAAAAAAAAAGAATTTAACGAATTTCAAAATGATTCTGAAAAAATAAGACCTCTGTGACAGTCACTTCCAGTGCCCTGAGCAGAGGTGGAGCGAGCAGAGGGCGCTGACTCACCGAAACCCGTCTTCCCGTTGTACAGGAGCAGACGGAGCCTCGGATGGGTGCCGGGCTCACTGGATGCGGAGCTCACAGCACCTCTCTGCACGTCATACCGGTCAGAAGTCTTGACCTTTACTAAGAAACGTGTGTTTCACCTCCTTTGGGTCAGTCTGTTCTACAGCCGTCACGGCACACAGCCGATGCCATGGATAAGGCTCGAGATACAAGAGCCCCTGGATAAGGCTCAAGGGGAACGGGGGACGGGGAACGGAGACGTCCTGAGCCACATACTCACTAGCTCCTCCCCACCCTGAGCCGACCCCACTCCCAGGTCCCAAGTCCCGTTGGATGCACGGTGCTGGAGGCACACCTGGGACCCTCAGACAGCGCTCCATCTGCCAGGTCCATGCCTCACGGCACCCACTTCCCCACGGAATGAGACCACATCGCCTGCCAGCCAGGGGAACGTGTCAGGAAAACTTCCAAAGGAGGCATTATGAGAAGCTGCAGCCAAAGGCAGCAACAAGGCCGGAAAGGAGGGAGCGAGACCACTCGTCGGACAGGCTCTCCATCGCATGGGGCACGCTTACGAAAGGAAGCCTTGCTTGGATGTGTGCTGTATCACACGGGAACGTACCACAGAGACTCCCGGACAATGCGCCCGGCTGTGTACGGTACTGCAATGACCTGTGCCTTCTCCCTGCACCTCCCAACACTCTGGAACTCAATCAGTGTGACGATTAGGACAGAAACGGGTACGCTGTGCGGTCTCCCATCTTTCACGGGGGGCCCTAGAGCGTCCAGAGGACGGTGCATGGGGATCTGAGGCCGCTGCGCTCCACCATGCTGTGCGCAGAGGGCAGTGGGGGTTCAGGAGCTCTGGCGGAAATCACTCACCGGGGGCAGCTGGAGGGCGGTCACCTGCTGTGCATCCCTCAAACTCGCTTCCTGAAGAAGGGGAGTGTCTTGCAGAACTGAAAGAGAGAGAAGTGCGTCTCTTTCCTCACCCGCAGGAGGCGGCCCATGAAGAGCACCTGCGAACCACAGCGATTTCCGTCACTCTGACACCATCAGCCCGCCCGCCCTCACCCGGGGCCCCTGGCAGCTCCGCGCCGCTGTGGGAGGAGGCCTCTCCCGCCTGGACCCTACCGCGTCGCAGGCGGGGAGCCATGCACCTGGCCCATGGGGCCGCCCCGTGAGAGACAGCTGTTTCGAAACCTGCTCCTTCCCCGGAGGAAGGCTTGGAGCACTCGCGTCTGCCGGGTCAGGGCCAATCCAGGAGGCGAAGCCTATGTCACATGCTGAATCCCCACCCAAGCTGACGCTAGCATCTGGTGCCCGTCCCCGGCAGGGCTGGGCCACGAGCCTCCACCACAGCGAGGGCGAGCGGCCGGGTGAGCTCAGCCGGCAGGGACAGGTGTCCTCGCTGAGCGGCAGCCTCTTCACTCTGCCGCCCCTCGCGCAGGCTGCGCGGGCTCGCATTGGGGGGGGGCTGTTGTACTTCCGGTCTCGTACCTGCTGCCTTCCAGGCAGTGGTCTACAGCCCTCCCCCACCCGTCCCCGAGAGAAAGAAGTGTATGGACACCGTGGAAATCACCCTGGAGAGCCTTCAGTCTCCACCGAAATGTAGCTTTTTAGGAACACCTGCGTGATGAGGAACCATATGGCTTTTACTGCACGCTCCCCCCAGTGACCGGTCACGAACGTGTAACCTCGGAGTGCGACGGCACCCAGAGATACGGTCTTCCGAGGGGTAACTGAGCTACACTGAGGTCCCACGGGCCAGTGACTCCTGATCAAAAGGGTTAGGACCCGGACGGACACGGGGAGAATAGGCTTGTGAGAAAGCCACCCTGTCCGCGCGCGACGGAGAGCGCCGGCCCCCCAGAACTGTGAGAATATGCGTTTCTGCTGTGGGAGCTGCCCGGGGCATGACGCTGCGTCACGGAAGCCCCAGCGAGCCAACGCAGCCAGCCACCCCCACGTTAAAGCAGGGAGAAGCTGAAGACTTGCACAGAAGGCGGGTGAATTTCACACAGAGAGAACTTATAAGATGCCTTTTTTTTTTGTTTTATCTACAAACCTTACTATGTCACAAAGGACCACAAGCATGCTCCCCTGGCTTTTTGCCCGCTGTAGCCACAGGACAACGTGGCGAGTCCACCCAAACCAACCCTCCCACTGTGGAGGTCACCGCAACCTCCCAGGATGACCATGGGCGGCCCGCGCCCCTGCTCTCAACAAACCCCGTAAGGCACTGGGGACTCGCCACCAGGAAAAGCCATATGGTTCCTAATCGAGCAGTGATGGTGCCTGGCTGGTCCCCAAGCCGGCAGGGCCCGCAGATGCACCCCCCCCAACAGGTGGCAGTGGTCCCCATGCGTGGGCCGAGCACAGACATGAGGGCAGACGTGCTCCTCGGAGTCTGACCGCATCACTCTGGGGAAGGACCCAGACCCCGCACACGGCACGTTCGTGGCTTTCCGGTGGATGAGAACGAGACACCCAGGCCGGGGGCCGCTGCAAGGGCACAGGGAGGGGTAGGCATGCCTCCCTCACCCCCTTGGCTGGTACCTGGATCCCCACTGAGCTGGCCTGGCGGTCTGCTTGGGAGCCCGGGGCCTGGCGCCAGGGCCACAGGCTGGGTGTCCTGACTCCTGGCGAGGTCGCCCTGGGCTTCTGCCGGCAGCCGTTCCTGCTCCGGGTCCGGAGGGCCGTCCCCATCCTCGATCACCACGGGGTCCTCACGGTGCTTGAGCTGCAATCCCAGGGAGGGTGTTTCAGGGCCAGGGGGGCAGGTCCCTGGCCAGGCGAGGGCTGGTGGCTGAGCCAGAAACTGGACCAACACCGTCCCCCGGCCCAGGCCCGCCGGGCACCTTCCCGGCGGAGCACGGGAGGCTCACACAGGACCCCTCAAGGAGCGGAACCCGCCGTCTCGGGAAACCGACTCCAGCGGGAGCCTCGCCGAAGCCCGGCGCTCCAGACGGAATTTCTCACCCCTGGCCAGGGGACACGTGATGCCGCCGAGCTTCCAAGTCCACGGCAGCCCCTCTCCACCAACGCCCCCCGCCCCGGCCAGCCCAGAGCAGACCCACGCTCACCCACTGCCACGGTCTCCCTGGTTCCCGCTCCAGAGCCTCCACGGCCGCCACAGCCTGGTCGCCGCTCTCGGGCTCCTGGGCCCGCACCCAGCCCTGGATCTCCCGGGGCAGGATGGCCAGGAACTGCTCCAGCACCAGCAGCTCCAGGATCTGCTCCTTGGTGTGCCTCTCAGGCCGCAGCCAGCCCCGGCACAGGTCCCAGAGGCGGTGCAGGGCCTCCCGGGGGCCCGCCGCCTCCTGGTAGCGGAACCGGCGGAAGAGGCGGCGGGAGGACTCGGGGCTGGGAAGCTCCCCCTGGGGGCTAGGGTTCTCTCCCGGTGGGCTCCTCATTTTCCTGGGCTCCTCACTTTCCTTCGGAGCCAAGACTCGGGGGCACAGGGCTGTGGGCATGATGGGGTTTGATGGGGGTCAGCAGCAGAAGACGACCCTATTTCCAAACAGAAATCACTGGCTTCAGTGTTCCGGTCTGCTGTGGTAGGTTCTTGGGGGTGGTGTTGGGGAGTGTGCAGAGCCCACGGAGACCAGCCCTTGGGAGAAGGTCTGGGACGCGCGGGAGGGGTCCACGTGGCTGCCCTTTACACAAGGGGGTGAGGGAAATCCCACCCCCGCCCCCAACAGCACCATCACGTGATCCCCCTCGCTGGGTGACCAGACACCCAAGGCGGGGGGGTCTGGGAGAGAAGCGCTATATGGCAAGACGGGACACGGACGGGGCCACACGCAGCACTCAGATGGAAGGAAGGCGCTGTGGTACCTTTGGTGGCCAGGTTCTCGGAACAGGACCTGAGACGCACGCGCCGAGCGGGACGTTATCTTGAGGCTCTGGAGCCAAAGTCGCCGTCCTCGCCCTTGAGACTTTTGCAGGAAGAGCTGGGAAGATAAAGGCAGACGTGCCTGGGAAGGGCATTCAGAGCAGACCCGGGACCAGAAGTCAACCCCGCAGGGGGCCGGGGCCGAGCACCGGTGGGTGCTGGACCTGCCAGACTGAGCCGGACAGAACAGAACTGCCGATGAGAGGCGCGGAGAGGCCAGAGACGGGCAGAGACGAGAGACAGGGAGAGGCGAGAGACGCAGCCGCATCCTGCGCGCAACCAGAGAGAACCGGCTGTGTACTTGGAAGCAGCAGCGCCGCAGCTCAGCCTCCGCCCCTCACTCCAAAGTCTGGATACAACTTTGGGTACCAAGCCGTCCTCCCTGGCCTTCGGCCTGCACCCCTCGCGTGTCATTCCCAACCATGCTGAAGGCGACAGCACACAGCTCACGGCCCTTCCTCAGACAGGACAGGGGTGGGGCGCTCGGCACGGGGGCTGGGGGGGGGCGCACCTCCCCAGGAACATCAGGGAGCCGCGACGGCTCCTGGGGGGGGAGGGCGGGGGACTCCCGGAACGTGAAGGGCACATGGGGAGACACGGCCCCTTCCCTACCGCTCAGGCCTCACCAAAGCACTCGGGGGGTGTCTGCGCCACCATCTGGAACACCGTCCCCGCGCGCCTGGCCGCCAGCTTCTAGGAGCTCGGCCCTCACCCCGCGGCACGGCGTCCAGGGCGCTCAGGTCGGCCCCCGGGCTGGGAGCCCCGCGCCGCGCCGCGCCTGCAGCGCTCCGGGCGCTGCGGATGACCCCCGAGCACACAGCCCGGTCCCTCTGGGTCACCCGGGCCCCTGGCACACGCAGGCGGCTCGGCAGGAGATGCCCGCTGGTCCAGGGGGCATTCCCGGAGGGGGCGGGGCGAGCTGAAAGCCGCTCCCGGAGGACGCAGCCCGGGCGGCGGAAAGGAAGGAGGGTGGCAGGCCAGGCCGGGCGGAGCGGCCGGCCTCCCTCGCCTCCCCGCCGGCCACCCAGGCGCGCCCGTAGCCCCGCCCGCTCCCGCCTGCTCACCGCACCGCCTGGAACTGCGGCCCGGCGTCTAACCCGAATGCCTGCTGCTGCGGCGGAAGTCTCCGGCAGCAGCTCCTCATCCTCCCAGCCCGCTGCCCCGGGCGTCCTTCCTGAGGCGGGCCGGTTCCTCGCAGGGGCCCACTCCGTCCCCGGCTCATCCAGAAAGCCGCGGCCGCGCTCGCGACTGGAGACGTGGGAGCAAATGGAGGCGCCTGAAAAACAGCATTTGTGTCGCCTTGCGGCCCCGCCCGCAGCGTCCCCGCCGCTCGGCTCCGGGCAGGGCGGCCGGGGCGCGCGGGGAAGCGGGGCGCGCGCGGGGAGCCGGGGCGCGCGGGGAAGCGGGGCGCGCGCGGGGAGCCGGGGCGCGCGGGGAGCCGGGCGGCCCAGGCCGCACTCACCGCCGCGGCGCGTCCCCGGTGGCGGGCCGCGCGAGCCTGGCCGCCGCGGAGCCCGCCGGACGCGCAGGAAAGGAAAGGCCGGAGCCCTCCGGCTCCCTCCCCTGGGACACTTCCTGCTCCGCTCTAGGACCGGGGAGGTCTCCGCATCTCAGTGGTTCGCTCCCCCGCCCCCCGGCCGAGGTGTGCGCGGGGGGTGACATCCGACACCCCCCGGCCCGGCCCGGCCCGCGCGCCCCGCCCCGCCCCGCCCCGCCCCGGCTCCGCGCGCCCGGGCCTCGGCGTCCGGCCGGGGGCTTTGTGGACCCACCGCGCGGTGGCGGCCTGGGCGACCCGGAGCTTGGGAGAAAGCATGTCGGGTCCCTGAGCAGGCCTGATGGGTACCAACCCTTCTGCATCCCCTGCTCCTCGCTGCAGCTGGCCTCTCCCACGGAAGAGGAGGCAAAGGAAAGGTTCCGGGTCCCACAGGGGCGCCTGAGTGCGGATCGCTGTTTGAGGCCAAGCAGAAAGAAAACCAGTTCGCCCAAAGAGAGTGGCCTGGCCCAATAGAGGGGGAGAGAGCGAACGGACTTGAGGAATCTGGACCCTCATCTGTGTGTTCTCAGTCCGTGGGCCTGGGCGCCTCCCGTTTCCCATAAACTCCAAATAATCAGTCCTGACCAGCGCGGTTACTGGGAGCGCCATTTGCCATTGCCAGTCGCCTGGATTCTGACTTTAGAAGGAGATGCACCAAAGTGAAGGAGTGGAGCTTTTTGTGAACAGTGAGTGTTGCCCCCCCAATGACAGACACAGGCAGGGCCACCCAGAGGTCTGCTGTGGAGCCACCCCCTTCGGACTTGAGCAGACTCACCGTTAGCAGGATTCACGCACACCTCAAACCTCAGGAGCACCCGCCAGCCCGGCTCCTGCGGCTCAGAGGGGAGATTCCCCCGGGGAGGGACCAAGGATCCGCCCAAGGTAGGCTGGGCTTCGGTGCAGGCACTGGCTTTGCATGTCCACACCCTCCTTTTGCTGCGACCGGTTGGGGAGCCGGCAGCTGAGTGCTGGGAATCTGGCGCTCACGGCTCTGCCCGGGGCAGTTCTACCCCAGATAAAACGTGGAGCCTAGAAAATGGCTAGCGTACAGCATCAGATCAGTCTGTGCTGCTTCGCCCAGTTCCTTCCCCTGAACGGACCCCTCCCGGTGACCTGTGCACCCTTCATAGCTCAGAGTAGGCCCTTAGGTTGCATGGCTTCTGCATTTCACTCTGCACAGGGGTTAGAACCAGCCCCTGGGAGAAATCCTGCCTCCTCATGTCCAGCTGATCTCAGGCGTCCTGCGCCTTGCTGAGCCTAGTTCCTTCATCCAGGATACACAGATGAAGCTGTCCACCTCACTGAGGGCATCTGGGATCCTTCCGGCACTCAGTAAACACACTGAGCCCCTGCCAGGCACTCAGGGCACATCCAGGAGCACAGCCGGCTCGTCCGGGGAGGGTGCAGGCAAGCAGTCAGCAAACTCTGTAACTCCATCTGCTGTGTCCGATGCGTGTTGCAGAGGTGAGCAGTGTCAAGGAACGGGGCCTGGAGAGGGGCTGGCGGTGCTCGCGGTATTCGAGAAGGCAGGGCAGGATCCCGTGTGACAGGGATCTCTGCGTCGGTCAAGCTCAAGCAGGGGGGAGCACAGCGTCCCAGGTGGAGGCCCGAGGGGGAGTTACAGGGAGGTGGTCCTGGAGCTAGAGGAGCGGGCTCTCGGGAGGGCGGGGGTTGGGGGCAGCGCCACAGCACAGGCGCCGTGGAAACGTGTCTTTCTGCCGCTGCCAGGGATTGTCAGGTGCGGCAAGCACGGGAGGAACCTGCGTGGAGACCCTGCCCGAGGACCGTCCACCATCTCACACCCCATGTGTACGTTTCTTTGGTTTCCATTACTGCCGCTGACCATGTATATTTCTACCAGATATTTTCCATTTGCCACCAATTCTTCCATCCTTGGAGACACCGCAGTGGACAGAAGACTCTGGCTTCCCTTCTGGAGGCCTGCAGGGAAATCAGGTAGTAAATACAGTGCTGGTGAGAGATGCCGTGAAGATGAAAGGCGCACAATACAACAGGGTGAGGACTGGAAGATGCTGCCTGAGGTGACGTTGGGACAGAGAGCAGGGCGGGGGCTCAGCAGCTGTTCTGACAAGCAGAGCAGAGGGGTGTGGGGACGAGCATTCCAGCAGAGGGAACAGGGAGAGAGCGGGGCGCTGGAACAGAGCGACCGCCCTTCAACTCAGCAAGTCCAGGAGGGCCCGGGCCGCAGGGACCTTGTCTTTCCGCGGTCGCTGTGCCGAACGGGTTGGAGGGACACAGAAGAGGCAGGGGCTGTGTCGAAGCCGCCAGGGAAGGCGCGGGCAGGAGGTGCCAGTTCCGCCGTGGCTGCTGGAGGTGCCCCAGGCGGGCGGCAGCACAATTTCCCACAGGCGTCCTGTAGGATGGTAGAGGATGGGCTGTGCTTTGGGTCCGAATTGGGTGAGTCAGGGGCTTGTCTGGGAAACAGTGAGCGGGTTTCTGGACAGGGCTTGGGGGACAGGGTGGATTTCGGGATGTGCTGCGTCTGAAAGGCCCAAATGACAGGTAGGGATGACTCTTGGGGGAGAAGGCAGAGGTTGGAGGTGGGAATCTGGGCTCACAATACACACGCAGGGGTGGAGAAGAGCAGGCCGACCCGGGCCATGGCAGCTCCCCGACTGGGGAGAGAGTGGGGGGTGCAGAGGACACCCAGGGGGAGGAAGAGGAGGGGGAACAGCAGGCCCCCCCAGGTGGTGGGAACCTGGGCAGCGCTGAGCCTTGTGTGTGTGATTCACGGAAGGGGGGGTGCCTGGGGTGCGTCCCGCTGCCAGGCCCACGTGCATGTAAACACTGGCCTGGGCTTGGGTAGAGATGCCCCTGAGTGGACTGGAGGCCACGGAGCCACTGGGCTGGAGCACCGTTTGGGGTGAGCAGGGAGGTGAGGGAGAGGAGACTGCCAGAGAAACGGGGCCCCAGGTGGGTGGGGGCAGCCCAAGCCCCATAGGGAGGAGAATAGGGAAGGTGGCCTCTGGGCGCCCCCCTCCCCAGCTCACAGGCTGCGGGTGTGTGGCCGTCCGGGAGCCGGAGGTGGACACAGTCCACTAACGGAAGAAGCAGGTGTGATGGTCTATTTATGTGTCAGCTTGGCCGGGCCCAGGTGCCCAGGTCGCGGTCAAACGCTGCTTTAGATTTGCTAGGAAGGTACTTTTAGGGTTTTGTTTGAGAGAGAGACAGAGCGTCCGCACGAGTGGAGAGCGAGGAGCCCGTGGAACTCCATCTCAGGCCCCTGAGGTCATGACCTGAGCCACCCAAAGGTGGTTTTAGATGAGGTTAACATTGAAATCAGTAAACTTTGGGTAAAGCAGCTTACCCTCCGTAATGTGGATGGGCCTCACTCAGCCTCCATGATCTAGTGAGCCAGTCCCACCCCCCATCTCTCTAAATCTCTCCATCTACACACGTACCCTAAATATGTCTACATGCATATCTCTAAATATCTCTGCAGACACACCCTAAATGTGTCTACACACATACCCTAAATATCTCTACATGCATATCCTAAATATCTCTACACATGTACCCTAAATATGTCTACATGCATATCTCTAAATATCTCTGCAGACACACCCTAAATGTGTCTACACACATACCCTAAATATCTCTACATGCATATCCTAAATATCTCTACACATGTACCCTAAATATGTCTACATGCATATCTCTAAATATCTCTGCAGACACACCCTAAATATCTCTACACGCATATCCTAAATATCTCTACACATGTACCCTAAATATCTCTACATGCATATCCTAAATATCTCTGCAGACACACCCTAAATGTGTCTACACACATACCCTAAATATGTCTACATGCATATCTCTAAATATCTCTACAGACACACCCTAAATGTGTCTACACACATACCCTAAATATCTCTACACATGTACCCTAAATATGTCCACATGCATATCTCTAAATATCTCTGCAGACACACCCTAAATGTGTCTACACACATACCCTAAATATCTCTACATGCATATCTCTACAGACACACCCTAAATATCTCTACATGCATACCCTAAATATCTCTACAGACACACCCTAAACATCTCTACATGCATATCCTAAATATCTCTACACATGTACCCTAAATATCTCTAAACACATACCGTACATATGTCTACACACATAGCCTAAACATCTACACGCATACCCTAAACATCTCTACACACACCCCGTAAATAAGTCTACACGCACACACGTGCCGTGGATTTTTCCCCGGGCTTACCGAGAGGAGTGGGAGGGCTGGAGGCCTGAGTGCAGAAGGCGGTGGTGTGACAGGCTCATTTTACACCCTGGGAGGGTGGCAGGGATATCGCAAAGGAGGTGACGAATTCCGCCTCCCGTGGGATGGGAACTGCCCCAAACCCGGAGTCTGCACACAGCCAGGTCTGCCCTGGGGAGCCGGTCACTACTCCACACGGGCGGCCCGTAGTCCTACAGCAAACACCGACATGTGAGGATGTGCGGCCTCCCCACGGGGTCCCGGGCCAGCCCTGTCCGCAGTCCCTGGGAGCTCGTTAGACACAGAAGCCCCCAGGCTGCACGCCCAGCCTGCGTGGTTAACCAGGCACCGGGCGACCGTCCAGCTCTTTGTGGTTTGCGAAGCTCTGTCGCTCACGGGTCTTCATGGTTCCTGGCAGACTAGGTGCTCAGTCAACTCTAGCTTTGCAAAGAGTCCTAGGAATAACAGTGCCAGATATCACTGTGACTTATTCTCGGGCTCCCGGGAGGTGAGGACAGCGGGGCTTGCCGTGGCACCCCAGATCCAGCAGAGGTCATGTCCCATGGAGACTCCACTGAGTGAAGGAATTTGGCTTCCTTAATTCTGTCACAAGACAGCTGCTCTATTTTTATGGGTTTTCTTTTTTCTTCTGTGCAAGGGAAAGGACTTTCAGAACTACACGGAGCGGTGCTCAGGGGCTCCGATGAGAACCTCTGGAGGGCCACATGGTCCCTTGGGAAACATGCCATCCCTTTCCATGAACTCATTCGTGGTCAGAAAAACCGAGACCTCCCCAGCCTTAGTTTTGGGAGCGGTCTGGGAGCACCGGGGTGTGGAGGTGTGAGTGCAGGAGGAGATGCGGGGAGCCAACCCAGCCAGACCACCAGCAGCCAGCCTGTAGTCTGACACGCTCGGATTGCCCGAGGCAACCAGGGTTTTGGGGGGGGGCCTTCAGGGAGGAGGCTGGGGAGGCTGGAGTGAGGCTTGATGAACGGGGAAGAGCAAAGTGGCCCGTGAGGTTGGTTCCCGCAAGGATGGAGGAGGAGACGGGCACCAGGGACGCCTCCGCGGGTGGATGCCCTCAGAGAGTGACAGCTAGGCACACAGCCGCGCTGCTGGGTCTGTCTTCCCTCCGGGCCTCCGTCCCGCTGATTTTCACGCTTGGGCTCTGCGCAGGTTTCCGCTCATTCTGACCTTCCTTTCTGTCTGCTCAAGGGAGGTGAATCCCAGGATGCTGCAGTTTCAGGCCGGGCCCCTGAGGCTCAGGGGGAGGAAGGAGCTCAGGGGCCCCAAGGGGCGGGTGTGCGTGTGTGCGAGGCTGGAGGCAGGACCAGAGACACTGCACAGGATCCGGTTGCCTGCGCTAGGAGAACCATCAGCATTTTATCACAGTGCTCCCCGGACTCCCGGAAGCCGGAGCCGAAAGTACCGCATAGTCTCCTGCAGCATTGGAGGGCCCGGTGCTGAGTCCCTCATTCTTACGTGTACGCTGACCTCCCTCTCAGAGCACGGACCGTGTTCTGCCTCCTCATCCAGCATCAGGACTGAGGGGTCCTTTAAGTCCTGGAAGCCTGGTGTCCTTACCTTGGGAGTTTCCTGTTCCAGGAGCAGGGAAATCTGGTATGTGCCGCCTGCTGTGTAAAGGTACCTAAATGCTGGGAGGGGTGGAGATGTGTCTCCGTGAAGACCTGGTGAGACAGCTCAAACGTCAAAAACGTTATGTATGTATCCAGCGCAAAGCCAGCGATGCCGAGTGGGTACTTCTCCCCCTCCTCCATTAGCTGCCTGTGAACCTCGACCCCTCTTAATTTAGTGTATATCCATTTATTCTTCTGCTGTGAAACCCCTAGATCCATCTATGGAGTTTTGCTGCAGACGTGAATTCTGCACGACTCCAAGCGGTTCTGCTGAACGCTCTGGAACTTAGTGCCACGGCTTCCGGAATTTCCTGATAGCATAGCTACTGGCCTTCCCGGTCTGCTGGCCTCTCCCTCAAGCTCAGAGCCTCCTGTGCATGTAGGGGTGACCCTGACGGCAGGCTGGGCCTCAGCGTGTCCCCAGCCAGGTATGCTGAAGCGATGGCCCTTCACGCCTATGAATGTGCTTTACCTGAAAACTGGGTCTTCAAAGATGTAGTCAAGTTCAGAAGAGGTTGCACTGAATTACACTGAGCCCTAACTATTTTCATCATTATTATTTTTATTTAAAGATTTTATTTTTTTTATTTGACGGGGGGAGACACAGCGAGAGAGGGAACACAAGCAGGGGGAGTGGCAGAGGGAGAAGCAGGCTTCCCACTGAGCAGGGAGCCTGATGCGGGGCTCGATCCGAGGACCCCAGGATCATGACCTGGGCCGAAGGCAGACGCTTAACGACGGAGCCACCCAGGCGCCCCCATCTTGAACTTTTTTTTATTTAAAGATTTTATTTATTTATTTGACAGAGACACAGAGTGAGAGAGGGAACACAAGCAGGGGGAGCGGGAGAGGGAGAAGCAGGCTTCGTGCGGAGCAGGGAGCCCGATGCGGGGCTCGATCCCGGGACCCTGGGATCATGACCTGAGCCGAAGGCAGACGCTTAACGACTGAGCCACCCAGGCGCCCTAGTCTGAACCCTAAGTCTAAGGATGCCTTACACATAGGCCACCTGGGGTCCTGGCTCTCTGTGGTGGTGAGGCATGCGACTCTGGATCTGGGGGTCATGAGTTCAAGTCCCACGTTGGACATAGAGATTACTTAAAAATAAAATAGTTTAGGTGTATTTATTGTATTGATTAACCTCTACACCCAATGTGGGCTGGACCCACAAATGCAAGATCAAGAGTTGCTGCTCTTCCAACAGAGCCAGCCAGGCGCCCCTAAAAATAAAATCTTAAAAAAATCCCCAAGAACAACAAAAGTAAGGAGGCCACGTGTAGACAGACCCCGAGAACTCCTGACGTTACAGGCGGAGACTGGGGTGATGGGCTTCCAAGGCCTGCAAAGACCCCCTCCCCCCCACACCCACTAACCTGACTTGCCACTTAGGACCTGTGTCCAGTCTTGCTTCTTTATAATGATTATTTCCAGTCTCCTGTGCAGTCTCTTGTGGATAAATGGGACCCTTCAATGCGACTTGAAACTTGTCACCTTCACCTTTCTCCTGTCCTTTACCTGCCACATCTAACGGGCAGACTTGAGAAGTGTTCCCCTGGCCATCTCTGCAGGCCTGTCCGTCTTCGCTGAGAGCTGACTCCTCAGAATAGGGACCTAATTGCCAGCACATCGGCTGTCCTCTCTCCTCTTTGGATTAATCCAGAGCATTTTGTGGGTGTCATTTACGGGCATCAACTCAGAGTGGGCGACCTGAAAACCCCATAGGCACAACACAAAGATGAACTAAGGGAAAACGTGGCCATTAGCTGAGGAGGGTGGTGATCCCCTTTCTGGGAGAGGAACAAAATGCTTCCCTGTTGAGCCCCGTCCCCCCCCCCCCCCCCCCCCAGGGACGGTCTGCAGAAGCCCTACGCCCTGCAGAGGTGTGTGCCGCCAGGAAGGAACCTGCAGGTGACCAGAGTCTCAGTGCACTTTGAAGGGATCAGGTGGGCAGTCAGTGGCAAATGGGGCCCCCCAGCTTCAGTCTTCCCTCCGCGGTTGGCCTGCAATAATAGCTCCAAGGGGGCATCATGGACGTTTGGCTTAGGTGTATCAGGGGACCTCACCAGCTTAAACGTAGGCGGGAGGGGTACCTGGGAAGCTAACACAAAGGTGAGGTCCCCTGAAGACACTTGCTGTTTGGACGGAACTGCGTGAGAAACCCGGAGACCAGGCCACCAGGCTAAAGAGCGTGGATTTCGCTCTGCAGGTCAGCGTTTCCCATGCTTTTCTGCCTGCAGCCTGGACAAGGCACATGCCTCACGATGCACTCTGAGCACTAACAAGTGTTGTGATTTTTTTTCCCCCTTTAACACTGGCACAGACTGTAATGCATCTTTTAATATAATGGGGGTGTTGATGAAGGGTTCTCAGAAAGCTAGGACGATCTTGACAGGTGTTGGTTCAGGTAGCATTTTGGGAAAGGCCAGGAAAGAGAGGTGTGGGTTGCTGGCTCACTGGACAGCTGCCTCTTACCAGTGTCTGAATCCAGCAGTCGCTGAAGGGGCCTCTTGTACGTCTCGGCCACCAACAGCCTGTGGAAAGACAGTGTCCCGTAAAAATTCTCTCCCAGATTTGTGGGATGCCTGGGAGCCAAAACCTCTTTAGCCTGTAACATCTTCTGTGAAGCCTGCATTGTGGGAAATGAGAAAGGTCTGGCTCCCAAGCCTCCCCGGGAATGGTAAGGCCCTAGAATGCTGCACCTGTAAGGGAGGTGGGTCCCGGATCTGGGCACCCCGGGGCAGGAGGGACAGATGCACCAGCTAGAACTGACTCCGTGTGACCCATGTCTTCCATGATCCAGGTTTCCAAGTCCAGGAATGGATAGTTTAAATGTGCCTTTGTATTCTCATTCTTTCTTTACGTATTCTCGTGCGGAAAGTTAGAATTTACTTGTATCCTTAGCATCACATCCCCCAAATCTGCATGTCTCAAGATCAGTTATTTACGCCCACAACTCTTCGATATAATTTCTTTAAGCAGTTTTATTATTATTATTTAATTTGCTGCTTCCACTAGCACAGAGTTAATGCCATGATAAATCCTCGGCAACTATCCAAGTACCAGATTCCTGAACTGTTGAAACTTAGGCCCGGAAAACGTCGAGGAATTTCTGGGGGCACACAGTGCCTTTGACTTCCGATTTGCGGCTCTCTTCCGGGGCCGTTTCTACCTGGTCTTTCTAGGATTCCACAACCTTCCCCTTGTGTCCAGCCGGACCCGCCATGACCTTCCTCTGCCCCGGCCTCTCCACGAGGCGCCCGGCTTCGCGCCGTTCCTGCGCCGTGCGCCCCGGGTCACAGCCGGGGTCCCCGCCCGCGCTCCGGGAGTTTCCGGGGGCCCTCCTGCCAGTATCGCGTCCTGGGGCGCTCGGCCTCCGCTGCGAAACCAGCGGTGGGCGGGCCCAGGGGAGGGTCTGGAAGCCGACCCTCTCCGCGGCCGCGCGCCTTCCCTGGGAAGCCGAGGGTCGGGGAGGTGGGCGCACGTCTGTAACGTCTGCATCTCTGCCAGGTGGCTCGGCCGCTGGCTGCACCCACCGTCAGTGCGCGACTTCGGTGTCGGGACTCGTTGGTAAGGGCTCGCTCGGCCTCCAGCACCGCCCGTGGGGTGGTGGAATGGGAGCCTCGGGTAGCTCCGGCCCTCCCCCAGAGATGAGTGGCAGAGGCTTCGGGGACGCGTGCCCACAACCACATTGTCATGCAGATATTTGGGGCGGAAGGGGGTTTAAATAGAGTTTTCAAGCAAATCATGTTCCTGGGGAATCTCCTTCGGAGGAAGAAGGGAAGCTAGACGGTCCCCGGCGCTCTAGTGTTCGGACGCACTGTTAGCGACCAGTTAAAGCAAGAAGGGGCGCGGGCTTCCTGCGCCCGACGGGGGCGGCTCTCAACCCTGGAGCGGAGTTTGCAATTGCGAACGTGCGGAGTCTCCTCGGGCGCACCCGCGGGAGGAAGAATCACCTGCAGGTGCGAACTTCCATCCTCTTTCATTAACTACAGCTGCTCCCCGGGTTCTGCTTAATGCGGGTGGGGGGGGTGCAGTGTTGTTTTCCTCTCCTCCCTCTTCCAGAAACTTCGGCAAACGCCAAAAAAGCGACCCAAATATCCATTTCAAAGAGGCGTGAGAGGAGTCGGGGCTTCCTTCAGAACAAGGAGAATGTGAGGAATTTTGTTGTGGTTTTTCCACTCTTAGAGCAGGTGACCTAGTTCTGGTGATGGAGGGGCTCCTTCTTCTCCTCGCCGGGTCAGCGTGTCGTTCCCGGCAATTTGTTCTCATTTTATAGGTACACGCCTTTGCACACACATGCATAGAGGGTGAGACGAGTTTCTTTGGCTTTCAGTTTAAGAAAGTGTGAAAGACAGTAGCCATATTAAACCCCGAGTTCCTAAAGGGCCGTCTGTGGGGTTACCTATATTGTACCCGAATCCTGGCCGCCCCCTCAAACCTTCCCAGTAGGAAAAACAGAGCCCGTCAGTCTCCATTTCTCAAAATGCGGCGTGCGGATACTCCCAGGACTTACTTGGTAGCTGGGAAGTTTGCACCTTTTGGCCACCTTCGTCCATTCCGCTTCCTACCCGCCCCGCCAGCTCAGTATTTCAATGGGGAACAAAAGACGAGTTCCCCAGGCAGGGAGGGGCTGTAAAGCCCCAAGCGTCAATCTGCCCAAGCTCCCGCCGGGGACTTGCGCGCTGGGAGGCTGCGCCGCGGTGCGCTCCGCAGGAACGCGAAGGCAAACGTGCGCGCGCGTACCCGCGGGAGTGGAGCGGGGCGTGTAGTTCACGAGCTCCCTGCGCAATCCCTGCTCCGAGCGCTTATCAGCAATCCTGTACTCTTCTTAAAAATAAAGTGGCTTGCTAGAAGACTGAAAAACTCTCTCTAAAAAAAGTTGTGTACTGTGCGCCCCGCCTCCCCCGGGAGATCCCCCTGTCGCCGCGAATGACTTCCCTGCAGTCTTGCCCGAAGGTTACCCTGAGGCGTTCAGGGCATCAGGGCACGCCCTGCCGGGAACGCGCGCCACAGGTCCTCCAAGACTGGACGAAACGCGGGGTGACAAGGGCGCGACCGTCCGTGCCGCGGGGGTTCAGGCTGCAGAGGGGCTCCAGACGCGCGGGCGCTGCGGAGACCGGGCGTGCCCAGCTGGGGCGCACACGTGCGGTGAAATGGTGACCCGCGTAGAGCCACAGGCCCGGGACGTTTTTATTTTATTTCTTATAAAAATTGCAAGGTCAAGCGTTTCCCGCGGGACTGCTGTGCAGTCCAACGTAAGTCCGTCCGGGACACCCCCGAGCGTAGCGGAGGTAAAACTGCCCACCAGGTTTACTTCGCTGTCGCCGCCAGAGGGCGGAGAAGGGGCCGGAGCCGCGTTTGGCGTTCGGGTTCAAATTGTGCTTTCTCCATCCTGCCAGCTAGAAGGTGATTTGGGAAGGGTCACCCTGAGAACCCCGGGGCTGGCTCCCTTCCCAGTGCTGACGCGATTCCTCACCTCTGAGCGGCCACAGCGACTGGCCGGGGGACGCGCGCCCCGGACGCACGAGCGCTCCACCGTCCACGCGCACTCGGGCCGCCCGGCTGAGCGCCCCCGCAGCGCGGGGTGGGGCTTCTCTGCGTGGTCCACCCCTTCCTCCTCCGTGGTCCTTCCTCTTCCACCAACCTCCTAACCCCTCCTCCTGCCAGGCACCCTACAAATTGTCCCTTCGGTGTATGCTTCCCAGTTGCGGTGTAAAGCACACCATTTGCCTTTATTGTGGTCAGTGACGGATAATATCAAACTTCTAAAGTTTCACCAAATCTGACAGGTGAGGGGTAGGTTCCTTCTGTTCCCATTTGCGTCCCCTCGCTCTGTGGATAACCGTGTTTATGTCGATGACAGCCAGCATCGAAGGCGGCCCCTGTTGCTCACACCCTGTGGCCCCTCCCCATGCCGCAGGGTCCCTCTGTGTGACCCTCAGCCGCTCCCGGCAAGACGAGGTGACAGGGGCCTGTGGCTTTCGTCCCCTGTAGGTCCCCCTCAGTCTCTCGCATCCTTGCTCTGGGGAGGCCGCTGTAGAGGACCAGTCTTAGGGGAGGCCTTGTGGCCGGGAGCGCAGCCTCCCAGCGGCGGCGGGCGGGTGGAGTGGAAGTGGGTCCTCAGACGCTCAGCCGGAACCCACACCCCGGATGCACAGACAGCATGTAACCCGTGTTTGCTCTTGGAAGCCCCGTGTTACACACACGGCAACGGCCCATACGACTTCTCTGCTCGCTTCTTTGTAGTAGGCTTTTACACTTTTTGGCTATTGGAAATTTGTTGTATAAAATGAGAATATTTTCACCAATGCTATCCTGCATCATTTGATGTTTTAACTTTATGACATCTTTTGGAGCGCCTGGGTGGCTCAGTCGGTGAGGCGTCAGCCTTCGGCTCAGGTCATGATCCCAGGGTCCTGGGATCCAGTCCCGCATCAGGCTCCGTGCTCGGCGGGAAGCCTGCTTCTCCCTCTGCCCTCTGCCGCTCCCCCTGCTTGTGCTCTCTTGCTGTCAAATAAACAAAATCTTAAAAAAACCACGAAAACCCTTTATGGCTCTTTTGTCAAATACAAGGTTTAGAATCTAGGAAATGTGAAGCCGACTGGGGATAACCATTTCCAATTGAAGCAGGGGGAGAAAACTGTCGAACGGAAGAAGATCCTTGGAGGTGTGGTGACCGAGAGCTCTGAGACAAATTCCTGTCCAGGCGGCTCTGAGAGGGCGGTTGAGGGGAGTGTTTGCAGCAAGTGCAGATCAGCCGCAGGGCTGCCACCGGCGGGGTGTGCGCCACTGCACATCCTTGACCTTCTCTGCAGCACAGTGGGCTCACTTGTCCAGTGATAATACCAAATAGGGTTCCTGTAGGAATGAAACATCCAATCGCTGTGCTACAGAATGCGAGACATAAACTGATGCCCGGGACTCTGGACGATGGCACGGTACCTCATACACCGTGTATGGCTGATGGTGTGGCTCCACACCCTGGTTTAGATGGCGGTCTTCTGCCTACACGGAGCAGGTGTTGTAGTGCCCGCTGTGATCATCCCTGGGGCTTCAGCGTCCTCGTTGACAGAACGGAGGTGTCGATCCTTCAGAGTGCATGCCACTGTGAGTGTCTGATAATAAGTATATATTTGGTCTTTGTCCCTGGCTCCTGACATAGAATTTCTAGAACCCTTGGAATTTATGGAGTGAGATGGGTCAGAGGATCACCTTTTGTTATTCCCAACAAGCCCCCTTTTTAAGCTACTGAGGGGACTCTAGGTGGGGCCCCTGCATTGCCCCGGGTTGGGGGCTGGTTGGTGGACAAACCCATCATGTGATTAGAGCACTGGAACCTTCAGTCCCATCCTCAGACCTCCCGGGAGGGGAGAGGGCTGGAGATGGAGTTCAATCACCAGTATGCTCAGGGATTTAATGGTTCATGCATGTGTAATGACACCTCCATAAATACCCCCAAGTGAGGGGGTCCGGAGAGCTTTCAGAAGGGCGAACACGGAGCCGTGGCTGGACGATGATGTGCCCACAGAGGGCGTGGAAGCTCCGTCCCCCGCCCCAACCCTAATACCTTGTCTGTGTGCGGCCTCCATTGGGCCATT
Organism: Zalophus californianus; assembly: GCF_009762305.2. Lineage (NCBI taxonomy): Eukaryota > Metazoa > Chordata > Mammalia > Carnivora > Otariidae > Zalophus > Zalophus californianus. Next base: position 900,113 of record NC_045599.1, read on the forward strand.
ACTGAGTTGTATCTTTTATGATAAACTAGCAAAGTGCTTTTCTGAGTTCTGTGAGTCATTCTAGAAAGGTCTGAACTTGAGGTGGGGAGTGGGCACGGAAACCCTTGAATCACGTCCCGGTGACAACCTGATGAGATGGGCACCTGCGGTGGGGGCCGTCGTGTGGGACTGAGCCCCGAACCGGTGAGATTTGACACCTGCTCTGGGCATCTGTCAGAATTGAGTTATAGGGGAATTGGTGAGTGGAAGTAAAGGGTTAAATAGGGTGATGTTAGCTAAGAGTTTTCACCATCCTCACACACAGTCTTCTAGGACGATCTTGAAATTACTGAGCAAGAAGAAACTGAGTCTTTTTCTCTTGTTTAAATCTGTCTTGATTGACACCAAGCCCCCTTTTTAGTTTTATGTTACTCCATCCTTATTTCATTTTTTTTGAAAGATTTTATTTATTCATTTGAGAGAGAGAGAATGAGAGAGAGCACATGAGAGGGGGGAGGGTCAGAGGGAGAAGCAGACTCCCCGCTGAGCAGGGAGCCTGACGCGGGACTCGATCCCAGGACTCCAGGATCATGACCTGAGCTGAAGGCAGACACTTCACCGACTGAGCCACCCAGGTGCCCCTCATTTTTTATTTTATTGAAAGTTTACTTCTTTCTTTATTTTTCAGTAATCTCTGCACCTGGCATGGGGCTCAGACTCACGATATTGCGATCAAGAGTTGCATGCTTTTGCAAGAGAGCCAGCCAGGAGTCCCAAACTTGAATCCTTTTAAACCAACGCGTGTAAGTCAATGGATGCTGATCCTCTAGTTGTATGTGCAGACCTGGGCTGCCTCCTGGAAGAGGCAGAGAGGGTGGCCTCGGGTGCGACGTGCATGCAGACATATGCTCTAATAGTTGGGAATGAAGGAAAGAGGAGAAACCGGGGAGGCAAGCCCGTCTGACCTGCCGAGTCGGCGGTCTCTACCACGCCTCACTTCCTCGGGTCTTTCCAGAAAAGTGGGTGGAAGTAAGCCTCCAGCGCTGCTGGGGGCATGGGGGCGATTGTACGACTGGGGTTCCACCAGGCTGCCAGAGACACGGGCCATGTTTGAACCGGTGACCCTGGGCTGCCGTAAGGACCACGACCTGGGCCAGTTCTACAGCAGAGGTTACAGGTCGCCGTTCTGGAGGCTGTACATCTGCGATCAGGCGCCGTCAGGGTTGTTTCATTCTGAGGTCACCATGGCCTCTGGGTGCTCATGAAGACACGCGGGAAGATCTGTCTTCCTGCTGCTGTGAGGACCCTGACTCCAGCACGAGGCTGCACCCGGGGACCTCATCGAACAGAAATCCTGTCCCAGCTCCCAACACCCTCCCGCGGGGATAGAGCTCCAGCTGAGAATTCAGCCCACAGCTGGCTTGCACACAGCTCGTCTGAGTCTCACCGGAAGCCTTGTGATCGTGCCCACAGCGAGCCCGTGATGCGCTGTCGGTGGGGCCGTCGTCCATGGTGAGCCCGTGACGCGCTGTCGGCAGGGCCGTCGTCCACGGCGAGCCCGTGACACCCCGTCGGCGGGGCTGTCATCCACAGTGAGCCCATGATGCGCCATCGGTGAGGCCACGGTGAGCCCGTGACACTGTGTTGGCAGGGCCGTCATCCGTGGTGAGCCCGTGACGCCCCATCAGTGAGGCCGTCATCCACGGAGAGCCCGTGACACTGTATCGGCAGGGCCGTCATCCACGGTGAGCCCGTGACACCCCGTCGGCGGGGCTGTCGTCCACAGTGAGCCCATGATGCGCCATCGGCGAGGCCACGGTGAGCCCGTGACACTGTGTCGGCGGGGCCGTCGTCCATGGTGAGCCCGTGACGCCCCATCGGTGGGGCTGTCGTCCATGGTGAGCCCGTGACACTGTGTCAGCGGGACCGTCGTCCACGGCGAGCCCGTGATGCGCCGTCGGCAAGGCCACGGTGAGCCCGTGACATGCTGTTGGCGGGGCCGTCATCGACGGCGAGCCCGTGACGCCCTGTCGGCGGGGCCGTCGTCCACAGCGAGCCCGTGACGCCCTGTCGGTGAGGGCATCGTCCACGGCGAGCCTGTGATGCGCCGTTGGGGAGGCCGTTGTCCACGGTTGTGCGGTGTGCGGCCTTCTGGGAGCGGAGCACCACACACGGAACCCCTTAGACACACCGTAGGCCAAGCGCTCAGCTGTGAGGCGACCCACCCCCAGCTCTCTGGTCAGGATATTTGGGGTGTGGGATGAGGGCCATGGGGACCTGGTGGGGCTCTGATCTCATATCCGAACCTCATCGCGGTTTGACTGTCTGCTCACCAGCCGAATCATCAAGCCCGGCCTTGTCCTGCGTGTGCTTCCCACGTGTCCACAGGGGCCCCCGGAGCCCGAGCTGGGCAGTGGGGTGAGTGTGTTCAGTCGTCCCAAGGGCAGAGGAGCATCACAGCATTTAGTGAGTGGGCCAGGTTCTGCCTGAAGACACATATTTGTCCTAAAATGCCGGTAGTGTCTGCTCCTAGCGCCCTGCACCCCTTTGTGAACACGGGGATGGTGCAGGAAGGCACCGGGTGGCGGTGTGCATGAATTTGCTGGGGCAGCTGTAACAGAACCATAGAAATTTGTGTTTTCACGGTTGTGGAGGCTGAAGTCTTGAGATCATAGTGTGGGCAGGGCTAGCTTCTGCTGAGGCCTCTCTCCTTGGCTTGTTGATCACCATTTTGGGCTCACACAGCCATCCCTCTGTGCGAGTGGGTGTCCTAATCTCTTCATATAAGGACATCACTCGTTTGGATCAGGGCCAATTCAAGTGACCTAATTTAACTGTATTACCTCTCCAAAGACCCTATCTCCAAGGCAAACCCTCCTACAATGTTGGTGGGAATGCAAGCTGGTGCAGCCACTCTGGAAAACAGTATGGAGGTGCCTCAAAAAGTTGAAAATAGAGCTACCCTATGACCCAGCAATTGCACTCCTGGGTGTTTACCCCGAAGACACAGAGGCAGTGAAAAGAAGGGCCATGTGCACCCCAATGTTCATAGCAGCAGTGTCCGCAATAGCCAAACTGTGGAAAGAGCCGAGATGCCCTTCAACAGATGAATGGATAAAGATGTGGTCCATATATACAAGGGAATATTACTCAGCCGTCAGAAAGGATGAATACCCAACTTTTACATCAACATGGGTGGGACTGGAGGAGATGATGCTCAGTGAAATAAGTCAAGCAGAGAAAGTCAAGTATCATATGGTTTCACTTATTTGTGGAACATAAGGAATAGCAGGACATTAGGAGAAGGAAGGGAAAAATGGGGGGGGGATTGGAGGGAGAGATGAACCACGAGAGACGATGGACTCTGAGAAACAAACAGGGTTCTAGAGGGGAGTGGGTGGGGGATGGGTTAGCCCGGTGGAGGGTATTAAGGAGGGCACGTACTGCATGGAGCACTGGGTGTTATATGCCAACAATGGATCGTGGCACACTACATGAAAACTAATGATGGTATAGTGGCTAACTGAACATAATAAAAATAAGTTATGGTCTTCCCTTCTCCCTCAAAAAAATACCCCCTCCAAGAACAACAAAGATCCTATCTCCAAATATGGTCACATTCAGAGGTCCTGGGGATTGGGACTTCAGCATAGGAATTTGGGAGGAATGCCAGTGCATCTGCAACACAGCAACACACAGGAGGGGGTATGAAAGCGCTGTGTGTTCAGACAGCTGGAAGCCTCTCTAGAGCATTTCCCGTTGCGCCCATGAAGACAGGAAATCCCAGGGAGCTGGGAGCACTCCGCTGCCTGTGTGAGTTCCGATCCGAGCACAAGCACACGGGTATGGACCGCACTGCCCTATCCCGTTCTGGTGGCCCCGTTGATTTCTGGTGATCCCTCGACCTTCCAGGGACGTGAGCATTTTCTCAGGCACGCACGGGCGTGCGGAGTCTTGGAGGCATGTAGACTGACTAGGGAAGAGTGGTGGGTTTGGGGTACTGAGTCCTGCTAGCCGAGGGTGGGGTTCATGTTTTCCCTGAGGCCCCTCGATGCCCCATAATGTCTCTTCATGTAGTCCCTGCACATTGCTTTTTTTTTCTTCTTACGTTTATATTGAAAAAATGACATAGGCTCATTTTAGACTAGTTGGAAAGTATAGAAAAGTATAAAAGAACAGAAAAAAATTCGTTACTAAAAATGTCTTCCCCAGAGGTCACTTTTATTACAACCAAATAGTCCTCTAATGTCTTGTATGGCTTATCAGGTAGTTGAGTTTATATTATAGTTAATATAAATGTTTTCCTTAATGGTACAAAATGAGCATGTCCCTGTACACGTAGTCATTCTGAGTTTTAACAGCTACAAACATTTTCTTTCTTAGATGTGCCATGAGTTTTAACCATTCACCTTTTAGTAGAATTTTAGGGTGGGTCCAGTTTTTTTCCACCATCATAAATAAAACTGAAACAAACATACACATGAAGATACAAAGTGCTTGCGCACTTCTTTCTTTTTAAAGTCTTTTATTTATTTCAATCAATTTTTATTGTAATACATTTCATTTATTTATTTTCGAGAGACAGAAAGAGAGCGTGGACAAGCGGGGGGGGGGGGCAGAGGGAGAGTGAGAATCTCAAGCCGACTCCCCACTGAACGCAGAGACCAATGGGGCTCGATCTCACCACCCGCGAGGTCATGAGCTGAGCCGAAACCAAGAGTGCCGGCTTCACCCACGGAGCCACCCACGTGCCCCTTGCTCACATCTTAAATACCATTCACCTGTTTGGTGTTCGTTCTTTTTGTTTGCTGTTATAAGTATGTTTTCTTCCTTTTTACCTTTAATTTGTTTTTATACACGGAATGTACCGATTTCTGCCGTTTTGGGTTCAGTGGCAAGTTTTAACTTTCCGAGCGCTCTCAACAATTTCTGAGTTACCTCTCGGGCAAGGAAGTTAGATTTCCTCAGGAGACCATCACGTGGCCTGGAAAGAATGACAATGCGATGTTCCTGATTGGTTCTTATACTGCTCATTTTTCTCTGACCTGACTGTGCAGGTCACCACCTCCGGACGAGGGTTAAAAATACCCGTGGGTGGACTGGTCCTGCTCCCACGTATAATTGCACATACATATATATATGCACATACCCCTGGGAGGGCTGCCTGGAGGAGTCACATCCCATCCCTTCTGGAAACAGGTGTGCTCTTGGGGAAGGGAGCTGCATGGGAGACTTGTAGGATTCGTATTTTCAGGACTGGCTGCTTTTGCAACCACAGGGCGTTTTTCTCACAAAAGGTCATATATGTATATACATGAGCGAGACAGACAGAGAAGGAGAGAGGAGAGGGAGAGATACCGCATTTTCTTTACCCACTCATCCGTTGATGGACACTTAGGTTGTTTCCACGCCCCGGCTACTATGAATAATGCTGCAGTGAATGTGGGGGTACCGGCATCTTCGGCATGAATTTCATTTCGTTTGGGTATATACCCAGAAGCGGAATTGCTAGCTCATCTGGTAGTTCTACTTTTTAATTTTTTGAGGAACTTCCCCACTGTGTTCTCTAGTGGGTGTACTAATTTACGATTCCACCAACACTGCAAGAGATTAACCAATTTCTTAACACTGGAAAGTCTCTCTCCGCTCCCCCTGCCCCCCCCCTTTAAAGTCTTTGGATGCGCTCCCAGATCCAGGGGTTTGTGGGTGCTCAGCAAATTTGTGTCTGTATTCCTCCTATCTGGTTAAAGCTGGAAGGAAAGGGCACCCTCCTGGAGTCCTGGAGCAGAGAGCTCAGGCGGGAGAAGGGAGCAGGGCAGAGCTGACGGGGCTGAGAGGCAGGGAGGGGTAGAGGGACACAGGCAGCACCCGGATCTGCAGCTCGCCCTCTTCAATCTGTGGGTCCCAGGATGGAGGCTCTCCTCCCCACAGCAACCTCTGTAGGCTCCCTACTGACGGTGTGAAGGCAACATGTCCTCCACGCCCTGGGTGGCCCCAGCGGTACCACCTGAACCACTCAGCACTGTTGGATTAGAAAGAAAGACTGCAGGAGTGTTTTTCACCATGGAGTGCACCAGGACGTAGAGTGTGCATAGGCAGGAGAGCCCCGTGCCCCAGGAGCAGCCCCGCGTGCAGGGCCAAGCCGCAGGAACGTGCTCGCACCAAAGGTGTGTGTTCTCCACCTGCAGCCACGCAGGAGCCCGACGTCCGCAGCTCTCCTTCGGGTTCTGTGAGGAGAAGACCGGCCATCATTTTGTGGTGACTCACGCAACTTCTCTTTTCAGACCGGTCCTCCCTAACGTATTCAGATTTTTCTATAAAGCTCTAACCAGATTTTTTATTTATTTTTTTAATAGGTGAGAGGTAACATGATAAGACATAATAGCGTCAGAGGATGTCAAAGCAGCAGATGGAGATTTGGGAGACACTCCAGATGGCTACGTGGAGTTCTTAAAGTGCAGCTGGAGAACCCTCCTGAGCCCTGGCAGCCTTTCAGGGGATCTGCGAGGCTCCCACTACTTTCACAACAGAATGGAGACATCTCTTTTTCAGCCTCACAAGGGCGCAGTGGAATTTCAGTAGGCTCCGTGATGTACGATATTGCAACAGACAGAATGCAGAAGCAGATGTGAGAATTCAGTTTTCCACTCACTCAGACCTTCAGGAGATGTGCCAAATGTAAAACACTGTCACTCCTCTTACCAGACGTTCGTTTGTTTTGGGAAACAGTTATTTTTATGAGAACTGTGTTATGGAGGTTTACGTGTTTATTATTATTTTAAAACAAAGTAATAAGTACTTAACATTTTTCTCCCCGTTAATTTATGGCACCGTAGATATTGATGGATGTGGTGCTCCCACGAAGGCCCCCGGGGGTTCTCATTTCGGGGAGTGGAAAGGGTCCTTGAGACCCAATCCGTGGAGAACCGGTGCTGCAGACTTTTAAACGCTGAGCACGCCAACCTCTCCAACCCTGCCGAGTCTCGGTTAAAGGGAGAGCCTTAGATGGGACGGTTTCCAATGTCGCTTCTGAACAGTTGCAGGCTTGCAGGCGCCTTTCTCGTGGCTGGCTGTCCGTGAGGCGCGGGTGCAGCGAGCGGACTGCCCCGCCGGCGTGGGGGCTCCGCAGGGCGCGGCTCAGGGGTTCAGTGCGTGCAGAGCCGGGGATCTGATTTGAACAGGACTGCGGATCTGCGAGCACAAAGGAGCGCAGGAAAGGACCCGCGGGGGTGGATCAGCCTGGAGAGGGTGTGGAGAGGGTGTGCCGAAGTCACGAGCTCACAGCTCCGCGGGCGCGCAGCAGGGCGCATGGAGCCTTTGGTCCCAGTTCCCAGCAAAGGAGGCGCAGGCTCCCGCAGGCTCAGGGAAGGGAGCTGGGTGGGGGGCCGCTTGGAGGGCTGCCTGGAGGAGTCACACCCGCCCTTCTGGAAACAGGCGCGCTCTCGGGAAGAGAGCTGCGTGGGAGACTTGTAGGAACTGGACAGGACTGGCTGCTTTTGCAACCACAGCGCGTTTTTTTCTCGCAAAAGGTCACAGTAATCACTGGATGCCAGACTCACTCCCCCTCCTGTCCTCGCCCACTCCTGCCGGCGGCGACATGCCCCTCCATCCGGACAAACAGCATCTTCCGCCGGCCTCCCGGCCGTTCCCTGTCCCGGCTGCTCCAAGGCCTCGTGCGCGGCTCTCTCCTCCGTTTCCAGGCCTGTGCACGCGTTCTGTTCCTCATCTCCATCTGGGGGTGAGGGCGCGAGACCTGCCGCCGACAGCCACAAGCAGTAGAGGGCGGCAGCGAGCAGCAAGCCGCGCTGCGGGGCACCCCGACACCCCGAGTTAGACCCGGGCAGCTGTTGGGGCTGCAGAGGCCTGCGGGCCACGCAGCAGGATTCGCTAAGAGTCCTGGGCGGGAGAGACAGAGCGACGCCGAGACAGAGGCCAGGCCAGGCCTGCTGAGATTACCCCGGCTAGGTTGCCGCTGCGCTCGGGGTCTGGAAAGGAGAAGTGCCTGGAATGTGGGCAGGAAAAGTATTGCGACAGCACAAGTCAGGCCACTTCCATTCCCCTCCCCCCGCCCTCTTTTTTTGTGATTTGAGAATCCCAGTGCATTCAAAAAAAAAAAAAAAAAAAAAGAAGAGGAAGAAATGACAAAGCAGAGTTACAAAACGGGTGTGTTGGCACTGGTTACCTGGGATAAACCTGCATTTACATTTATTCAAGGTCCCGTGCAATGACATCTTATTTCTAGGAGCCCACAAAGGCAGTGATGGGGCTCTCCGCCCGGCGCAGAAGTTAAAGTTCTGTTTCTGGACACAGTCATCTCACTCTGGGATTCTAGCTGCACTGGGACGTTTTATACAAAGTAGGAGCTTCAGCGACCGTTGTGAAAGAAAAAAAGTCATCCTGACACTTGTTACAGTGGGAAGACTTCACAGGACTACTGTTAACAGGGGTCTTGCAGGAGGGGAGAGAGATCCCGCGCAACCCGAAATACAGCGGAGACCACTGGGGATTCACAGCCCCGAAAACAGGGAGGGCGTCGGTGGCCAAGGGTGCTCCTGAAACCCACCTAACAGGATTCTTGCTAAAGGCCCAGGGGGCTGAACCTTCCGGGGTGGGGCTGAGAAACCCGATCGGATGTCCTCGGGCGGGGGCAGGGCTTCGCAGGAATCTCCCTGAGGCTGGCCTGGCCGGCAGAAGGCAGGATGAAGGCCAGTTTCAGGGTCTCCTCAAGAATAGGCTCAAAGGAACCTGAGTGAATTCTGGTCAAGGTGAGGCTTCTGTTACTGTGCAACATTACCTGAAAGGCTGATTTTTTTTTTTTTTAAGTCTCCTACCATACTTAGAAATACCTTCCATAATATTGTGCTTTGAACAAAAGACTTGCAGAAATATGAAAAAAAATATTAGAATGATGTACTGCAGGGAGTATTGATGTAGGAAAGACATTAGGGTTCGAGGCCGACAGCCAAGAAAGAGTTCTCGAGACGTCTTTGGTAAAAGGCGAAAGATTTATGCGATCTGAAGAGAAACCAGAGCATGTCTCTCGAGACGTCTTTGGTACAAAAAGGTGGTTTTGTTAAAAGCACGGGGCAGGACCCGTGGGCAGAAATAGCTGCTCTGGGGTCATGACGAGTGGCCCAGTATATACTTTGAGGTTGGGAGGGGGTTGGGAGAGCTTAAGTCTCTAAGGAATTTTGGAAGCAGGGTTTCCAGGACCTTGAGGGGGGCTAGCTATTGTTGGGAAAAGGTCATTTATTACCGGCTAATAAAACCTTAGTCATGAGACCCTTCAGGTGTCTGTCGGTGGCCCATATGCCTGGGGGATGATGGCCAATATGTATCTTGGGGGGTTAGAGATAAAGGAAGTTTCCAAAAGTACTTTTATATGTTAAAGTAGACTCACAGGATCCTGGGGGATGGGGCTAAGATTACCTGTCGTCCTTAGAAGAGTATTAACGTTGAGGCAGGTGAGTGCCTAGAGGAAGGTCACTCTGCCTGGTTCAAGGACTTGCCCGCGGGCTGTCGGTAGTGAGGAAATTTGATCATTGTTCCTCTGCCTTTATTTCCCACATCAATATGGCCAGGAAATAGGCCTGTGCTTACACTTGTGTGTGTGTGTGGAAAATTATATATATCTCCACCCTTCTGATTTGACTTCTATGTTGATTATTTTTTCCCACTTGATTGAGATACAGTTGACGTATAACACTGTAAACTTAAGGAGTACACGTTGTTGATTGGATACATGTATATGTTGCCGAATGGTCACCTCCATAGCCTTACCTAGTGCCTCCATTATAGCACATAATTACCGTGTCTTTTCCTGGTGAGAATATTTAAGATCTACTGCTTTTGCAACTTTCTAGTATGTAATACAGTATGGTTGACCATAATCCTCGTGTGCTGTTGGCAGAAATGTAAATTATTTCAACGACGTTGGAAAATAGAATGCAGGTTTCTCAAACAATTAAAAATAGTACGGCCATGTGCTCACTTCGGCAGCACAGATATTAAAATTGGAACAACACGGAGAAGATTAACATGGCCTCCCACGCAAGGATGACACGCAGATTTGTGAGGCCGTCCATATTTTCAGAGAAATTTTCATTCCAATGAATTCATATATTATTGGACATTTACATAAATCAGGGTTGGAATAAATTGAAGTCTGTTGGTCCATGTGGCTTAGTGTCCCACCTCCACATTAAACTCATGGCTATCTTTTAAGCATGAAAAAAAAAAAAGATTAGAATTACCGTACCATCCCACTATCGCACTTCTGGGTATAGCTCCGAAGGAAATGAAAACAGGATATCAAAGAGATATCTCCACTCCCATGCAGCACTACTCACTTTAGCCAAGATGTGGAAACAACCCAAGTGTCCACCAACGGAGAGTGAGGGAGCTCTGATCGAGTCTGAGGCTTCTGATCTCCGGCATCACGGAGGTGAGGATGCTTGCTCGCATCCTGGCCTGGGAACAGACAGGCACCTTTCCCTCCCCACGTCTTCCATGATTATTCCCTATTATTCCCGCAACCTCCTCCAGCCCTGAGGCCTCTCCTTTCCTCTTATCAAGACTAACTGTAGGCAACATGATTTTGGGGACTTCAAGCTACTCCCTCCATCCACCCCTGATTCTTTTCCTAAATACAAAACTCTGTGCTTCTTTTTACCAGCACCTGTCCTCAGAGGTGGTGTGGATGGACCTGTTTATGTTACGTGCATTTGAGCCTTTGCATTTTTCACATGGGACGAAAGGATCTGTTACCTGAAAAGACAATCCTAGACTTCTGTGAGCTGACAAGAAGTATAGTTTAAGACAGGAGTCCCTCCCTAGTTCCCCTCCTATGGGAAGCCGGCCAGTTGCCCCAAAGCCAGTTCATCTAACAGCAGTTTGCCCAATGCTCAATCACATTTGCCCTAAAATTATACAACTCAGACTCTGCTTTCACATATTTTAGGATAGTTTCAGCACCTTTTGTGATTTTGTCTGTTAGATGGCATTTCCTATTTGTCTACAATTTATCTTAAAAAAAAAAAAACACCTATTCAGTAGCTAACCTGCTTTCTTCTCAGGTTACCAATAAGAAGCACACTTTTCAATACTTAATGTGTGGCTTACTATATTTTCCTATTTGACCCTTCTCCTTGGGGTTTTGCTCTGTTTAAATGGGCATTTATCAGTGTTCCCAGCTTACCTATTAGCATGGTTTGTGTGGGTACCCTGCACTTGCCTGCATGCGGCCGTGATCTTGCTCACCTAGTGGTGCTTGTCTACCCTGGGTTCATGATGCTGGAAAGGGCTCAGAGATGTCCCTGTTGTCCTACTGCTACTGATTTCTAGTGTTAACCCATTATTGTAAGAGAACATGCTCTGTGTGATTTAAAATCTTTTAAATTTACTGAGTTTTTTTTTTAATGGTCCAAGGCAAGGTCTACTTTGATAAATGTTCCAATGTTCTATGACCCCTTGGATAAAAATGGGTGTTTTGCTATTTTGGGGTGGAGTGTTCTGTATATGTCAGTTCAATCCAGTTGGTTAATTTGGTGTTCAGTTCTGTTATCACCTCGCTGAATTGCTGTCTGTTCTGTTGATTACTGAGTGTTGAAGTCCCAACTGCGATTGTACATCTATATATTTCTTCTTTCAGCTCTATCTGTTTTTGCATTCTCTTGTTTGGGTTTTTAAAAAAAGTGTTAATTTTTGGATACTGTATCTTTTTTTTCCTGCTTTAGCTTTTCAACTTACCTATTGTATTTGGAACGACTGTAGATAGCTGTGGAATCTGAGTATGATGGGGTGGTAGGTAGGCTGAAAGACAAACCTCCCTTTTGGCCCCATTGGAAACTTGGAGTGGGGAGGGATGGGGTGAGTGTGTTTTCTAGTGCTATTTGAATGGGTATGGCCCTCCCAAATTTCCGTTTTTTGGTCTTCCTTTTCCTGGTGCTTTGACTAAGGGCAAGACACTTTTTGGCAACATTTTTTTTTTCAGTCGGCTGTTGGCGGTTCTGGGTTGGAGATATGGGGGAATCTTTTTTCTCTACCCTTTTATGTTCTCCGTTGGGGCCCCAGTAACAAAAGACATTAATAAGAGAAAAGCTTACAGATTTGTTTAATATTAGTTTTATATGACATGGGAACCTTCATGAGGGAATAAAGATCTGAAGAAGCAGTTAATTTACATTTTTACAAGAGGTTTGATGAAGAGTGGGAAGTCATGGAAAGATGTGATAGGACAAAAAAGGGTATAAGATAAAACTGCCATTTTTTTTTTTTACCAGCAAAAATGGGTTTACTCAGGAATAGCAGAGAATTGAGGGTTTTATGACCTGCTTCAGGGGAAGGTCAGAAAGTCCTTCCTTCACATGTCATTTCTTAATTCCTTCATCCTGAAATATTCCATGATGCCAAGGGGCCATATTTGGGGGCAGAGTGTCCTGAACTCCATCAGAGGATTCTTTACTGCTCTATCCAGGATGTAAGGGAAGCAATAAAGAAAGCCAGGGGCCTTACTGTTCTGTGGTCATGATATCTCAAGGCATCTACCTTCTTCTTTAGAACTTTCAGAGACTTCCTAGGCTTTTTTTTTGTTGTGTTGTATCCAGGATTCTTTAGTTGTGCAAAGGAGGACTTGGGATGGAGTTCCTTCATTTTGGCGGAGCCACAGGACCCTACCTCAGATTTTAAAAGAACCTGTTTATTAGAGTAGAAACTACTTCATTCTTTTTAGCGACTGTGGAGCATTCCATGGTCTGGGTGTGTCACATTTTATTTAAACTGTGGAATGGCGTTTATTGAAAATAAACTCTGTAACGCCCATTGGGATTTCCATCACCCACTTTCCTCTAGGAACACCAACCCAAAGCAATCTACACATTCGACACAATTCCTATCAATATAGCATCATCTTTCACAGAGCTAGAACAATCCTAAAAGCAATCTTGATCAAGAAAAGCAAAGCTGGAGGCATTCCAGTTCTGGACTTCAAGCTATATCACAAAGTTGTAGTGATCAACACAGCATGGTACTGGCACAAAAACAGACACATAGATCAATGGAACGAATAGAGAGCCCAGAAATGGACCCTCAACTCTGTGGTCAACTCATCTTTGACAAATCAGGAAAAAATATACAGTGGAAAAAAGACAGTGTCTTCAACAAATGGTGTTGGGACAATTGGACAGCCACATGCAGAATTAAACAGGACCATTTCTTTACATCATTCACAAAATTAGACTCAAAATGGATGAAAGACCTCCATGTGAGACAGGAATCCATCGAAATCCTAGAAGAGAACAGAGGCAGTAACCTCTTTGACATCAGCCACAGCAACTTCTTTCATGACACGTCTCCAAAGGCAAGGGAAACAAAAGCAAAAATGAATTATTGGGACTTCATCAAGATAAAAAGCTTCTTCACAGCAAAGGAAACAGTCAACAAAACTAAAAGGAAACCCATGGAATGGGAGAAGATATTTGCAAATGACATATCAGATAAAGGGGAAGTATCCAAAACCTATAAAGAACTTATCAAACTCAACATCATAAAACAAATAATCCAGTTAAGAAATGACCTGAAGACATGAATAGACATTTTTCCAAAGAAGACATCCAGATGGCCAACAGAGACATGAAAAGATGTTCATCATCGCCATCAGGGAAACACAAATCAAAACCACAGTGCGATACCACCTCACACCCGTCAGAATGGCTAAAATTAACAAGTCAGGGAACGACAGATGTTGGCGGGGATGTGGAGAAAGGGGAACCCTCCTACACTGTTGGTGGGAATGCAAGCTGGTGCAACCACTCTGGAAAACAGTATGGAGGTTCCTCAAACAGTTGAAATTAGAGCTACCATTCGATCCAGCAATTGCACTACTGGGTATTTACCCCAAAGATACAAATGTAGGGACCCGAAGGGGTACGTGCACCCCAATGTTTATAGCAGCAATGTCCACAGTAGCCAAACTGTGGAAAGAGCCAAGATGTCCATCGACAGATGAATGGATAAAGAAGATGTGGTATTATGCAGCCATTAAAAATGAAATCTTGCCCTTTGCAACAATGTGGATTGAACTAGAGGGTATTATGCTAACCAAAATAAGTCTTATCAGAGAAAGACAATTATCATATGATTTCACTGATGTGTGGAATTTGAGAAACAAGTCAGAGGATCATAGGGGAAGGGAGGGAAAAATGAAACAAGAAACCAGAGGGGGAAACAAACCATAAGAGACTCTTAATCTCAGGAAACAAACTGAGGTTTGCTGGAGTGGAGGGGGGTGGGAGGGATGGGGTGGCTGGGTGAGGGACTTTGGGGAGGGTATGTGCTGTGATGTGTAAGAATTGTGTAAGGCTGATGAATCACAGACCTGTACCTCTGAAACAAATAATACAGTATATGTTATTAATAATAATAAAAAAAAGAAATTCACCTTCCTGAAGCAGGCAAAATACAGACTTAATCCGTCGGGCCTGAATGAATTTGCTTAGTTCCCGTTAGTTTTAATGGGGCTGCACAATTAATCTATATCACCTAAAACAAGAGCTGTTTCAGGAACCAAATCACACAATTCAGTTTTCAGTCATGGAATAGTAAACAGCCGGTGGAATGGGACCTTTTTGATCTGCTCTATTTTATGTTTTAACTTAAACTTGATTGCTTACTAGTCCTTTAAGATAACATTTTTGCTGTAAAATAGTTTCATTTTGTGATGAAACACACCAACTGAATCATGAGGAATAAAATGAAAATTTCTCCAGACCCAGGGGGTGGGCCGTGTCAGACAGCACTTTTGCGGCGCTGGAAGTATGAGTTGGTTTGTGTTTGGTAGCGTGTCTCCGTACACACACATTTATGTACACACATCCTCACAGGATACCCTTGGCCTACTATGACTGGGGGTGTGCATAAAACATTTGAAAAGTGTTCTCATGCCAAGTGGTAATTTCCTCTTACCTGCAAAGTGAAATTTAAACCAATCCCATGTCTTTATTAATACTTTTTTTAAAAGCTTTCTTATTGTTTTAAGTCATCTCTACACCCAACGTGGGGCTTGAACCTATAACCCGGAGATCAAGAGTCATACCCTCTACTCACTAAGACAGCCAGGCACCCCCCCCTTTTTTTTTAACAGTCCTAAAGGTAGAACCTTTTCTAATTGGATCAACATGAGTGTAAGTTGTGTAACTTATTATGAACATCATGGATATGCTCTAAATTTAAATTTTAAGAGGAAATACCATTGGAATTATGTTGATTACAGCTGATTTTAAGAAGTCCAGGGAGCTGCATAAGATCACTTGGAACATCATGTTTCTTATGACTATACTTATATTCTCACAAAAGTTCTATACCATTTAGTTTAAAAATTTTGTATCAAATATTTGGAAAATTAGAAGCTTCTTTTTAACATGTGTTGATATGACTTGAATTATTATTTTCTGAAATTAAGAGCTGTGAATATACCTGTAAATCTTTTCACAGAATGTCATTTAAGCCTTTGTTTTATTATTGTGGATTTACAGCTTAGTTATTACTCTGGTTTTCTTTATAAGAATGCCATCAATGTGTATGCTTCTATGTTTCCCCCCCCCCAAAAAAAAGGGTGTGTTTGGATGAATGTATAAGAAAAAATAAAATCTTTCACTGTGAAAAAAATAAAATAAAAAAAGAACTATTGCCCATAGTGTGCACAGAATGCAATGGGATTAAGAAGAACACATGAGGATGAAAAGATTAGAAGTCAACTGTACTTTCCTACAGAACGTCAGCAGCCTATGGTTAATGGCTCCTGAAGAAGATCAGTCCATACCTCTCTGGAGAAACTGGATAAATCCAGAGGAAATAACTTATCGTATTTTTAAAAATTAGAAAAAAATTTTTAAGTAGGTTCCATGCTCATCATGGAGCCCACTGTGGGGTTTGAACTCATGACCCTGAGATCAAGATGTGAGCTGAGATCAAGGGTCAGTCACTTAACTGACTGAGCCACCCAGGCGCCCCCTGAAATAACTTACCTTAAATTTGGAGTATCTTCAATAAAGTGGATAGTTTCCTACCCAGCTCCACAAGAGAAGATCCTCATCCCGTTTATAAGACTCACCCACGCCCTAGAGCCTTAATCTATTCTTTCAGTTCCTCACTGTTAAATGTAACATAATCAAGGATCTAGAGACATTGAAGAAAAACCTGCAAGGGAGAAGAAAAAAAGTGAGAAACCAAATGCAGAGGCAAAATCACACTGAGAGAACGAAGTTAACGATACACCGATAGATAAATGAGACGAGGATGTCACGAGGTAAGAATCATCTGATAACTAGAACTTTTAGAAGTTGAAATGCTCAGAGTCAATAAGACAATGTATGAGATGGAAGCTGCGATACATAGAGTCTATTAGAAGTTAGATATAAATGATAAACGGATGAAAGAGTCTGGGTGGACCAACTCAGAAAGGCTTACAAAGTCAATTACTTAGATTTTTAGAAAAATAAAACAGAGGAAATGGGGGAGGGTGGCATAGTTTAAGAAACCATGTAAGAGGTTTTTCCAGTACTGATTGGCATGGTTTTTCAAATTAAAAGGGCTCCTTGAATATCAATGCATAAGAGACTCACACTGTTCTGAAATTTTAGGCCCAGGGAAGAAATGATCTTATCAGCCCCCAGAGAAGAGGAGGAAATGAGCAAAGAGAAAGGAATCACATATAAAGTGACAAGAATTCAGATGTCATTGTGTTTCTCAAAATCAACATTTGATGCTAGAAGGATTATCGACCTAAATTTTTCAACATAGATAAACTATTGAGTGTGAGTACATGGCATAAACACTGTCCAGCATGAGGGGCTCGGGATATGTATCTGATGACTCTTTTCTCAAGAAGCTACTGGAAGAGAAGGAAGCAAATTAAGAAATAAAGATTCGGGATCCTAACACTGAGGGCACTGAGTCAAGTCACTCAAGGAACCGTTCTAGACCTAGAGAGAAACCTGTCCAAGCTATGGCAGGAAGACTGAGGACCTGGATGACACTTTTTTAGGAAAAAGAGAGAGAGAGAGACAGAGAGACTCAGAGGATTGATGATTTGATAACACATGGATCTGAGAGTGGGATGGGGTAGGATCTTCACCCGGATGCACAGGACCAGAAGCCCGGATCGCAGAGACTTCAACAAGACTGTTGTGGTGGTTTGCTTTCTCTTCAGAGGAAGGTGACCTGGTCATGATGTCACTGAGGCCCCGAGTGTTTTAACTGTTTATGCGCAGCCTTCCTTAGCTTGAAGTTTTTGGTTTCACAGATTCGAGATGGCGCTTGTGGCCTTGGAGTCTGCAGCTGCATTCCTGGCAGGTGCGAGAGGAAGGCGCACTCCCGCTGTCTTCCTTTGGGTAAAATAGGAACTGTGGAAAAAGAGTAGTTGTACTGATACACTGTTACTCGCATACTATACAATTCAGCTATTTAAAGTATGCTGTTCAAAAGTTTCTAGTGGATTCGTGCCATTGTGCAAGCATTACCACAGTTAATTTTGGAACACTGTCATCACCACAGATGTTCTAGTGGGGAACATTCTGTTCCCATGAGAAATCACTCCCCATTTCCTCCCAAATCCTCAGTGCTAGGCAACCGTGAACAAACCCTCTGTCTCTGTCCACCTGCCTACCGTGGACAGTTTATAGAAATGGAATCATATGTGGTCTTCTGTGAGCAGCTTCTTTCTCTTCCTCTGTGTTTCAGAATCATGCATGTGATTGCGCTGTTGATTACCGAATAGTGTTCCACTGGGTGGACATGCCACGTTGTGTTCAACCCCTCGGCCGTTGCTTCCATGTTTTGGCTGTTACGAATCATGCTGTTGAGCGCCGAGTGAGCAGGGGAAAGGTGATCGGGGCTCCCAGATGCAGCTTGCCGGCCACTTGGACTCGAGGGGGATGAGAAATCCTGCGTTGCTGTCCTCTCCCTCTCTGGTGAGACCCTGCATACCACCACTGAGGCATGAGGGAGGAGGAGGCTGCATCTTCCTGGCCTCATTCACCCAGACTGGAGCTCTCGTCCTCCCAGGGAGAGGCAGGGCACACAGAGGGGAAAGAAGGAGCTACTTCGTGGCTGGGGTCACAGCTTCTCACTGTTCCTAGGAAGATTTAGGAGATTTTCTTGGGTAATTGCATCCTCAATGGCTGTCTACCTTTAGGACAATTTCCAGGAAGTTTTTTTTTTTTAATTTTTAAAAAGGTCTTTTTATTTATTTGTTTGTTTATTTATTTATTTCTGCTTTTATTTATGTATGTATGTAATCTCTACACCCACTGGGGGCTTGAACCCACGACCCCGAGATCAGAAGTAACACACTGGTCTGACTGACCCGGCCAGGCGCCCCTCCAGAAACTTTCAAACGGTTGTTATCTTTATGCATTTCACCAGTTATGATTGTTTTGCTTGGGAATGGGTCCACAGAGCCCCTCATGCTACTGTTCCGGAAGTGAAATACCTTTTTTCCCCCCTTATAACACTCATGATGATTAGACCATTTAATTTTTAATCATAATCTTGGAACTCCTTGCATTGAAAAGTTAAGTCTCAGCATAAACCATACACTTCTGCTTCCGGCTGTGATGAACAGCAAATATCCAACAAAAGCATGCACCAGAAGGGACTCTGCAAGCTTGATCTGAAAACATGCCACTGTTTGGGGCCAGGTGGCCGGGGCAGGCAGCCAGGGCAGGCAGGCCCTGAGGGACTGGGATCCAGGCCAGATGCAAGCACTCAGCATTTCCAGCCACTCTCCTCCTTAGGGAAATTAGCTAATTTGTGGGTGGTGCTGGAGGCCAAGCAGGATGTGGCTGCGTAGAGCCCGCAGCGTCCTCACAGCCTGGCTCTCCTGCAGCGTCTCAGCTCCTGGGAATGCACACTCAGTGTGCTGTGTCCAACCCCACCTTCCCTCACTGACCAGCTGGTTTCTTATAAAGGATGCGATGAACAGCCAGATGGTCCACAGGGTGAGGTCCAGAGGCGTCCTGAGTGCAGGAACTTCTCTGGAAGTGGATCTTCATAAGAGCTTCCTACAAAGGGCCACTCAATAGCTTCTGCTGAGATGTCCCTGGCCAGGGTTGTGACACGCGTTTGCTCCTGTCCGTGAGGGAGGCTGGGAACAAGTACCTGACCCAGAGCCCCATGCACCCCACATGGGGAGGGGGGAGAGTGGGCTGCCACAGAAGGGTGAGAGTACTGTGTGGTTTTTAAAATCAGGTGTAGAAATTATTATAGAAGTTAATTTCAACTCTATGGTCAGCTAATCTTTGACAGATCAGGAAAAAATATCCAATGGAAGAAAGACAGTCTCTTCAATAAATGGTGCTGGGAAAATTGGACAGCCACATGCAGAAGAATGAAACTTGACCATTCTCTAACACCCTACACAAAGATAAATAGATGAAGACCTCATTGTGAATCAGGAATCCATCAAAATCCTAGAGAACATAGGCAGTAACCTCTTTGACATCGCCAATGGCAACTTCTTTCAACATACATCTCCAAAGGCTAGTGACACAAAAGCAAAAATGAACTTTTGGGACTTCATCAAGATAAAAAGCTTCTGCACAGCAAAGGAAACAGTCAACAAAACAAAGAGGCAACCCACGGAATGGGAGAAGATGTTTGCAAATGACACTACAGATCAAGGGCTGGTATCCAAGATCTATAAAGAACTTCTCAAACTCAACACCCAAAAAACAAGTAATCAAGTCAAAAAATGGACAGAAGACATGAACAGACACTTCTCCAAAGAAGACACACAAGTGGCTAACAGACACATGAAAAAATGTTCAGCATCATTAGCCATCAGGGAATTCAAATCAAAACCACATTGAGATACTGTAACCTTGCACAAGTTAGAATGGCAAAAATTAATTTCCACATATGAAAGCAAGCTGAGCTCCACATCATTTCACAATATTTTCTCCTTTTGTTACAGAGTGGCTTAAGTTTGTCCTCTAGCGGGTTTATTTGTTTGGTGTCTTCCTTTTCCAAAGAGCGGGCATGGATGGCAATGGTATTTTTAAGGTTCTTATCTGTTCTTGACTATTTGCTTCAGTGAGTTGGCTGCATCCACCATTCTTAAGCCAAGTTTTTTTTTTTAAAGATTTTATTTATTTATTTGAGAGAGAGAGAGAATGAGAGATAGAAAGCACGAGAGGGAAGAAGGTCGGAGGGAGAAGCACACTCCCTGCTGAGCAGGGAGCCCGATGCGGGACTCGATCCCGGGACTCCAGGGTCATGACCTGAGCCGAAGGCAGTCGCTTCACCAACTGAGCCACCCAGGCACCCCTAAGCCAAGTTTTGCTTTAAGATTTTGATTAAATGGTGCTGAGATTTTGATCAAGTCTGGGGGCAGCTTGATATGCTGTACAGATGCCTTTATCTGTTGACTGTTGCCCATAGGATTATTTCTCAGCCTTTGAAAGATATGCCCAAATGTTGTACTTCCTGAATCACTTTCCCTTGAGACACATTGTGCCTTTTCAGCTGGTAGATTCAAGCAAGCCTTTATTTTAGGAAAGTTTTCTTTAAGTTTTTGATTTTATTTTTCTTTTTTCCTATTGCATTTGCTCTTGTCTTCAGGGACAAGATTTATGTATAGGTTGGATCTCCTTTTCCTCCGCATCCTCGCCCACACCTGTCTCTTGTGTTGTTGATTTTATCCATTCTGACAGGTGTGAGGTGGTATCTAGTTGTGGTTTTGATTTGTATTTCCCTGATGATGAGTGATGTTGAGCCTCTTTTTATGTGTCTGTTGGCCATCTGGATGTCTTTTGGAGAAAATGTTTATTCAGGTCTTCTGCCCCTTTTTAATCAGCTTATTTTTATTTTATTTACTTTCCGTGTAGAGTTTTACAACTTCTTTATATATTTAGATATTAACCCCTTATCAGATATACCATTTGCAAATATCTTCCCCATTCAGTAAGTTGCCTTTTTTATTTTTGTGCAAAAGCTTTTTAATGGCTGTGTTCCTTTCTGGAGGCTCTGGGGGGTGGGGAATGTTTTCCTGTGTTTTCCAGCTTCCAGAGTCCTCCTCACAGGGAGTCACTCTGAACTCTTCCCTCCCTCCCTCCCTCCCTCGCTTCCCCTTTTGAGGACCTGTGATGATGTAAGGTCAACGATGAGCAAGCTTCATGCCCTCTGCTGTCTTAACTGCCCTGGGCCATACACTGTGACACGCGCATAGCTTATGAAGATTGGTGTGTGGACACGGGGTGGGAGCGTTATTATGCCTAGACCTTCCGATCCCAAGGAGGGTGGGGCTGGAGTGGCTGCTTCTTGCCGGTGCATGTTCCCCACCCTGGAAAACTCTGGATTTCCTTTATTTCCCTGCAGAAGGGCTCCCTCCTTGCATCCGTCTGATGCCAGCCCCAGGCTCCATGTGCCCGGGAGCCTCTCCTGCTTGGTGACTTCATCAGGTGGAGGTTCTTTCTCAGTCTCTCTTTCTTGTTGTCCTCAGTTGACTTAGAGATGACACAGGGTTGGGCACTTCTCCTCTGCCTTCTTTAACAGTCAGTCTTTTCAGCTTTTTGCATTATTATCTTTTTAAAGTTGCTGAAGGTCCTTAGAACAAAGAGGTGACACAGAACTGTGTGATGTGGGTGTATCTTCCTGCACACAGTCACCTCTCTTAGGGGTGACCGGAGAGGCAAAAATGTGTGTGTTGTCTATTTTTCAGTCTTTTCTCTATGCTTATATTCAAATTTTACATGTTCAATCCATCAGCAATTTATATAGGTGTATCTGGTAAAGTGAAGTATAATTGCTTACTTTTAGCTTTATGAACGTAAAAAGTAGCATTTATACTACAGCTCTTGTTTACTGTCTTCTGGGCTAAATGTTCACATTATTGTGCAATGATTACCACTGTCCATCTCAAACTGGACCTCGTACCCACTCAGCAACTCCCCATGTCCCTCCCCTTGGTCCCCGTCAACCAGGAATGTTGGGGAGCACTAATGGGGCAGCATCTGAAGGAAGATGAAGCAACAAGCCACAGTTGGAACCCCATGACAAGGGTCTCCGACGCTAACCTTCCTTGTAAAGAGTGATTCTACAGAAAGGCTTATGGACACAGGCACAGAAATGGGAACAAAACAACCTTGTACAGTTACAGGGCACAGGATGTTTGTTTGGAGGACTTGCCTTTTATAAAGTAGGAACTGAGACCTTTTTTTCATGATCACCAGCCAAATCTTCTTCAATCCATATCCCTGGTGTATCGGTCCAAGAATCAGGGGCTCATACGCCCATGGAAACCCATCCTGCCTGGGGAGGTGGTGGTTCCAGAGACATGGGACACAGTAGCAGCATCAGGTGCCTCGGCCAGGCTTCTCCCTGCTCACAGACTCAGTCATGCAAAATCAGTTTTATTTCCCAACCCTGCCCCTGCCTGCACATCGCCTTTCTGCCATGTGACTCGCTTCTGCCGACTGCACTTACAATGAGTCTTTTTCAAGGAAAGCCTGGATGCCTTGGGACCCTGTGTCTCCTGTCCCTTCCCTTGTCCCTGGTACAGGGAGTGCATCCAGCTCCTGGGCTGGCTCTCTATCTTCGCTGGACCTCTTGAAGGTCTTCCTGACTGCACCTGTCTACCCGTCTTCCTCCCAGCTGCATCTGGCACCATGTCTTCATTGGTCCTGTGTGCTCTGGGATTTCTGGTGTCCCAGAAGGCATGCTCCCTTCTTGGGTCTGGGCCATGGAGTGTTTTGTGCATCTGTCATGACCTGACCACCTGGCCCCTCACACACCATTTCCTTGTTTTTGGAGGGACTTCTCTGAGAGGTGTGTGCTCTTTCTGAGCCACATTTGGGATAGTGAGGCAGGTTTTCTTGTGTGTTCGGATCCCCTCCACCTACTAGGAGCTTTTGTAATGCCTTGTCAGGGGGATTGCACCACAGCTCTGTGGTTGGGCTCTGGGTCCTTACTCAGGGACTGTGTTACTCAGGGTTCTCCATAGAAACAGTGTCAGTAGGATGTGTACATTTATGTATATATAAATACTATAAACTGAATGTTGGTGTCACCCCCGAAACTCATATGTTGAAACCTAATCCCTGATGAGATGGCATTTAGAGGTGGGGCCTTTGGGAGATCTTGGGTGACTAGAATGGACTTAGAGCTCTTGCGTAGGATCTCAGGGAGAGCCCTCCCTCCTCCTGCCCTGTTAGGACATATTAGACAGATGGCCTTTTATGAGCCAGAAAGCAGGCCCTCATCAGATGCTGAATTTGCTGACTCCTCCGTCTTACACTACATGGCCTCCAGAACTGTGAAAAATAAATGCTTATTTTTTTCAGCCACCCATTTTATGGTCTGATAGTTTTGTTATAGTAACCTGAACAGATGCAATATATATGTATATATTGTACATCTATCATATTTATATATGGATCTATATTTATTTCCCTATCTATCATCTATCTATCTATCTATCATCTACCTATCATCTATCTATCTATCTATCTATCATTTATCGTCTATCATTTATCTATGGATAATGGATAAAATCCATATGGATATGGATTTTAAGGAATTGGCTCATGTAATTGTGGAAGCTGGCAAGTCCAAAATCTGCAGGGCAAGCTGGAGACCCAGGAAGAAGTGATGTTGCAGTTTTGAGTCTGATGGCAGCTGAAAGGCAGAACTCCTTCTTTCTTGGGGCATCTCAGTCTTCTCTCTTAAGACCTTCAACTAGTTACACAAATTGATCTCATCTAAAAAGGTACCTTCACAGCAGCATCCAGACTGGTGTTTGACCAAATGTCTGGGTACGGTGGCCTGGCCAAGTTGACACATTAAATTACCCACTGTAAGGACTCTCCATTTCTCCAATTCAGCCTCATATTAAAATTTTCATGTTCTTTGAAATTGTTTTTACATCACCTCACAGTCTTCCCCTGTGCTATAGTATGAGATGAAATGTATTTTCTGATTTCATGAATGCTCATGCTACTGGGAGCTCAACAAAGCTTTTCTGTCTCAAAAAGACTCTATTTGACCATACAAGTCCTTTGTTCAAGGTTATTATTCTAACATGAAATT
This sequence comes from Zalophus californianus, assembly GCF_009762305.2. Lineage (NCBI taxonomy): Eukaryota > Metazoa > Chordata > Mammalia > Carnivora > Otariidae > Zalophus > Zalophus californianus. The sequence goes on from NC_045599.1 coordinate 924,173, forward strand.
CAGAGCTGGCTGAAAACTCCTTATTTTGTGACCATGTAGCCACAGGGAAAACTATGATAAGCAAATAGTCAAGGAATGCTAGTGGCTGACAGCAGGAGGGTTCTTGAGAAATATTTCATAGTCCTAGGGCACAGACACCCACCCATTAGCACAGGCATGTTGTCAGCAATATTACACCTGTACCAGGAAGTCTTAGCTCAGAGTCAACTCCAGGGAAGTGGAAACTCAAAGAGAAGAATAGTCATATCCCCAAAATGGCATCTACTCTGTATGTTGCCTGTGCATCTAAGGAACAAAAAAACCCATGAAATTGACTTAAACATCAAAACATTTTATTGTTGGGCTGGTTGCTTCAGTGGACATGTTCCATGCATTCCTGGCTCTGCCATCCTTCCTGTTTTGTGCTCCCTCATAGCCACAAAATGGCCTCAGTGTTCCAGGCAACATTGCAAGCCCTGATGTGAGCGCCTCCATTGGTAAAGGACCCAACATTATCAAAATTCTTTCATAGGAACACAGACTTTTTTCCCTTCCCTGTGAAGTTTTGGTCTTCCAGGACTTACTCACCAGTTCACTCCTTAAAAAATCATTATTAGAGGAACAGGATCCAATGATTGGCTCGTATAAATTGGAATACACCCCTGGAGTTGGAGAAAAGAGTTGACTTTTCCTGAGTCTTGTGGGGAAACAATAGTTACTTATGCAAAATTGGAGTTCTATTACCAAGGAAGAAGATGGCCAATGGATGCTGGTCTGAGCACCTAAGGGATCTGCTCCACTCCTGTGGAGTTCTACCATCGTTTTAGGGTACAGTACATACCTAGCCTTTTGCAGTTCAGGTTTTGACATGAATTAGAAAGCGGGAGAGAAAGGGTTAGCACCTGCTGGGGTAGAGAAAAAAGACCGTGATTAGATAGAAGACTGGTATACGGATAAAGGCTGGAAGAGAAGGCAGCCCCACTGCCTCTACTGTCCTATTTCAAGGTGACCAAAATTCCACCAACTAGATACCTGGGTTAGTAGCATTCTCTCTTTGTTTTTCTTTTTAAATTACAAAATTATAGGGGCACCTGTGGGACTCAGTCGGTTAAGTGTCTCCCTTTGGCTCAGGTCATGATCTCAGGGTCTTGGAATTGAGCCCCATGTAGGCTCCCTGCTCAGCGGGGAGCCTACCTCTCTCTCTTACCCTCCTTTGTGCTCTCTCTCTCTCAAATAAATAAATAAAATATTAAAAAAAATAAATTACAAAGTTTTATATGCTTGTTGGAAAAAAGCCAATTAATAAAGAAATGTACAAAATAATAGCATTCTCTCTTTTTTTTTGAGGAGTTTTTATTTATTTGAGAAAGTGAGATAGAGCATGAACAGAGGGGGAGGGACAGAGGGGGAGGGGCAGACGGAGAGGGAGAAACAGGCTCCCCGCTGAGCAGGGAGCCTGACGCAAAGTGGGACTTGATCCCAGGACCCTGGGATCATGACCTGAGCTGAAGGCAGACGCTTAACCAACTGAGCCACCCAGGCGCCCCGCATTCTCTATTAATGTAGAAAATAAATATCCTCTGAGGCTTTCACTTCATATTTGTAGTTTCAAATATAGTTTTTCCAGATTTGTCTACACATGTACTAGTAAGTGCATATATATATTTTAAAAAATAAGTAGTACCATATATACCTTCAACAAATTGCTTGTGTCTAATAGAATAATAATTCTGTAGGAAATTTTTTAAGGTTTCCAAGCAACAGAAGTTAAGCTCCAGGCAGCCCTTTCAGATAATGAAAAGAGTCAGACCAGGGCTGACAAATAAAACTCTGCAGTTGATGCACATGTCCTATTTTGTGCTCTCCCAACATGTGGCTATGAGCTCTGAAAATGACACTAAAGTAACTAGAATGGAACTGTTCATTTTAATTAACTTAAATTTGAAACAACCAACACCACAGAAATACACTCAAAAGAGAATATTCTGAAAAGCTACATGCTAACAAATAGGAAAATTTGGAAGAAATGAATAAATTCCTAGAAATATATAAACTATTGAAGCTGCAACAAGAATAGAAAAAAAAATAGAATAGACCAACAAGCAGCAAAGAAACGGAATCAGTAATCAAAAACCTCCCAAGAAACGAAAGTCCAGAGCCAGATGGATTCACAGGGGAATTCTACCAAACACTTAAAAGAAGAGTGAATACCTATTCTTCTCAAACTATTCCAAAAAATACAAAAAGAAAGAAAACTTCCAAATACATTCTATGAGACCAGAATTACTCTGATACCTAAACTCAATAAAGACCCCCACTAAAAAAAACAAAACAAAACAAAACAGAAGTACACGCCAATACTCCTGATGAACATGGATGCAAAAATTTCTAACAAAATACTAGCAAATTGAATCCAACAGTACATTAAAAGACCACAATCAAGTGGGATTTATTCCTGGGCTGCAAGGGGGGTTCCATATTCACAAATCAATCAATGTGATACACCAAAGCAATAAGAGAAAGGGTAAGAACTATTACATTTATTCATGATAAAAACCCTCAACAAAGTAGGTTTAGAGGGAATGTACCTCAACATAGTAAAAGCCACATATGAAAAACCCACAGCTAACAGCGTCTTCAATGGAGAAAAACTGAAGCTTCTCCCCTGAGATCAGGAACACTACAAGGATGCCCATTCCCACCACTATTGTTCAACATAGTACTAGAAGTCCTAGCCTCAGCAATCAGACAACAGAAAGAAATAAAAGGCATCCAAATTATCAGTGAAGAAGTCAAACTCTCACTCTTCAAAGACGACATGATATTCTATGTAGAAAACCTGGAATACTCCAGCAAAGAACTGCTAGAGCTGATACACGAATTCACTAAAGTCACAGGATACAAAATCAATGTACAAAAATCTGTTGCATTTCTACACACCAATAATGCAGTAGCAGAAAAAGAAATCAAAGAATCAATCCCATTTGCAACAGCACCAAAAATAATAACATACTTTGGACGAAACCTGACCAAAGAAGTAAAAGGTCTGTACTCTGAAAACTATGAAACACCGAAGAAAGAAATTGGAGATGAAACACAGAAATGGGAAAACATCCAATGCTCATGGATTGGAAGAACAAAGATTGTTAAAATGTCTATACCACCCAAAGGAAGCTACACATTCAATGTAATCCCTGTCAAAATACCACTTTTTCTCAGAGCTAGAACAAACAATCCTAAAATTTGTATGGAACCAGAAAAGACCCCGAATAGTCAAAGCAATCTTGAAAAAGAAAAACAAAGCTGGCGGCATCACAATTCTGGATTTCCAGCTGTATTACAAAGTTATGATCATCAAGACAGTATAGTATTGGCACAAAAACAGACATCGATCAATAGAACAAAATAGAAACCCCATAAATGGACCCTCAACTCTATAGTCAACTAATCTTTGACAAATCAGGAAAGATTATCCAGTGGAAATAAGACAGTCTCTTCAGTAAATGGTGTTGGGAAAAATGGAGAGCCACATGCAGAAGAATGAAACTGGACCATTCTCTTACACCACACACAAAGATAAACTCAAAATGGTTGGAAGACCTCAATGTGAGACAGGAGTCCATCAAAATCCTAGAAGAGAACACAGGCAGCAACCTCTTCGACCTTGGCCGCAGCAACTTCTTGCTAGACATGTCTCCAAAGGCAAGGGAAACAAAAGCAAAAATGAACTATTGGGACTTCATCAAGATACAAAGCTTCTGCACAGGGAAATAAACAGTCAATAAAACTAAGAGGCAAGCCACGGAATGGGAGAAGCTATTTGCAAATGACATTACAGATAAAGGGCTCGTATCCAAGATCTATATAGATTTTCTCAAACTCAACACCCCAAAAAATAATCAAGTCAAAAAATGGGCAGAAGACATGAATAGACATTTCTCCAAAGAAGACATCCAAATGGCTAACAGACACATGAAAAAGTGTTCAACATCATTAGTCATCGGGGAAATTCAAATCAAAACCACAATGAGATACTGTCTTTCTATCAGTTAGAATGGCAAAAATTGACAAGGCAGGAAACAGCAAGTGTTGTTGAGGATGTGGAGAAAGGGGAACCCTCTTACCCTGTTGGTGGGAATGCAAGTTGGTACAGCCACTCTAGAGAACGGTATCGAGCTTCCTCAAAAAATAAAAGTTTTGTTGCATGGGGTAAAAAAAAAAAGTTAAAAATAGAACTACCCTATGACCCAGCAATTGCACTACTAGGTATTTATTCAAAGGATACAAAAGTACGGATTCAAAGGGGCACCTGCACCCAATGTTTATAGCAGCAATTTCCACAACAGCCAAATTATGGAAAGATGTCCATCAACAGATGAACAGATAAAGATGTGGTTCATATATACAATAGAATATTACTCAGCCATCAGAAAGAATGAAATCTTGCCATTTGCAACACATGGATGGAACTGGAGGGGATTATGCTACGTGAATAAGGCAATCAGAGAAAGACAATTATCATAGGACTTCACTCACGTGTGGAATTTAAGAAACAAAACAAACAAGCGAAGGGAAAAAAGAAGGGAGAGAGAGAGAAAACAAGAAACAGACTCTTGACTCTTGAGAACAAAGTGAGGGTTACCAGAGGGGAGATGGGTGGAGGGGGATGGGTGAACCAGTTGTGCACTTGTCGTGAGCACTGAGCAATGTGTGGAATTGTCAAATCACTACGTTGTGCTTCTGAAACTAAGATTTCCCTCTATGTTAGCTAACTGGAATTTAAGTAAAAGCTTAAAATTAAAAGAAATCCTTAGAAAGTGGGGAAAGAGTGATTTTGAATCTCCGTAGGCACTGGCGGCTAGTGCCTCTTGTACAGATCAGTGGAGGGCTGACAGACGAAAAGGCGCAGCCATCCCTGCACGCTGCGAGAATCTCTCTTCCAGGAAACCAGTGTCCTTCTTGCAGCCCGTGTGGGAGAAGTGAAACTGTCTCCCCTGACCACCCAGAGGGGATGATTGATGTGTCACGGTGTTCCCAGCATGGGTGGAGGGAGCAGGGTGAGGATTTGGGGTGTCCTGCTCTGTTATTCCTGCTTTGCTTGGGCTTTCTAATATGATCCTGACTTTCAGTGTTTTAGGTCTTTGTCCCCAGGTATGGTGTCTGGATCTTTGGGTCAGAAAAATCTGTGTGGCATTTCCTGGCTCTGCTCCCACCTGCTGAACCAGGGCTTGTCCTGGTCTCGTGGACTGGGACGTGGGGAGGGCGAAGCACCTCTGCGCTGGCCCTATTTCTTTTCCCCTCACATCTGGCAGGCTGTTGTCCCTGTGGCTTACATCAGTCGTTGGTTTCCAGGCAGCAACCTCTTAGACCTTGGACGCAGCAACTTCTTGCTAGACATGTCTCCACAGGCAAGGGAAACAAAAGCAAGAATGAGTGGGTTTACTTTTGTTTTCTTTTGGTTTCCTGTAGTTTGTTCAATGAGAAAGATTTTGTGGCAACTTTAGGTTTTCCTTACATTGTGAGCTTCCAGTGTTTAATGGGCTTTTTTTTCAGTGCGCCATGTAAAAATGTGGCTCTCCACGCTGTTTTTCGAGGCAGCACGAATACAAACGAAGAAGAAATTGTTATGCTTCACTTTTGTGTTGACTTTTATTTTCCCGCATCTGAAAGAGAACTTGTTTTGAATGCCCGATAACATGCAAAGCATGGTGATTTTGTTCCTATCTAGTTTTCATAAGCAATTAGAGTATCTTTCCAAATTCTGGAATGAATTTTGAACAACGTACTTTGCATTCCCTCTGGTATTGTTTTTGGAGCCTCGCAGCAAAGAACATGGGTCAGCTGACAGGGACAGCAGGAGCCAAGCCTAAGTGTGGTGAAGGCCGGAGATCATATCTGTTCTTCCTCAGCCTCCCAGCGACTAATGTCCCTACATAATTGTATCTAGTCAGACTGCACGGATTTTCAAACGATTTCCTGAATTTCCCCAGCTCCCTACAAACCTGTCATGATGGCTTAAACGAGTACAACACAACTGTTTCTACCAAGTGCTGTCAAGGAGGCAGAGGTACTGGGGTCCTCACACATGGCTGGTGGTGCAACCACTTTGGAAGATAGTTTGACAGTTCCTTAGAGCTCGAACACAGTCTTCTCACACCATCCTGCCATTGCACTCCCAGATATTTACTCAAGGGGAATGAAAGCATACACAAAAATCCGCATGCAGATATTTACAGTGGCTTTATTAACAGTTGCCCAAAACTGGACACAACCCACATATGGTTGTGTGGGAAACGGGTAAACACGCTGTGGTTTGTGCATCCGGTGGAATCCAGCCCAGCAGCGAAAGGGCACGGAGACTGCAGCACAAGGAGCGAGGCTCACGTTGCATCTCAGAAGGAATGGAAGGACCTGGACGCAAAAGGCTGCGTATGCCATCGGATTCTGTGTCTGTGACACTCTGGAAACCAGGCCAGTGGATGCCTGGGTCTGTGGGTGGGGGTGGAGCGTGGCTCGGAAGAGGGAGGAGAAGACGTTGGGGGATGTTGGGAGTATTCCGAACGTCCGTTGTGGTGGTGGTTATGTGACCTTACATGCTGGTGAGAAGCCCTCGGTCTGTACAAGAAGAAGGCAAGAAGTCTTACTGTTTTGCTATGTTAGAAAAGATAGACATACACTGGTGGAAAGACGTGAAAAGTACGTAATTATTCGAGAGGGGAAAATTCATAATTGTTTTGGTCATCCTAAAACAAAAAAAGTGTATTCTTGTCCCTAGAAGTCAGAAATCTCAAGTTCAAGTATCAATCCCACCATCAACTGGTTGGCGGTATCCTCAAAAATGCCTAAGTCCACCCAGTTACTATTTGCTCATCTGTGAAATGAAATTGAACCTAGCCACTTCATTCCACTGCCAGGTTCTGATAATCCTGCAACTGTGAAGGTTTCTTTTAGATCTACTCTGAAGAAGTGGTGTCCGTTAACTGATTAGTTTTATTTCTTAGTCACAGGACTGATGCCTGGTTATGGCAACAAAATAAAATTCAGATAGTAAAGAAAGATAGAAAAGAAAAAGGAAAAGCTCTCTCATCCTCAAAAAAAAAAAAAAATTACAATGCCTGGTTTCTGGTTCAGCCGTTCCTCTTGGGTGCGATTCTCTTTTCTTTTCTTTTTTTTTTTTAAAGATTTTATTTATTTATTTGACAGAGAGAGACACAAGCAGGGGGAGGGTCAGAGGGAGAAGCAGGCTTCCCGCGGAGCAGGGAGCCCGATGCGGGGCTCGATCCCAGGACCCTGGGACCATGACCTGAGCCGAAGGCAGATGCTTAACGACTGACCCACCCAGGCGCCCTTGGGTGTGATTTTCCATGTCTGTGTCCTGAGCGTCTGAAATGCTTGCTGCTCCCCGGGACCGGCAGGGCTTGGCACTCAGGTCTGCTGTCCTGCACTCGCTACGGTAGGAGGAGGTACCTCTCCTTCTCACAGGGCATCCTGCACACAATTCTATAACAATGGTAGTAGCAGGACTTAACCACTGACTCCAGTTTCTCTGAATCAGGTTCTGCCCATTTAGCCAGTTGTTCAATCCCTATGACAACCCTCTGCCCTCAGTGCCATTGACACAGAGACAGAAGTAGCACCCCTCCTCTGGATGTGGAGTCTTGTCCCTCTCCCTCCAGGGCCCCACACGGGCCTGGGGAGCTGAGCACCTGCCCTGCACCATGCTCTATGAGACACAGGCCACTATCACACCGTGGTCCTGCCACCATCACCAGTGCTGGGAAACACGGTCTGGGTGCTTCTCTGTCCTCCAGCTCCTCGGGGGCCTAGCACGGTGCCTTTCAGGCTTGCGTTCCTGCCTGGCACACACCAGGTGCTCCATAAGTGTTCGTAGAACAAGTGAATCAGCTGGTCAGGGAGCAGAATTTGTGTCTGTCCAAAGAAATTGAAATCAGGATCTCGGAGAGATGCCCACACTCCCACGTCTGTTGCAGTAGTACCCCCAATGGTTACGTATGGGAACAAGCTGAGTGTCCATAAATGGAGGAATGGATGAAGATGATGCGGCAAAGGAAATCCTGGCATTTGCAACCAGCATGGGTGGACCTTGAGAGCATTATGCAAGGTGACATAGTGAGACAGAGAAAGACAAATGCTATATGACATCGCTCAAAGGTGGAATCTGAATTAGTCAAAATCATAGAAACAGAGAGTGAAATGGGCAGTGGCCAGGGGACTGGGGAAGTATCAGTCAGGGGCACCAAGTTTCTGTGATGCAAGATGACCAAGCCCTGGAGATCTGCTGTGGGGCCCAGAGCCCGTAACTGACCATTCTGTGTTTTGCGCTAAATATTTACTCAAGGATAGATTTTGTATTAAGGGTTCTTACCATACGAACAAAAGAATAATGATAAAACAACAACAACAATAGTAAACTGGAGACCCAGAGGGAACCTCCCCACCCCAGTGGCCACTGAGGACAGTGCAGACATCTCTGGCTACAACCAGAGATAAGAACACTATTCATTTGGTTTGGAAAATCCAGCGATATGAGTAACTGTTAGTCTCTGACTTTGTCTGTGATGCAAGCTCGTTTACTCCATGCTGAGGCCACATCCTTCCTGCCCCTGCTGGGCTGTGCCCACTATAAATGCATCAAGTCTCCTCTCGGGCTGTTTCTGAGGCTGGTGTCCGGGTGAGTCCACCTCTGTGGAGCTGCGTGGCTGAAAGGGTCTGGGGAGAAGTGAAGAGGGGACGTTGAGGGCCAGAGTTGTCTTGGTTAATGCACTAGGGATTTCTTCTGCCAGCTTCCAAGTCTGCCCTTTAGCTGCAATTCTGGAAGTCCTTATATGTTTCTCAATATTGAAGTCTGTGCATGGATGCCAGTGTGTGTGTGCAGGGACAGGAACAGCAACAGCAACTTACACCCACGACTGCAGGGGATTTGCCAAGCATCCCCCAGGGAGTGGATGGAGGGGATGTGTATGAGGAAAGAACTGCCCTGGACACCAAGGGACACAGGAGGTAAAGGTCAAGATAGAGTGCCCTAGGCTTAGGGACGGAGGAGAGGTAGAGTCCTGGTGTGGATGGAAGGACTGATGGAGGGGGACCTGGGAAGGTCTGTGAAACTGATGGATCTATCTGGACATGCCCCACCTCCCTGTCCAATGCATGAGGAAGGAATTTGGTGGCTGCGTGGAGCCAGGAGTGAGAGGCAAGATGAAGGTACAGGGAGAGGTGAGCAGGCTTCAGCTGTCGTGCTCACTCCGCTGTGGTCACTCTGGATTCCAGCGTGCACTGTTCCACAGCTCCGCAGGCCCTCTCCCTCCCGTTAGCATCATTTATGGCTTTGGGTTGAGGTGCTTTCCCAAATTCAGTCATGTGAGGGGATCGATCCCAAACAAAGCCAACATGTTCATCAATCCAAAATCTGGGAGACATGGAAGAGAGAAAGACACAGCAGCTGACCTCTGCTCTTTGTGGAACCCTAATTCTACATAAGAAAACAGAGGCTTTGCGTGGTCAATGCTGGGAATGTGTTTTTTGTCTTTTCACCACCTATTTTATGGTCTTTGATCTTTTTGGTTGGTGTCTGACTAAGAAACGTAGTTAAGTGGTGGAAGAAAGAGTCACACACCTTTTCATGCTTTGAAAGTAGTATTTAGGGA